>NC_139963.1:7325489-7762989 GCF_963993115.1 Abramis brama | reverse complement strand
AAACATGAATCTAACATAAATCTAGCTCTGTATAGGAAACATCTGTATTTATGCTGTGGTTTACCAATCAGAATCGAGTATTCCAGATACCATGTAATACATTTAATTTGTAATTAATGTTTATTTCTAAAACAGTAAAATTACACAAATCAGGGTTTCAAAACAGGCTTGCAAAAATTGTGACTCGTATAAAATGTAAATAGATCCTCAATCAATGCTCAGCATACTGTGCTGAAATCAGGAAAACTCCCCACATCATATATAATACAGTTCATTTAATAATTCATTAATATTTAGATGAGAACAAACAATATTTTGAAGGTCAAGCTCCTGATTTTACTGAAACTTGGAGAAAGAGAAAATAATTTACTTATTTTTTTAAGAGTAAAATAGTAAAATGTTTATTTTTGTATGTGTGTGTGTGTGTGTGTGTGGGGGGGGGGGGGGGGTTAAAGTATATTAAATCAAGGAATATGTAAACATTTGTGTCATTCTGAAAATATGAAATCCTATGATAAGACCAGATTGGCACTCTTAAATGAGGCCGATAAAAGAGGAATTTAGCTTGTGATATCTTAAAGATTTTGCATATAAATTTGCTTATAATTTTATGATGCTTCATGATGATTGTCTACTCACTTTTGAAATTATTGGCTGCTGAATTTGATTGACGATTGGTGGCCATTTTTGTTGATTTGTCCAAGTGTCAAACGGTTGTCAAAATCAAACAATTTGGGAGTTTATGGTTTTTATTATCACTGAAATATGGCATGCAACCTCAAATTGACCTGTTGTCAAGACAGCAAGTTTTGTTAAGGTGGAACTTTGCATTCATCAAGACAAAGGTCTATTAGTCACTTTAAGCCACACCAGAAACTTAAAAATGGCAAATATGCACATTTTTGCAGTGTATTTCATTCGGCACCCATGTTATTCAAAGGCTCTGAGGGATTTCGAGGGTTTTTTCCCCCAACTTATATGGTTTTGGAATTTTTCCACCTCTGACTGTGTGTAAATAATGTGACGTGATGTGTAAAAGAATGGCATAAACACATAGATGGTATAAATTCTTCGTAGAAAATCACTTTTCTGCAATTGATATGATGTGCAACTTCCAAAAAGTGCACATGCACAAAATGTCAAAAGGCTATTTTCATACATTGCCAACATTGAAGTTATTATGGCTGTACTAATGCTATATTTGCATGGCTCGCAGCTCTACCTTGACGGAGCTTTTCTGTCAAACTTATGGAAATCAAGTGTTTCTGTGCTCTTTTTGAATTCCCCCCTCAGACTGAAACTGAAAAGATTAGGTCACCCTAAAATTTGTGTATTAAATAAAATAAACACCCTTTTTTACTGTATACAAAGCTAATATTTTGTAATATTATGCTGTCATTTTTTTCTGTGGAGTTCAAAAGGAGAATTTTTTTTTTTAGCAGAAGAAAAATACTTAACCGCTCAACGACAGTTAATATAGAAACCATGTTGTAATTTCATTGCCTGCATTCAATCATGTTCCCAGAAAGCATATAACACACACACGAGAACCAATGACGCTCACCACCATACATGAACAGGCATGAACATGGAAAGGCAAATCAAAGATCATTAGATGATTTAGGGAAAAGTTAGAAAACCACACGTGGCATTGTGCCTGAAGTCTTTAGTTGAACATTCAAATCATTCCTTTCTATTTCCAAGGATTAAATTATGGAAAACAAATGACAATTGTATGTTTTTTAAGTATCTCACCATGGCTACCCAGGGTTTGCCACTTCTCATTTGCATAATCCCCCCAAAAAATCCCAATTTTAAAAATATTAAAAAATAAAAAATAAAACTGCACATCCATAATGTTGATCATTTAAAATGATATTTGATTACTATATTATCACAAATTCGGGTTACACTTTGTTTTTCGATGGTCTACTTTAGACATTGTACTAACTATAAGTAACTTTGCAACTACATGTCAACTAACTCTCATTAGAGTATACGTATACTGTTAGTGTTAGGTGTTAGGGTTTGGGTTAGTAGAATATGTACTTGGAAAGTTACTTCTGTTCTGTTCCTGTTTTGCCTGTGTTCCCATTGCTAGTTTGTTTCCACGGTTATTCATTGAGTTTGCAAGGAATCCTCCATCTATTTAAGCCCTGTGTTTCCTCAGTTCCTTGGTCCAGTACTGTTTGTATCTTAGTGGTCGTTTAAAAGTTTATCTTCTGTATGTTCGGTTCGGATTAAGTCACCTTTATTTATACAGTATATTCATTAAAGTCTCGCCAATAACTTTCTATTAATTAAAGACTATTTTTGTTAACCTATAAGTAGAATGTATGTTCAGTCTACTAATAGTCTAATTAATAAGAGTAAGTTTACTCTTATAGTAAGTTATTGATAGTTAGTAGAATTTCTAAAGTGGACCATCGAAATAAAGGTTTACCCAAATTTGCAATATATTCTATATATATAATGTTTACTGTTATCTATAATGTTTACTGTTACAGTTTTTTTTTTTTTTTTATCTAAATATAAGAAGAAACACCCTTTTGGCTATTGAAAATATATCAGTTTAACTCAAATGTGACCCTGGATCACAAAACCAGTCACGAGTCGCACGGGTATATCTGTGGCAATAGCCATTGTATGGGTCAAAATGATCGATTTTTCTTTTATGCCAAAAATCATGAGGATAAGTAAAGATCATGTTCCATGAAGATATTTTGTTAATTTCCTATTGTAAATATATAAAAAAATGTATTTTTGTGAGTGAATGCAGCAATCGCCAACATAAAGGAGATTTTCTCAATGTTTCGATTTTTTGCTCCCTCAGATTCCAGCTTTTCATAATAGTTGTATCTCAAATATTGTCCTATCCTATCAAACCACACATCAATGGAAATCTTATTTATTCAGCTTTCAGATAATGTATAAATCTCAATTTCAAGAAATTGACCCATGTGACTGGTTTTGTAGTCCAGGGTCACAAATTAGCAAAATTATTTGAATAAAGATTCATTGATCAAACGCTGAACAAGATCATTCGAGAGACTCAGTAAAACGATTTGAGCTTCCCTTCACTATTTGGCTCTTTAAACTGTCTGGGAGTTTCTAGTAATCCTAACAACCTTGATTAGTTGGTTCAGGTGTGTCTTATTAGGCGCTGAGCTAGTGTGCATCTGAAAGATTAGGCAGCTCTTATCACGCAAAGACTGTGCGTGAGCACGAAGGTACCTCACAAAACTGATTTCAGACAGACTACTGAGACGGTTTAATTACCATCATGTATCCTGGCATCGCAGACCGCATCTCTACCTGGCTCCACCAACAATGAAAATCAAAGTTAATATTAATAATAATAATAAACAGCATACAACATTAGGGTGAGTTTTCATTTGTGCGTGTACTGGCCCTTTAAGGATTTCTTGAGTCTTACATTTCCCTCTGTACCAGCAGGCCAAGTCAAATCCTGTGTTTACGCTATGTACGATAAGCCAATCAGCTCAGTTAGATGGATGTGGTTGACACGTTTCTGTAAAACTAAGTCTGAATTAAGGATTAAACTTCATGACCTCATATCATAGACAATGTTACAAGGTCCAGGTTATACTTTTTTCGATAGTCCACTTAGATATACTATAGCCTACTAACTATAGGCCTAAGTAACTTTGCAACTACACATCAATTAACACTCATTAACTTTCATTAGAGTATTAGTAGACTGTTAAATAAGGTTAGGTGTTAGGGTCCGGGTTAGTAGAATATGTTATGTAATGTTATAGTTGCAAAGTTATATAGCGTAGTCAGACAAATGTCTGTCGGGGAGCATCAAAATAAAGTGTTAGTAGATACTGACAGTCATGTCTGACATGTTTTTCCTAACGAGACTATAGGCTACTGTGCATTTGTGGTCTGTTTTCCCGATTTAATTTACGATATATCCCATGAATGATTCACTGGAATGCACTAAGAATCGCGTTTTTCTCCCCAAATCCTCACGTCTCTTTCCAGGTTTGTTTTCACAAGGATGTTTTAAAATGTAGCCTACTTGTCTCCTTTTCAGGTAAATACCAATTTACTGTCTGTCAAAATGACTGAAATCCCTTTGAAATATTTCCTTATGTTTATTGGTTGAAGGGTGAGTAATAATGTAATCTCATTATTTGAATATGCTTATTGCGTTCATAGAGCGAACCTTTCGCTGATTGTTTAACGGAAGTTACTCCCATTATTCGCTCAAAGTGTCATAGTTCTGGGGAAAAGACGGATACCAGAGAATGTCTAATAAGGGGAGAACTTCCACTCTCAGTAAACTTCTGGCTTCTGAACTGGTTGCAGTTCCACTCTGGCTCCACATGAGGGCGCTCACAGGACGAGTGCAGAATGAATGGAGGTCTATGGCGCTATACCCATCAAAATCCACTTTTCTCAGGATATAATTTTTTGTCTAGTAATTTGAATGTTGTATTCGAAAGGAGATGCAAAGAAATTACACATTGCTGGGTGTTAGATTTTTTAGAGTCACTTATTTGCTTTAAAAAGTCTTTTAAAGTGTCAATGACGTCATACACATCGTACGACCAGAGATACTGCTTTACGGCAATCCTTCAGTCACTCTGGTGCGTTCGCGCTCTGCACTTTCTTTTCTTTCGAGGCATCGACAACACAGCTGACACAGGTAAATACACGTGCTAGAAGAGCTTTTGTTTTGTTTGTTTCTGGTCCCGCTTTGGATGCCATGATGCCATCAAGCAGCATCTCTGGTCGTAATCAGTCCTTCACTGACCAATCAGCGTTCATTAGCAGAATGCTAGCGTGTTATGGGCAACAACAACTCAACCTGTAAGAAATCAAAAGGACATAAGTGCTCGTTCATTCAACTTTCGACCTATAACCCATGTTGAACTTGCAAAACCTACAATCAAATCTGAGATTTCTCAACGGCAATCGGGTGAAAGAGACAAATTTAGCCGTCTAGCTCCATAGACTCCCATTCATTCTGCACTCATGGGCGATTGCCCCCAGTGGAACTCTGGTGGAACTACAACCACAATTCGGTACAATAGGACTTAATAAGGAGTGGGCAGGCTCTCCGTAAATGGGCTCTGCGGAAACCCAGTCAAAGCCATTTGAAGGCAAGCCTGCGACCTTAGCCGAAAAAAAGTGTAATGCCTGCTAATGTTGGCTTACGCTGGGAAGGAGACAAGAGCCCGTTTTTTTAATGGATGTCAATGGAGGCTTCACTACGCTGAATAAACTGCTTTTGTGAGGAAATAGCTCTTCATTTAATGAATCAACAGACATGTTTGACCTTTAACATTAATTTTGGATTGATCTATTTTAGAGTTACACCAAAAAATTCTGTTTTAGAGAAGTCATGGACAATTGTGTGAAGTGTGATTCAGTTAACTGCACTTCTTATTCATTTATATGGTATCCGCAAATAGTCAATGATTGACTATTGCACACCTCTGAATGAAATTTAATGACTTCAAGGCTGTAATGTGATTGGTTATCAAGGCACACATGATCCATGTTAGCCGTTACACTTTCTCCAATGGTAGAGACTCTCGTATCTCCCAGTGTATTAGGAGATTTGTGTTCCTCCCCAGTAAACAGGGCCGTTCCCATAACCAAAACTAAACATTTGGAAAATGTTTTTCGAACAAAAATTTGTTAGATGGGTCTACATCTCTCAGTCTCTTCTGTTATGTGTTATTATCTATTTTAAATATCATTGTTACACACAACAAGGACGATAACTATAACGAGATAGCCTTTATTAAATCATTTTAAATATAAAAGATAGCACAGTCAACACGACGAGTATAACGATAATGACAGAGAGGAACGATATCGCTGGCATCACGATCAGAATCCATCCTGCTTTAAAGAGCTCAAGCATTTAAAGTGGCAGACGACAAACTTATAATAAACAAACTTATGGCAGCTTATAAACAGAGTGTTATCGTCCGCTGGTGTGGACACTAATATTGTTAACTTCATAGTTATTGCTCTTGGTGTGAATTGGACTTAAATGTGACTGTCCTCTGAAACAGCAAATGAAATTTGAATTCTTGGAAAGCCAAATGTTATGGCTATTTTATTTTTTTTTTTTTTTTTGTTTGATTGTTGATTGATTTTTTGTGAAAAATAACATGAAAGAAAATGAAACTGTACAACATATATAGGCTACACACACAAGTTTACTATCTAAATTGGGACATTGCATAGATTTATATTGCTTTTATGTATACATATCGTTATTTATACTGTAACTTAACCCTAACCCACATCCCCAGAGGGTGACTAAACTGTGAATGACCAGTAGATGGCAGTGTTGTGATATTTTTGAGTATTTGGGTATTTTAATGAACAGATAGGGGGCAGTGCAGCCTGTACAACCTTCAACATAAGGATAATCCTGTCATAATTTCCTCTCATTCAGCAATGCACTGGATACTTGAGAACAGATATGCCATAAAAATACACAGAAATAGAATTGTAATTTTAAAAAAAGAAGAAAGAAATACATCCTGATTTAATATCGATGATGAGAGATTTCGAAAAGGGAGTCTTAAAACTAGTTTTTTTTAACTTTGGTGTAAAGCATTTGACAAGGATCACATGGTTCAGTGCAAAATGAAACCGTCCGCCCAAAACAATCATTCTTCTGTTCGGTTTTTGATTACATCAAGGACGTCTTATTCCACTGCTCTTTATGAATGACTCTTAATCAACACACACACACACACACACACACTAACAGCCTCCTGTGACGGGACACTTGCTTTGAGTTACGGCTGCGTTACAAGCCCTTTCTGTAGCAATGCTAGTAAATGTCACTGGCAGATTAAATTACATCAAATGACGCTTTTATTTGTTTACTCAGGTGCTAAAAGTCACAACAAACATGTGAGGAATACATTTTATATCTGTTTGCCATTACATTGATATACAGTATGATTGATATAGGCCAAGCTTTTCCTTAAAATCTGCTCTTTCTTAAAATCTGCTCTTTCTTACAGGTATGATTGATCTTTAGAGTAACTTCCATCAAAAACATCAATAATTTAGTTTATTTATAACAGTTTAGAGTGTTTTATCATGTGAAACACACACTTTAGCAGGATCATAACTCTCATTAGACACCTGACTGTACTGATGTTTAGACTGTGAGCATTAATACACAGATATAGGAATTCTGAATGGCATAATTATGCAATAATTAAATAATTACGTAAGAATCTGATGATATATCAGAATCTCAGTAGTTTGGTGTTTCCTTACAGAGACCCTATTAGAAGCCATAGACACGCATACACACACACACACACATTTCTATAAACAGAGTGTGTGTGAGAGAGACTCTAGAGATTTGATCAAGTAGGTTCTCTAAGGTTCTCAGGACACAGATAAATGTGTGTAACGCAGCCGTTTCATTTAGATCTGTCCTGGACCTTTCAGAAAAGGCCATTCTTCAGGCTGCCGTCCATTAGCACCACACACTCGCATCCATTAGGCTGCCAAACTCACAGCAAGACTCATTTAAAGGGCCAGTGTACAGCTTACCTCTGCTAGAGATCAAACTCAGACACATTTATGTATACATTTATTGTACATTATTAAGTGTTATTTCATTTTATAACAATATATATTATAAGAGAGAAGGGCAGGGGAAGATTTGCAGTGAATAACTGGATGGCATGAGTTGTATGGACTACTATTATAATACTTTTATGGTGTTTCTTTTTTTTTTGATAGATATGGTCAATGAACATTCTTTAAATTATCATTTTGCATTTGGAATGACGTCAGGCTGTGTAAATAATGACAGAAAATTTATTTTGGGGTTATTAAGGGCAAATGGGGTAATAATAAAGCAGATGTGTACTTCAGCTATTGCTACAACAGTAAAATTATAAATAAATAATATATAGGATCTCTTTTAACTTCTCAGTGTGAGTTTTCACTCTGTTTGTTATTTTTTGTAGATAGTACACAGTTTTATTATACCTTATACAGTGCTGCAGGGATGACTAACTTTTTAGTCCAAAACCTGGAAATGATTTCCGACACTTAGGATTCAATCTTCCTGAAATCAATTGGGTTTTTTTAATGTGTTTTTGATTAAATATATCATTAAAACACAAGCTCAAGATATTTTCATTTTATTCAATGACATAAAATACGTCAGTTTTTTTTTAAGGCTTTTACTTGTTCTTGAAGTATTTAAATGGGAAAGATATTGTCGGGACAAAGTTGACGATTTATTGAAGATTATCATGACGTACAAAACGTGTAAGAATCATAAACTTTTGAGAGCTTATTTTTGTTACGGTTATGCTCTGATATATTGTCTTTTATTTTGACATCTCTGCTCTGTTTAGTTTCCGTTTCCTTGGTTTCCCTCATTTGTTTCTACAGGTACTCATGATTATCACCTGTGTCTCATTTGGTTCCTTGTTTGCGCTTATACACTGTATAGCCCTGTGTTTTCCTTTGTGTTTGTAGGTTATTGTTGACACATAGCATGGTTTCTGTTCCTTGTTTCTAGAGGTTTCGATTGCAATAAAAACTGTTTATCGAACACTCCTTGTCTCTCCTGTGCATGCCTAACGACACTTTACAGTTTTCTGCAATAATAGAAAAGCCACTGGAAAAATCCTATTGGGTTTTAGTCGAGGAAACTTTACTTTTAAAAAAGTTGTGGCCTTTCATATTTTAAGTACAATCAACTTGGATGTTTAAGTCATTTCAACTTAAATTACATTGAACAGACTTATAAAAAATGGAAAAAAAGTTAATGAGAGTTAATGTAAAACCATATGTTGTCATAACTTATTGATCATATTTGTTTGTTTTTTTTACAGTGTGATACTCACCTGTGGGTTGACCTACAAAAATACATAATTACTGCAGCGCTTTTTAACAATGATCCTCTGCAAGTTTCCATGTTGTTATTGACATTAACAATTTTTATTGCATTATATATTTTAGTGATTTTTAACAAGCCAGTCCTCGACAAATATCAGCTCATATACGGCGTAGCTTTTCAAATCAAGCCTACACCCTTGATTCATGTGTGTGAAATAAAGGGTCGCTCCAGCTGTGTGGATCACAGATGCACTAGAGACTAATACACACATCTATAGCGCAGAGAGACACAGTGTGTGTGGACTGAGGCGGATCGCTGTGTCTCATTCAGACTGGACTGAACCCCTCATATTACTCAGCATGCATAGTGTGCCACCAACACTTCCTCCATCATAAAGCTGCAGACATCCATGCACACACACACACACACACACACACACACACACACACACACTGCTGCCGTCTGGCTGTTCTGTGTCATGCTTCACCTGTTCTAATAGTCGCTTCTGGCAAACAAAGTCATGGCAGTCATTAGAACAAGCCACTGTAAATGTCACCTGTTCAAAGCTATAATAATGCCGCCTACAGTCCGTTCCAATTTCCCCTTTCCTGTTTGTATAAAACAAACTGTTTGGGGTTTGCCAGCTATCGGCGCTTTTGTCCATGTCGATTGGTGAAATTGTTCAATGCTTCCAAAGCGAGTAAAAGCGCAGTGAGACAAACAATTGCCTAAAATAAAAGTAAAAGTTGAATGGGTTGCATGATGGAGAAAGGGAGGAAAGAGAAGGGGAGGCACTGGAAGAGTGACAAGATACTTTCTTCCCGTCCCCCTTCTCAAGGTCTCCGCTGGAGTCGGGTGTCCAAGATCCTTCCCACAATCCAACGAGGCACTATAAATTCCACTCGACCGCACCGGATGCGTTTCTCTCTCTGACGACTTTTACTGCGTTCCCACACACTGAGGTGATAAAAAAAAACGATTGATTTACACACTTGATGATAAATATGGCAGGCTAGTCACACACTGTGGGCAGTTTTATCCACCATGGCCAGACCGGGATCAGATCTCTGACGGGCACCCTGAAGGAAATTGCTGACAAACGCATGGCCAGTGTTCCTGAACAAGTGCAATGAAGTAAAATTAATGTGCGCGAGTAAAGTGGGGTAAATAGGGAAGGATAAATGTTAAAAAGGTGTTACACACCAGTAAACATCCTGGAAAAGCAGGGTTCTTCGCATTGTGTTTGATCCTGTTACATGTCTAGACGTGTTTTAAAGGGATATTTCACCAAAAAAATAAGAATTCTACCATCATTTACCCGTATGACATTCCAAATTGTACTTATTTCGTCCATGAAACACAGATTGAGATGCAATGTTTACAATGCTCTTTGCCATATTGTGATGGGTCAAGCTCCAAAAGGTTTAAAAAAACACACCATAAAGCACTAAAGTGTAAAACTGGTGCACTTTAAGGACTTAAACATGATTTTTAACATTTTCCATTTCCTTTAATGTGTAATGTATCTGTTTGTGCATGTATACGATCTGCAAAATTACAAAGCTCATAGTCTCCCACTATGGGAGTTATTATCTCTCTAACAGAGAACACTGATCCAGACCTGCCTAAATCACCTCGATCCGAGCCCAGATATCACTTCCTCAAAGGTCCACATCACAATGTAATATTAACATAATGCCACCCAAACGACCAGTCATTAATGATCTGTCCGTCACGGACTGCATGACTTCGGCACTTTTCTTTTTTCCTGCTGACTAATACGATTTTAAGCCTCTTTCTGTTCACTAACGTTTAGTCGACTATTAAGGGGCAACCCTAGTTTGTTTGATTATTTGTTGACTGTTTAAATGTGCGAATATGGTGAGGGGGTGTTATATTTCCAACACACACTCGAGATGTTTGGCCAATCACAACGCACTGGGTCAGCTGGCCAATCAGAGCACTCTGAGCTTTGTGGAAGGAGGGGCTTGGTAGAAATCGGCTCGTTTCAGACAGACTGGGAAAAGAGGTGCTGCAATATGTGAAAAATAATGTGTTTTTAAACATTAAAGCATGTTAGCCTTCACTATTACACCCAATATATAAAATAATTAACTTTTTAAAAATGGCATCATATGACCCCTTTAAACGAATAATCTATTTAAAAGTTCTTAAAATCCTTTGGTGACATGCTTCATGCTGCAATGCATGCTGGGAGCCATCATAGAATAAAACTCAACCATGGCTCCCAGAATGCATTGCAGCGTGAAGCATGTGACCATTGTTGAGATTCTTGATGTCGGTGTTATGTGCACATAAATATTATTGCCACAATATTGCTGGCTCTCTTGCCACAGTATCACACAACACTCTTTTGTACGTCTTTGTATTAACAACTTACATGCTTGAGAAATTGAACTATTTCAACTCAACTGATTTATATTGGACTTTTATAGTATATAAAAATATACTGTTGTCAATTATGCCTTACATTTTTTTTTTCAATATATTTAAGCCATTAAATATATTGATTATAAATATATGGAAAGGGTTATAATACATAATGACACATTTTTAATATTTGAGTGATTCCTTTAAATACTGTTAATTCATTTTTAATTCATGTATATAATTTACACCCATGAGGATGATGTGAATTCCTGGTATTAAAGTGAATTTATGGCTCCGTTCAGTCAGAGATGGAAAGGAACGTTAGCAAAGCGCTAGTCAATACAGTGCACAATTGTCGCCGTGTCTGATTCTGCTCTCATGTCTCTCTTGTCTGTCTCTCGGAGGTTCACAAACGTGTTTGGCAGGCTCTCCATCTGGCAGCTGGGCACAATGGTTTGGCATGTGTCTCAACCAGAATATGCTTCATTCTCCCACAGCCAGTGTAATTCTAATTTATGAGCTCCAGGGATCCATCATCTTCCCAATAAAAGCCATTTAACAGATGATTCCAGCTGTCTCTGATTGCATTCGAGTTGGGGCCGAGTCAGGGGACAAAATCCAGGAAAGGTTTGGGTTCAATACAAGTCAAAATCCATCATCTGACGCGCTGCCACCAGTTGCTTAGAAAATAAGGTTGACTTGCCCTTTAGTTTGTAGAAATAAATAAAAATCATGTTTACAGTAATTCACTTACAATGGAGGCCAAAGGAAAAATGTGATGTGTTAAAGCAGAAATGTGAGGCTTGGTAGAGCGATTATATTTATATTTCTGTACAAAATGTGTTTTGTGCACATTGATTATTTACACTACCAGTCAAAAGTTTTGAATCTGTATGATTTTTCATGTTTCTAAAAAAAGGCTCTTCTGCTCACCAAGGCTGCATTTATTTGATTGAAAATACAGTAAAAACAGTAATATTGTGAAATATTATTACAATTTAAAATAACTGTTTTCTATGTGAATATCTAGTAAAGTGTAATTTATTCCTGTGATCAAAGCTGAATTTTCAGCATCATTACTCCAGTCTTCAGTGTCACATGATCCTTCAGAAATCAGTATAATATGATGAGTTGATGTTCAAGAAACAGTTATTATCATTATCAATGTTGAAAACAGTTTTTTACATTTTTATTTCATGATTCTTTGATGAATAGAAAGTTCAAAAGAACAGCATTTATCTGAAATCTAAAGCTTTTGTAACATTAATACCCTAAACGTTCAAAAGTTTGGGGTCAGTAAGAATTTCTATTTTATTTTTGGGGGAAAGAAATCAATACTTTTATTCTTTTAATTAAATTGATCAAAAGTTACAATAAAGACATTTGTAATGTTACAAAAGATTATATTTCAGATAAATGCTGTTCTTTTGAACTTTCTATTCATCAAAGAATCATGAAAAAAAAAAAAAAAAATTACACAACAGTTTTCAACATTGATAATAATAATAAATGTTTTTTGATCATCAACTCATCATATTAGAGTGATTTCTGAAGGATCATGTGACACTGAAGACTGGAGTAATGATGCTGAAAATTCAGCTTTGATCACAGGAATAAATTACACTTTACTGTATATTCACATAGAAAACAGTTATTTTAATTTGTAATAATATTTCACAATATTACTGTTTTTACTATATTTTTAATCAAATAAATGCAGCCTTGCTGAGCAGAAGAGACTTCTTTTAAAAACATAAAAAATCTTACCGATCCAAAACTTTTGACTGGTAGTGTACATAACATGAATATTATTCTGATTAATACGTGTCAACATTCAACGTTAAGCACTTTTCATTTACTCTTGAATGATGAACCGTGTGTGTTGAGTCACCACTTGATGTCCAACATACAATCCCGAAAACCAGTTGAGAACCAGTGTGTTAAAGATTCATTCGGTTAATGGTTGCCGTTTCCAT
Source organism: Abramis brama (assembly GCF_963993115.1). NCBI lineage: Eukaryota > Metazoa > Chordata > Actinopteri > Cypriniformes > Leuciscidae > Abramis > Abramis brama. The sequence continues at coordinate 7,749,744 of NC_139963.1, read as the reverse complement.
TTCACATAAACATTGTGTTGCTGAGCTGAGATTAGAAGTGGCCAGTGAAAGGTCAAAGGTTAACAAGGGCACGTTTAATCCCTGAGCTGACTGTTTGTGCAGCTGTGCACGGAAAGAGGAGAGCGAGAGCTTGAGGGAATGAAGGACAGAGACAGAACGAGGATATGAGCGTCGTGAAGGTGCAAACAGAAAGTGTGACCTCTGACCCCTGAGAAAGAGTCACATGCTCATCTCAGCAAGACACCAGCCTCTTTCATCACTTCCCCTTCACACTGATCGAGCTTCTGGAGTGGCGACCATTCAGCTGTGTGCATTTTACAATAGATTTTAATCAAACATTTTAAATAATTTTCTTATTTTTGAAATTTCATATCAATCTTCATTGATCTTTTGAGATAAAAGAGCTTCATGTACAGTCGTGTCGTGCTAGAAAGTTTTCCTCAAAATGATCCAAGAGTAAATAATGTGTGTGTATTTATATATAGAAATTAATTATACACAGAAACTTTTATTTTGGATTCGATTAATTGTGATATATATAAATAATGCGGTGTGTTATTTCTTGATAACACACCGCTGCTAAGTATAACCAAAGTCCTTTTAGGCCTTTTATATAAATTGTCTCTGGTATAACACACCGTTGCCATGAAAAACAGAGCGTTGCTATGGACGCAGGGACGGAACTAACCGTAGAGACGGAACGGACTATTTTCTTTAGCGGAAGCAATACAATCGTTTTTAAATCAATAAACTCCTTTTTAAATCAAATGATTGATTTATTTGGTAGGTAACCATGAAAGCGGGATAATGTAGATATTATCCCTTACGTATAATATTAATATACAGTGCCATTCAAAAGTTTGGTGTCAGTACGATTATTCAACGATGCATTCAGTTAACCAAAAGTGACAGGTTTTATTTTATTTTTGGGGGGAAATAAATGAAAGAAATCAATACTTTTATTCATCAAGGATGAATTAAATGGATAAAAAGTGACAGTAAAGATATTTATAATGTTACAAAAGATTATATTTCAAATAAATGCTGTTCTTTTGAACTTTCAATTCATCAAAGAATCCTGAAATAAAAATTTAATTAACTGTTTTCAACATTGATAATAATAATAAATGTTTCTTGAGCATCAAATCATCATATTAGAGTGATTTCTGAAGGATCATGTGACACTGAAGACTGGAGTAATGATGCTGAACATTCAGCTTTGATCACAGGAATAAATTACATTTTAACATATTAAAATAGAAAACAGTTATTTTTAGATTGTAATAATATTTCACAATATTGTATTTTTGATCAAATGCAGTCAGAGCGGTGGTCAGAGGGGGGCAGTGTGTACGAGAGGAACGAGAGAGGACACACTGGTCTCCTTCAGCGGGCCGAAGACAGTGTACAGGTGGTGCGAGTCAGGGCTCAGTTTAACACGTGTGTGTGTGTGTGTGTGTGTGTGGGTGTGTGTGAGAGAAAGCTGGGGATGGCGTATCACATTACATTATCCTCAGAGTCTCCAAGGGTTAAGAGCTGTCGGCCACTGTACTCATTAAGTCCTTCAGAAGAAAACAGTAAATCAGAGAGGAGACCTCAGCTGCTCCAATCACCCAGAGTGTGTCTGTATGTGTGTGTGTGTGTGTGTGTACTTACTTGACTATATTTTGGGGACAAATTTGTAACCAGAAGTGACTAAAACCTGACAAAATCTCCAAAAACCTCTCTTTAAAGACGTCCTCATTTGTAAATCTGGTACAAAAATAATGTAAAGTTTTTTTAAAAATGTAAAAATGCAGAAAGTTTTGTGTGATGGTTAGGTTTAGGGGTTGGGTTAGTGTGTGTGTGTGTGTGTGTGTGTGTGTGTGTGTGTGTGTGTGTGTGTGTGTGTGTGTGTGTGTGTGTGATTGGGTAGGTTTAGGGGTCAGGTTAGTGTAAGGGGAGAGAATATACTGTTTGTACAGTATAAAAAATCTGTCTAAAAATGTCTATTTTAAACATGAAAACAAAACTTTGCACAAACTGAATAAAAATTTGGTGTTTTTTTCCTCTTTATTCTCATATATCATACTATGTGGGCCATAACAGCCTGATGCATCAAATATGATACTCAACAACAAAACACATATGCAAACTTCGTTGTCAAGTCAAGTCAAGTCATCTTCATTTATATAGCGCTTTTAACAATGTAGATTGTTTCAAAGCAGCTTTACAGAGATAAACGTATAATTTAAGGTAACAGAGATTGTTTTGGCTTTATAGCGGTTCTTTAATAAAGTTATTTTCCAGCTAAAGTTAGTTTTGATTGATTTGCTTCCGTCGCAACGATCATTTGTTATTAAATTAGGGGCCGCTAAGACGACACCATTCTCTCTACACAGACTTTAAACGCAAACCTGTGAGAAACGCTGATGGCGTTCACATGCGCATTTAGAATGGGTTCTATAGTTATGTGCGTTTGAATATACGCAGGTTTGGAATTCCCTACAAGCCAAGCCTAAACAAATTACTGGTGTTTCCTTATAAATTTTGATAAAGAATTTTATTTTATTTTGTCACTTTGGGGTAGGAACGCGAAACGAATTTTCCCGACAACGCTTTATCTGTAGAGTGGTAACGGGATCCTCCATAGGGAGAGACTAGTTGGCACTTCAGCACTGCATTGACATCGGGTCCAGGCGAAGGTCCTTCGTCAGATCTGGATACGGCCTGGATCCGGCAGGCTGCGGGAAAACCTCGGGATAAAAACAGACACTAAAATTAGCGTAGATGCCATTCTTCTTATGATGTAACGAGTACATCAGGATTTATGGGAAGTGTTCCCGGTTCCGGCTGACCTAATCTATGCAGCCTAACATTGAATTTATAGAAGTCTATAATGTATTATGTGAATGCTAGGTCAAAGAGATGTGTTTTTAGTCTAGCTTTGAACTGACATAGTGTGTCTGCTTCCCGGACAATGGTAGGAAGACTGTTCCAAAGTTTTGGTGCTAAATAGGAAAAGGATCTACCGCCAGCAGTCGATTTTGATATTCTAGGTATTATTAACTGGCCGGAATTTTGAGATCGCAATAGACATGAAGGACTATAATGTGTTAAGAGCTCGCTCAAGTACTGCGGAGCTAAACCATTTAGTGCTTTGTAAGTAATCAGCAATATTTTAAAATTTATGCGATGTTTAATAGGGAGCCAATGCAGTGTTGACAGAACTGGGCTAATATGGTCATACTTCCTGGTTCTGGTTCTCGAGCTGCTGCGTTTTGAACTAGCTGTAGTTTGTTTATTAAGCGTGCAGGGCAACCACCCAGTAGAGCATTACTTTGTCTAAAGGTTCAATAAACTGATCCATTTAAAATAATTAGATTTTTCTGACTGTAGTCAGATGTAACAAGTTCGTATCAAAACTACAAGGATATTCTCCAAATAATGTTAATTTCCCAGACAGCAACATAGTGTCGGCCCACATCCAGTACACATGGATTCCACATGGCCCAGATGTGGGCCGGATCTGGGCCGAAACTATATTGCTCTCTGTTGTAACCCCTTCTCTACATTTTATTACTAAAAAATAATAACAAACAAAAAATCCTCTGTGAATCTTTATTGATCCAAGATAGTCTGCAATATGGATGCATCATCAACAGCTCTGTCTGAGACCGAGGTTGTGAGTGTTCCTCGGGATCCGGAGGAGACGAACGATTTGGTGATTTTGGCAGGTTTGGCAACAGCTGACCCTGTTTTACACTTCACACTGAGCAGCAGTTTATGGAAACACAGCGCTCTCCTCTTCACCCCTCCAGACCCAACACACACCGCAGGGACACTGCTCATACTGCGGCTCGTGTGTGAGGGAGAAGCTGCTGTTCCTCTGTGTGTGTGTGTGTTTGTGTGTGTGTGTGTGTGTGTGTGTGTGTGTGTGTGTGCGTGCGTGCATGTGTGCGCGCGTGTAGGTGTGTGTGCTCGTGTAGGTGTGTGTGCTTGTGTGTGTGTACCTACAAATTTGTACCCAGAAGTGACCAAAACCTGAAAAATGTGTGAGTGATGGGTAGGTTAAGGGGTTGGGTTAGTGTGTGTGTGTGTGTGTGTGTGTGTGTGTGTGTGTGTGTGTGTGTGTGTGTGTGTGTGTGTGTGTGTGTGTGTGTGTGTGTGTGTGTGTGTGTGTGTGTGTGTGTGTGTGTGTGTGATGGGTTTAGGGGTCGGGTTAGTGTAAGGGGAGACAGTATAAAAACCATTACGTCTATGGAATGTCCCCATTTAGATAGCTAAGTAAATGTGTGTGTGTGTGTGTGTGTGTGTGTGTGTGTGTGTGTGTGTGTGTGTGTGTGTGTGTGTGTGTGTGTGTGAGAGAGTCCTCACCAGCTCTCTCACTCATTAGAGCTCAGAATGAGCCACCTGTGTGTCTGAGTTGGGCAATAACCCCATCTGCCACCATACTAATCTATGACGAATAAGAGAGAGAATATGATAGTGACAGATCATTCATCACAGACAGAGGAGAGTGATATGTGTCCCAAAAAATGTTTCATTAAGAACCAATATTTGCAGCCTGGAGATTTGTTTTTTGTTTTTCTGATGTAATCATCAGAAGATGTTTCTTCAACTTCAGACATTTTCACGAGTAAGAGGTTGATTCTTAGTGGCTTTTGTAATTGCATCACAGAATTCTACGTATATTTTGATTCTGGTGCAACTTCCATTCTCATCCTTCTTGATCATAGTTTTATACTTTCCCACCTTGAAAGAGTTTTTTGTGTGTCAGGGACAGTTTTAAACTGGTTTAAATCCTGTTTTACTGACCATTCCCAGTTATTCCCAGTATTTGTATGGTTCCAGGCCTGACATTAGCTCTGTACTCACTGGTGTCCCTCAGGGCTCGGTTCTAGGCCCTTTACTTTTCAATATTTATTTATCACCAGTTTGGCATCCTCCGTTATCACTTTTATGCTAATGATACCCAAATCTGGTGAAAATCTTGATGTTAGTTTTCTTTCTTGCTGTATTTCTAAGATAAAAACATGGATGAATAGTCATTTTCCCTGCCTGAATAGAGGTAAAACCAAAGTTATGCTTATACAAGGTTATATAGGTCATCAAATCCTGGTTCACTGACTCTGTTTGTTGATGCCTCTGTTTTGGAGACTCAAAGTAAATTGTGCTAAGTACTTTTTTTTTTTTGTGTACAGTGCTTTGAGAAGCTGCTTTTAAAGGTGCTCTATAAAATAACGTTTATTATTATTATATATACATTATTATTTTTTTGCATTGATTATTTTTTGCATTGTCCACTGTCACTAAAAGCGAGAAACCTTTTGCATTTCTGCTAAATACAGGTCATTGTTTCACCTCTTGAGTAGAAAGACTGCTTTATCAATGCAACAGGATGGGCTACATCTAATATTGCCAATCAAGAATCACACGGTCAACATTTGGCACAATTACTACAGCCCAAAACCACACTTTATGCCAAATACTTTGTCAAATACAGCTGTTGATACACAATACATGTTAGAATTAAAATAATTACAGTCCCTTTTGTTTGTGCAGATTAAACAGCTCTACAGAAACTCTTGATATGATTGTTGTTTCAAGTTGTGGACTTGTTGGGAGTGTTTGCCTCAGTGTGTTCAGTTATTTGACAGCTACTGTATAATAAGCCCATAAAGGTGCAGGCCAAAGTTGGTACTTGTGATGGAGAGTCAGTGTTGCTTCTCCATCCCTCAAATTTGTGTCCTCATTGTTCTTTATATCATGCATGTTATAATTGTCCATGTGGATTTTTACTGTTTTATTTCCTGTTGTTAGAAAAGTGGGCCTAACCTCTAAGTGATGGGGAAATGCTCATTTTAACCAATTTAGGAAATATCAGTTGTGCAAATGACTATTTGTTTTTTTCTCTTGCCTGTATGTTGTATTTATTGATAGTTTTTAAACGCTTTGTCTGAACTATCATTGAGGGAACTTGCTGAAATGTATAGAGACAAGTTTAACAGAACATGGTATGTTCCAATTAACTAAAGGCGGGACAATTATGCATTTAAGTGTGATCAGGAGTGAAGCAGGGGAACAGAGAGTGGTTTTGAGAAACTTTCTCACACAAAGGTGTGAGAAACTTCCGTCTCCAACAGTTGGTGAGAGAAGTTGGTGTTAGTTTTAGTACCTCAACAGTGTTAGTTTTTAGACTTTTAGTTTTTTCTAACCTTTGTTTTAATTTTTGCTCTTATTCACTGTTGAATGGACATTTTGCACTTCCCTGTCTTTAAAGTATTAGGGCCCTATTTTAACGATCTGAAACGCAAGTATCAAGTGCGAAACGCTAGTAACTTTGTGGGTGGGTCTTGGGCGCTGATGCTATTATACCGGCGGGATAAATGACTCTTGCGCCCGACGCAAATCTAAAATGGGTTGGTCTGAAGTAGCTTAATTACTCATAGGTGTGGTTTGGGCGTAACGTGAAATAAACCAATCAGAGCGTCATCTCACATTCCCTTTAAGAGCAGGCGCGCTTGTTCCATGGCGGATTGCTATTATAATGGCGGATTTGCCAGGCTCACGCCAGGAGCGGTTCACAGCCGAGGAGAACGACGTTCTCGTCAGGGCCGTAAAACACAGAGAAGTGACATTGGGGATGGAGAAACCCACCCAAATTAGCTTCGGTTAAACAGGCGTATAATAATTTGGGTAAATGTGTAAGCTAGATTTATGCCTATTTTTTCACATCTTCATGGACACAACAATGATTTCCCTCATGAATGGTTTTCTAAAAATGAAAACTGATGCTTAGATGAGAGAAGCAAAGTGTATGCGCGTTGTGCACACGCTACATTGATTATGGACAAGCATGCGCCCTTAAAATAGCATCTGAATAACATGCGCCACTGACTTTAGACTAGGTTTTTCCTGGTCAGTGGCGGAATTGTTTTCTGAAACTGCAAAATAGCACCAGAGAACGTTTGCGCCGGAACACGCCTCCTCTTTTCGCTGAACCACAAAGCACAAGTTAATTTCCTAATTTATCGACATGCGTCTGTGGAGAGAAAAGTCCGCTGTGCGCGGGTGCAAAATAGGAATGATACATGCGTCGGTGTACAAAGTCAATTGTGCTGGGTGCAAGATAGGGCCCTTTAACTTCCTTTGCAACGACCTTTAAACGGATGCCTGGTGTGATCCTCCTTGTGACCGCTTGGGTCTCTATCACAGTACTGTATCTGTTAGATAGGCCCGAATGAGGAATTCGCAGGAATTTTGCTTCCAATTTTTTATATATATATTTTTATATATATCTTGGTCATTTGTGCCACTTTCAGTGGCATTTTTGACCTGGGCTCTCATCAATTTCTGACTCTGGACAGAACAAATACAGGCAAGAGGGAGAACAGGACTGAAAAACCAACATGAAAACCCAGGAGAGATAGATGTAGGGAGAAACAAGCGGAGGGATTGGCACAATGAGCTATTGAGCAGATCTAAGTACTCTCATTGAGCAGATGTGGTGGGTGTCTCTGAGCTGCGTGGCACAATCGCTCGCAGTGATCCTGAAGATATGGAATTCATAGGGATAGAGGGAATAATAGCTTGGATGAATTCCAGAACTCCTCCAATGTGATTAGGCTTCTGTGTGCATGTTAAAAGGCCCTTGTGTGGCGACATTTAGCCGCTGTTACCATGACGACCGTGACATCATCAGTCACCACAAATAAGAGGGAATGTGTTAAATGATCAAACAATGCTGGGCTTTTTTTAGACTACACGTACAATGCAGATATGTCACATTAAACGTGGGAGAGAGAGAGAGTTCAGTTATGAACCGCTAGAGGGCGCTGGCTAATCAGTCCTTAACATGGATTCCGCAAGCAGTCACATCATTACCGCATGGCACAAGCTGATTGGCCTCTGTTGATCCTGCAGCCAATGAGATTGCTTGCTCAACATTTAAACATGTCGGGTTCAGGGTTTGCTGTAGGCTATCACAGTTCCTCCGAACCCCTCCACCTCCCCAGCTCCACCTGCCTAGATCTGCTACGGGATTTACATACGTCTATTTATGCAGCGGCAACATTCACTGTAAACCCTAATACTCAAAATAATTAACTCAAATTAAGTTTGAGTAGGGTGAATTTAAATTAAACAAATTAGTTCAATCAAATTAACGTTTATGAGTATATCGATTTTTCATTTGAGTTCATAAAAAAAAGTAATCTGAATTGTTTCATTGTTTTGAGTTTTATGAACTTGTTTCTTTTAATTTAGACAAACTTAAATTTAACTGACACTGGGCTGGGATTTCTATCTCCCAACATGCTTTGCCATGACACTCGAAAGGGAGAGTAAATGTTACCATTAAGTGCTACGTAATGTTTTTCGTGCAAGATTAATGTTAAGTGGGAGATTTAGTAGTGTTTAAAGTTTTGTTATGCTAATTTAGAAAAGTTTCTGTAATGTTTGTTTCCATCATGGTGACGAGTGGAGCATGAGAAATAGATAAACATCAAATGTTCTTTAATGATGAAATCACTAAGCAATTGTTATGCTATGCTAATGCTAATACTATCAAAGTGTTCTGTTACCAATAGGCTCTATGCGTGAACACTGCTGACGTATTTCCGGTAGAATCTCAGCCAGCGTCTTTACTTCCGCATAGCGCTTTCTATGGCGAAGTGTACTAGCGCTAAAACTTTAATAAAATAAATTTTCTCAGAAACGGAGACAACGATTTTAGAAACCGATTCGCTAGTCGGAGACCAAACGCGGAAGCGATCGTGCATAGAGCCTATTATCAAGTTTGCATTTATTGAATTGGCTAGTTAAAGCTTTCAAAGTTTCCAATTCTAAAAATATTTAAGTTGAGATTACATGATCATTTGAAGGTTAATGTATTATTTTCACTTACTCAAATATTTCAAGTTATGAGCAATAATAATGCACGAGTACAAAATAAAAATCTGCCAGTTCTGCTTACTTAAACTTTGAATTTCTTGAGCTTAAAAATCTTAATGTAAAAAATGATTGCCTCAAACTTTTTTTTAGTTTTGCCAGCTTATTCGGGTTTACAGTGTACCTTGCTTGCTCATATATAGTGTATATAGATAAAGTGTATCTATTAGCAGTAGCAGCTTCAAGTCCGCCAAGACCAAATACATTCACTGCCATATTCAATAACATGCTAAAACTATTCCAAAGAGTTGTCATGATTGAAATATATATATATATAGCTAATATTTCATTATAGTACAGTAGATGTGATTGGTAGATCAGTCTTCATCATTATGGGTATTTCTTCACAGGGATTTGGCAAATAAACATGATTTTTCTAAAATTATGCTAAATCACACTGACAAGATGCTGCTATAACAGGAGCCAGATCACATGAGCTCCGCCGTCTGCACAATCCATCGGCTGTTCGTTTGCATGAAGTTAAACTCGGTTTATTTTTACTGCATTGCTAACAGCACCATCTCTCTTGTTGTCACCACAGAACCTCAACTCTTGCGGCATGAACACATTCGCTGGCTTCCAGTGACGACGCACACGGACGCAGTGTGTTGGAGGATGTTGTGTGGAGATTAATGTCTGGTGCTCCATCTCTGAGGCCTTCTGACCTTCTCTCAGGTTACTTTACTGCTGACTCAGCAAGAGACACACACACACACACACACACACACACACACACACACACACACACACACACACACACAATGAGCAAATAGGCTACTCACACAAACAGAAAAAGTATGAAAACTGCATACATTGTGCTAATGATTTTGTTTCAGCTGCTGCTAATAGCAAGAGCAAATGTGTTGCATGACAGAACAGATAAAGAGTGATATAAATGTGAATATGAAATCATAGCAGTTAGTAAAAACACCTGAGAAGAGGAGCTATAGGAGAGCGTGTGTGTCTCTGCCAGTATTTACTCAGGACTGTAAACAGCTCAGAGTGCTGTGCAAACACAGGAGGCATGAACATGACCCACACCATCTCCAATCAACCTCAGCATGAGCGGGCGGGACGGGGCGAGTTTCTGCTCAACCAATTATAGGCACCAATGTTTGCGAAAGAAAGCAAAAGCCCACATTGCTAAAACAATTTTTCTCCTATCTCATTTTTTTTTCTTCACCATGTCCCGTAGACAGATCAGAAGTGCCAGCGAGTTGTTTTTGCAGCTTACAGTAGTAAAAAAAGAAAAAATTAATTAAAATTATAAAAAAACTTTTTTAAACAATAAATAATAAATATATAATAATAATAATAATAATAATAATAATAATAAAAATATATATTTCTAAATATATATATATTTAGAAAATCTGGGTCTGGGACAAGGGTAACAATGAAATCTATGCCGTTTTAATGAGACTTTAATACACAGTCAACACGTGAGATCATGTGATGATCACAGTGACATCACTCTGGGGGGAGATTCTACTTCCTGTTTCTCAACACTGTCACAGTGACATCATAGTGACATCACAGTATGAGTGCGCCAAACGTTTTAAGAACATTCTCCAAACGTACAACATACGACTTCAGCCACAGCCTTAAAAGAAGACATTAACTCCACAAACAGCATTACCAGCTTCACTTATTACTAACCAGACTGACTTTATTTCTGTCAGACGTCTACTTATTAAGAATTAATAGAGGTTTAGATGTTTTATTATTAGCAGAGTGAACCATGAAAAGCTGAAGTGCTGTTGTAGTACTGTAGGGTTATGATTAGGGTTAGTTGCTGGTAATTATGCATAATTTACTGTTATTACTACAGTAAGTACATGACATGTGCAACAAGGACACTGTGAAATAAAGCGTTACTGAAAAAAGTTGTATTACTGATGCCCGATGTGTGTTTAGGGAGTCATTTTGAGAGTGTGCAGAATGAATGAAACCTCAGGCAATTAAAAACAAATAAAAGGCTCCAGTAATAATCACCGAAGCTGTCGACACTGCACATTTACATCACACCAGTGTTTCAGAACGACTGAGACAAATCATTCTGTGGTGAAGTAAATACTACAGAAAAAAACAATGTAATTTACATGAAAAAGTTAGTTTCTATATTAGTACTCAATTCAAAAGTATAGAAATGAAAGCGTAAATATCAACGTTATAAAATTAAGTAAAATTACTCAACTTTTCTGATACTGGTGTTCCCATCATGCCCTGGGGCATGACTAATTAATGAGGTTGATTGGCTGTATTTACACTGTTTTATCATTGCTTTTGTTGTTCGGATTAGTAACTTGCCATTTTGTGACATTTGGAGTTCATTTTCTACTCAAAATGACACATTCAAACACAAAAACAATTGATCGAATGTTACCGTCATTGTGTAACAAGTATTGAGGTCTCTGCACTCACAAAACGCTTATCTTCTTTAATATAAATATGGTGTCTCAGACAATATCTATTGTATTAATTACTTTAGATGTTTTCTAAGTAAAGCATAAACTTTAAAAGTGTGGTTTAATTCAATGTTATATTGTTAGAGTAAAATGTATTGCAAAGGAAACTTCAATTAAACAGATATTACTCAACCTTTTACTAGCCAAGTTAAAATTACTTATTTTCTTTGTTACTTTCACTTAACATAGTTAAGTAGAGTTTACTTAATTCCATATGTGACCCTGGATCACAAAACCAGTCACGAGTCGCACAGGTATATTTGTGGCAATAGCCAACAATACATTGTATGGGTCAAAATTATCGATTTTTCTTTTATGGCAAAAATCATTAGGATATTAAGTAAAGATCATGTTCCATGAAGATATTTAGTAAATTTCCTACCGTAAATATATAAAACATTTATTTTTGTGAGTGAATGTAGCACAATCGCCAACATAAATGAACAACTTTAAAGGAGATTTTCTCAATGTTTAGATTTTTTTGCACCCTCAGATTCCAGATTTTCATAATAGTTGTATCTCGACAAAATATTGTCCATCATAACAAACCATACATAAATGGAAAGATTATTTAATTTTTTTTACTCATTTTAAAAAATACATTCGCATATGTGAAATTTACTTTTAAAATATTTGTGCAAAAACTTGCCAAAGAAAAATTAAGTAAATTTTACTTATTTTTCAACAAGTGTTGTTTTCTATAGTGTCATTCATGTTCGTTGAATTCATTCAGCATTCAGGTCTCAAGACTTTGCTTTCCTGTAGCTCAAACTGTAGAGCGTTGGTGCTTGCAACACTAAGGTCATGGGTTCGATCCCTAGGGAAAGCAAGAACTGATAAGAATGTAAATGTGTACCTTGAAATGCAATGCAAGTCGCTTTGGATAAAAGCGTCTGCCAAATGCATAAATGTAAGACAATAGGCCAAAAGCTAGGGTTTAGTGATGATTACTGTGGGCTGCGTCTCAAATCACACACTCTCTGACTACACACTTCTTTGGAATAAGTACTTACTTTGCGACACATAAAGTTAAATAAAAGTACATTCTATATATTATTAATGTGTGTATATGAATGTAATCCGGACATACTACATACACTGATTTTAAATCTTTGCTTAAAACCCACTTATTTACTGTTGCTTATGGTCATAAGTGGGCGTAGTGGTATTGCACTGTATTGTGCATTGTTTATTTGTGGTTTTATGTTTACTCATTGGGATACTTGTTTACACTTTGTACAGCACTTTGGCCACAGCTGTTGTTTTTAAACGTGCTCTATAAATAACTATGACTAACTGACTGACTGATGTGGGACAGGGGACCCCAGTTTGTCTCTAACTTTTGGAGGGAATTCTGCCGACAGATTGGTGCCACTGCCAGTCTGTTATCAGGGTATCACCCACAGAGTAATGGCCAAGCTGAGCGTGTTAATCAGGACCTCAGTCGATGCTCCGCTGATTGGTGGCTCATAACCCCACCTCCTGGTGCGAGCAATTGACATGGGTGGAGTACGCTCATAATTCTCTGCCGTTGTCGTCAACTGGCCTGTCCCCATTTTCTTGTTATCTGGGCTACCACCTGCCTCTGTTTCCCTCTCAGGAACCCGATGCCACCGTTCCCTCGGTCCAGGCCTTTACACTGCGCTGTCGTTGCACTTGGAGGAGGGTGAGGTCAGCTTTTTGCCGGACCAGGGAACCACCCGTCGTATCGCCAACCGTCGCCGGTCCAAAGCTCCCAGGTATGTGTGTGGACAGAGAGTTTGGCTCTCCACACGAAACTTACCCCTTCAGGCGCCCACTCGGAAATTGGCTCCCCATTTTATTGGACCTTATGCCATCACTAAAGTTATCAGTCCGCTTAACAGGAGCTCCTGACATCACATCTGCTGTGATCAGCTGCTTCCCAGGCACATGAATTATGTTCATACACATTGTAGACTCTGTTGAAAGTGGACAGGGGTCATCATAGGCACTCTGATTGGTCTTTGGCCCCATACGCAGCAGAATGTGATGCACTGTGTGTTGTGACACATTCCTCCCATGTAAAGCGTCCTTGAGCAAATAAATAAAACAACTTCTTCTTCCCATTACATCATTAAAGTTGTGTGTGACTTATGCCACACTAGACCTTCTGTTGGCTCGGACCAGACGGGATAGCCTTCATTGCCCTCGTCCATCCATGAGTCTTGGGTGTCCAACACCTTGTCGTCAGTGTGTGTTGGTCCCTCCTCGGACACTGTTGGTGAATCCTCACCACTGCTGACCGGGAGCGACACACAAGCCTTGAGTTTCAGAGATACTCTGAGCCAGTCACCTTGCCATAACAATCTGGCCCTTGTCAAAGTCACTCAGATCTTTATTCCTGTACATTACTACACTGACAAAGATTTTAGCATTACAGAAAATTAATGTTGAATTTTCTTATTGGTGTTTTTGATGTAAACTCCCTTTGCGCTCTTTTTTTTGTTTTTTAGATATTTATTCTGTTGTACAGCACAATGGCCAACTACTGTTGTTTTTATTTACTAAATTTGATTTGATCATGACAGACCCTGAAGAAACTATATGACAAATAAAGAGCAATAAATAAAACATGTATAAGCATTTTGAGGTTGTTTATAATTAATAGTTTTGTATTGTAATTGTTCTTATGTGTTTTATTCAAAGTTTTACAGCATTATTTTCTAACATTTCAATGCATGTCCATTTTGAATACATTTTAGCTGATGAAATTCTGATGTTTCTGTTTGACCTGTTTGTACACACCCAAAGGTGATCATAAACTCCTCCCTTTTACAACACTAACCAGGAAGAGACTGACTTGTTATTTCTCCTTTCTGTCACACCGACTTTGTCTTAACAAAAACAATAAAGAATAAGCAATCAATGGAGAACACAGAGAAAAACTTTACAGAAGGACTTTTGTGATGTTCATTTCTGAACAGACAGCAGATCTTTGATTTTCATCTTGATTCATTTTTGAAAACCGTCGTTCAGGAAGTGAAAGTAAAGTTTGCGAGACTCAAACAGTGAAAATGGCTTCAGCAACTGAATATGATTATATTTGTCCCGTGTGTCATGAAATCTTCAATGTTCCTGTTCTTCTGTCCTGTAGTCACAGTTTTTGTAAAGAGTGTCTACAACAGTTCTGGAAAACTAAGAAAACTCAGGAGTGTCCTGTCTGCAGGAGAAGATCCTCAAAAGGTGAACCTCCATTCAATCTGGCATTAAAAAACTTGTGCGAGTCGTTCCTGAAGGAGAGAAATGAGAAACGTTCATCAGGATCTGAGGAGATCTGCAGTTTACACAGTGAGAAACTCAAACTCTTCTGTCTGGAGGACAAACAGCCTGTGTGTTTAGTGTGTATTAATTCACAAAAACATGACAATCATAAATTCAGACCCATCAGTGAAGTGGTTTCATCTTACAAGGTAAGACAAATGTTTCTTGTTTCACATGTAAAGAACAATAATTAGTCATAAACAGATATCACCACTTTCATGCATTACTATTACTATTTCATTTTACTCAATATATGACATTTACTGTGCTGTAAAAGTATTTGCCCATCCTGATTTCTTATGTTTTTGTGTCTCATACTAAATAGTGGGGCTTTTTTCATAGATATCATTATTTTGCAAAAAAAGAGCACAATTGTGCAGAGGTGGATTTACTTACTATTCTTTGAATCATTGTCTTGTTGCTTGAGCTTCAGTTTGCAGACTAAAGATAGGTTATTGTGCTTTAGCATTTTCTGATAGAAAATAAGAAAATTTGGTTCCTACGATGTTGTTCTTGGTCCTTTGGTGACTTTAAG
Organism: Abramis brama; assembly: GCF_963993115.1. Taxonomy (NCBI): domain Eukaryota; kingdom Metazoa; phylum Chordata; class Actinopteri; order Cypriniformes; family Leuciscidae; genus Abramis; species Abramis brama. The sequence continues at coordinate 7,734,528 of NC_139963.1, read as the reverse complement.
CCACTTCTGGGAAGGTTTGCTACTGTGCCGAGTTTATTCTGTTTGGATATAATGGCTCTCGCTGTGGTTCTTTGAGTCCAAGAGCCTTTGAAATAGCTTTGTAATAATCACATACGGATGTTTTTCAATCACCCTCTTCATCATTGTTCCTGGAGTTTCTTTCACCTTTGTCAATAGTGTGTTACTGTTTAAGACCTTTTAACCATCTTCATGCTGTTGAAAAAGTCCTATTTAAGTGTTTATTTGATTGAACAGGGTTGCAGTGATCAGGACTGGCTGTGTTTAGTCCAGCTGAACAACATTATTAATACAGTTTCAGAGATTTGAGGAATTAGTAACTATGGGGCCAAATACATTATCACGCAGGCCCAGTTAGTATTGGATAACTTTTTTGCTTCAGTAAATAACATTGTCATTTAAAAGCTGTACTTTGTGTGCACTGAGATTATCTTTGTTTTATGGTATGTTTTAATTTCTGAATCAATTAAGTATGAGATTTACACAAAAACAGAAGAAATCAGGGTGGGGGTCAAACTTTTGCACAGAATTGTATGATCATATCACTGTATTTTCTTCTCTTCACTGTAATCTGGTGTTTAATGTATTTTTGTTCAATTCTAGGAGGAGCTCAATACAGCATTGAAGTCCTTACAACAGAAACTTCAACACAACGAAAAGAAGAAAGGAGAGTTTGAGAAAACAGCTCAACACATCAATGTGAGGAAACAGAATCAAGAGTCATTTTCATTACAGCTGGAGGATCACTTTATACCGTTATAAATCGATATATTTAATATAATGGATTCCAGTTGATTATTTCTGTAAATGACGAGCAGCTTCTGCTTCTGGATCCGTTATATGTCGGGTATCCGAGATTTGTGTTAATTGAGATGATTGAAGTGAATGTGATTTGATTTCAGTGTCAAGCTGAGCACACAGAGCGTCAGATTAAAGAAGAGTTTGAGAAGCTTCATCAGTTTCTCAGAGACGAAGAAGAAGCTACAATCACTGCACTGAGAGAGGAAGAGGAGCAGAAGAAGCAGAGGATGAAGGAGAAGCTGGAGGAGATGAACACACACATCTCAGCTCTTTCACACACTATCAGAGACATGGAGGAGATGATGAAAGACAATGACGTCTCGTTTCTAAAGGTGACAAATCAATCTGGCTTCATTCTCTGTGCAAACATCAACTTCTATAGAGACACTCATTGACAGTGAGAGTGTTTGATAAGATATTAAAATGTTTTCAAACTCTATATTTTCCAGAACTTTAAGGCCTCAATGGAAAGGTGAGTGAGCTGCTTGTATCTCTTCTCTCAGTGGATCTGAACTCAAATTCACTGCAGTTCTGACTCCTGAATGTTCCTCAGAGTCCAGATCTCACAGCCGGATCCACGGATGAATTCTGGAGCTTTGATTCATGAGTCGCGTTATCTGGGTAACCTGCCGTTCAGAGTCTGGAAGAAGATGCTGGAAACTGTCCAACACAGTGAGTCTCAGCAGATTTGACACCAGTGCAGAAGATAGTTCACATATAAACACACACAACGTCAACATTTGATAGAAATATATTTAATAATCACTTGAATTACCAAGTGAATGTAAACTGTATTTCAGAAAATCATCAGATCATACAGCAACTCATAATGAAAAGTCTATTCCTCATGGTTTATGTTTATGTATTAGGATACAATAGTGTTTATTGAATACTGATATTAAACCTGAAGCCTCAATCCATTCTGACAGTAACTGAGAGACCATTGTTATGAATTATGATTTATGATCTCTTTCAACAAAATATATATATTTTTTTACATTTACATTTCTAATACATCATATCTCATCCTGTAATCTGATGTTATTCTCTTTGCAGCTCCGTTGACTCTGGATCCAAACACAGCAGATCGTCGTCTCACACTCTCTGCTGATCTGACCAGTGTGTCGCTCAGTGATGGAGATAAAACACTTCCTGATAATCCAGAGAGGTTTGATTATTTTCCATGTGTCCTGGGATCTGAGGGCTTTAACTCAGGAACACACTGCTGCGATGTGGAGGTTGGAGACAATACAGGCTGGAATCTTGGAATAACAACAGCATCAAACCAAAGGAAGGGAGAGGATTTCTCTAAGTCTAATGTCTGGTGTGTGCAGTACTGGGACAGCAAATACAGCTCAAAATCCCCAGAGCAACCCGGCACTGTCTTTACTGTTAAGCAGAAGCTTCAGCGTGTGAGAGTTCAGCTGGACTATGACAGAGGAACAGTGTCATTCTCTGATCCTGTAACTAAAGACTCTCTGTGCACATTCAGGACATCCTTCACAGAGACTGTCTTTCCATACTTATCTAATGGCAGCGCAACTCCTCTGAAGATATTACCAGTTAAACTGTTCATTACAGCAGAAAATCACAGTTAAATCTGCTTCTGCTTCTAGATTAATACAGTTTTGCAAATTATGCTTCGATAATAACACTGTAATCAAAGGGTCTCATTGATCAATCACACTTCAATGTAAAGTTTAGAGCCAAATTAACCCTTGGACATGTTTCCTTAAGGACGTGTTTGTCTCTTTCTGAGTATAATTTTTTCCTGTGTTAATGCCAACTGCATCAATTTTGGCACAAGTGTGTATTTTTCATTGAAATTTTCTTATTTCCTTTCATAAATCACTGGGTACACACAATATTTACACTCATGACCTTAAGGACAAAAATGTCCCAATTGAAACCCATTAAAACTGCCAATTTCTTTTTATCTAGGCTATAAAATATTTAACTATAAAATTATGCAGTCTTTGTCAATAGACGTTTGTTCTGTTGGCTAGGCTTTAAAAAAAAAAAAAAACTATTTTTATTTTATTTTATTTTTTACAAGATGGTGCCGTTTTCTCAGGTTTGGCCTATAAAGTTTTCTACTTCTGCATATTAGAGTCAGTTGGATAAATTATTGTGTAATAATTGTGTTTGTGTTGCTGTGAGGTTTTGTGTGAGGAGACTTGGAGTAATTACAGCATTAAACCAGAGGAAGGGACGTGATTTCTTCAACAGTGATGTTTGGTGTGTGGAGTGTGGATGTGTTATTGAGTCTGGATTTCTTATTGAACAGAAGCTTGATCGTGTGTGAGTGTATCTGGACTATAACACATTCACAACCACCTTCACTCACACACTCTTTCCATTCTTCTTGAGTTTAGACTGAATATCCATACAACACACGTTTTCATTTATATTTCACTTCACACAATTAGAGTGTTTAGAGACCATTTTAGCATTCATGTTTTAGGGTTAATTATCATTTACCAGATTAATTTTCTACAATTTTCACATAAAGTATAATTATATTTATAGTCACTGAACCAGTTAATTTTAAACATGCAAAAATTAAAGTTTTTGTTGTGAATGAATAATTATTTCAGTTATATAGGTTAGATCTTTTTTGTTGTTTAAATTATCCACAAAAGTGTTAATGAAATACACATGCTTAGTATAGAAATACTTGATTCGGCTGATTACAAATCGCGGTTACACTTTATTTCGATATTCCACTTTAGACATTCTACTAACTATAAGTAACTTTGCAACTTCATGTCAACCAACTCTCATTAGAGTATTAGTAGACTGTAGTTGACTGTCAATAGACTGTTAGGTTATGGTTGGGTGTTAAGGTTCGTGTTAGGAGAATAAGTTGACTTGTAATTGCCAAGTTACTTGTAGTCAGTAGAATATCTATTGGAGGACCAACTAAATGAAGTGTTAGCAAATATTAAGCAGACAGTCTACTAATACTCTAATGACAGTTAGTTGACTTGTAGTTGCAAAGTTACTTATAGTTAGTAGAATATCTAAAGTGGACTATCGAAATAAACCCAAATCAGAGCCGTATGTGTAAGACTTCACAGAAATGCTCTTCAGAATAAAGTCTTAAGCTTTGACTTCAGCGTCAGAAATCAATCACTGTAGATGCAGCATTTCAAACACAAGATGAACATTGATGCTGAGAATGCTTTTCTATTGCTGTATGTCTGTCTGCTCATTTACAGTTGGATCAGTGATGTGGACGTGAGTCCTAATGTAACCAGTGGTAAGTATAAAAGTTGCTTCTCTCCTCTGAATATGCGCCACTATTTTTGAGAATTTTCTGAAAAGACATATATATACCCAAATAAAAATGTCTGCAACTCTTGAACCCTATGGTCTATGAGCATTCCCAGCTGAACAGATGCAATTTACTCTCAGGAACTGATGTTTATAAAGAATTGTATTCCCAAAACACCGTAAGAGCTGAATAAAAGGAAACAAACAAATAAACATTAATTAGACTTCTCACTGCAAATTGTACATAAATGTCCATAACAAACGTACAAACTAATGAATACAAATTTGCAATCTAATTGACTTTACCATAAATAGTGTGACAATAAATCAAGTTTTTAGTATGCAGACTAATGTAATAACCTTGCCTTATTGTATTATTATGAATAATTTTAACACTGACAATAATAATATTTAATGCAGATAAAGCACCTTCCAAAAATGAGTTTTAAACGATTGACAAACTTCTTTCAAAGTGCTTTACCTCTATGACCAATATGAATTTATAAATTGCTTTAATTACAACAATCTCCTTTTAAAGTGCAATATGGACTAAATGACACAACTGGATTAACTATGAATTATGTTTGGTACAGCTGACTATCTCAATTTAGAGAGAAAACCCTAAAATATATAAAATGACCAAATAAAGGCCCTAATTTGCTGTAAACAAGTGCAAACAGAAGTGCAAATCAAGAGAAACGAGGCAATAATACACATGTGTTCTGCATGTGACTGTAACAATGAATCACACACACTCTCTACATAACATATAAGCAAATGAAATGGTCATTACTGATTTCTGCACCTGCATGCTAACAAGGGTCTTTTTCGAAACTTTCCCCTAATGGGATTCTTCGGGGCTTTTTTTTTCCTTACTCAGGACATATGGAGGATACAAAATCAGTTCAGTTTGCTTCTGTGGCAATTTGTTCAACCTTTTTTCATAAAATGACTGGACTATTGTCATTATCATGTGACCTAACCATCCATTCACAAATCCTCTCCCGTGGACAAAACATGTGGATAAAAACACGTTTAAACTATAAAAGTACCTTTTGAGCAATGTAAAGTTTCCATGGATGTTAAAGGTTCTCCATAGATGCCTTTATTTTTCATAATGTATGAATTTGGATATTACTAGTTCTTCATATAGTTTTTCGCCTATTAGATGCAGATTGTGTTTGTGTATATTTATATCTCAATGTGTTTTGAATCTGGCATTACCTTGATAGCAGAGCAGATATGATATGGTGAATAAAGCATTAGCCTCAGACAGCAACATAGTGCGGGCCCAGATCCGGCCCACATCAACAACCAGCCAAACAAAAGTTTCATTCAAGACTGCTCGTACATTGAGGCAGTTTAGCGTATATAATGTGTCTTTGGACATCAGAACAGTTTCATTAACCCTCATCCTTCCCTCGCACTTTGTAACACATCTTTCCCTCGTGGGTCAAAATGACCCGAAGCCCTAAAATTATACTTTTTTTTGCAATTGTATTGTTTTTTATTTTATTTTATTTTATTTACCTTTAAATTGCCAGATTTGATCAATAAATAATAAATAAATAGTAATGTAAGCACATTCCTCACATTCTTTCAACTTGAATTCAAAATAACTCACAATTTCATGCCTAACCCTTTTAATTCAGCTCAAAGTATCTTACATTGGGTGTCTTTGCCGACCTCTTGTGGAAAAAAAGTAATATAACATGATATTTCATGACTCTAGCCACTAGATGGCCTTATAGCTCTATATGGAGCAAATGAGCTGTTCTTCTGGGTCCTAAAGTCATTTTTCTTTAGCCTGACTACGTCAGACTTCGTACTTCCGCTCAATTTCATTTCGCTTCTGTACTCAGTCTGAGATAGCGACCTATCTTTCTGTTTTCCACCGGTCTGAAAACAGCCGGGCCAATCAACGAACAGAGGGCGGGCTGAGAGCCGTGACGTAGACGCTGATTGTACCGTGGATGCATAGATTTACTTCACATAATCTGCAAAAGTCGTTCAGAGCCATGTCCACTCCGGTATTTCGCTTGATGGTTTTGTTTTCGCATCATACATGTGTTTACAGTGGAAGTTAGATGCAGCTGAGCATGCGCATAACACACGCAATAACCAAACGTTATGTGATTGGCTGGGTAACCAATGATTTTAAACTTCAGACAAGCGACCCCTAGCAAGAGAGAAAACACTTCTCTATTATGCCATTCCGCGAATTACGAAGCAAAGTGAAGTAGCAGAGTCTGGTATTACCAGGCTAATTTTTCTTCAGATGCACATCGACATTATAAAAGATATTTTTTTGGTAAAGTTTTAGCATTTTTAGTTTGAATTTTGAGCATTTTTAGGTTTTTCTATGTGTACTGAAGCATTCCTCAAATCCCATTCATTCATAAGGGGGTCAAATTGACCCGCGAGCGAAGGATTTGTTACTTTCTTAATTTTTTTTTTTTTAACTTCTCGAATACATTCTATTTTTTTTGTGTGTGTGTGTATTCGTGGTTCAAGTGCAACAAAAGTCCTGGGGTCTTGGACCCCTCTGATGAACACTCAAATTTTTTTACATTATTATTATTTTTAATGAAAAGAATAATTAATAGCTCATAAAAGCATTGTATGCATGAACATTATAAAAGAATCAGCAAAATGCTAGTTTTTGGAGTATGTCACAGTTATTGCCACAAGGCTTTATATGATGTCCAGACACACTGTAACTGTTGTTTATGTGTTCTGAACATTCTTTTCTCTGCGACTTTCAACAACAGATTCTTTACGTGCGACAAAAGATCCACAGCTTCAAATGCAGAGACTACTTTTATTGGACTGTCTTTAAACTGTCTGCATCCAGACATAACACATGTAAGTGGCAATAACAGGTGTAAATAACGAGAGAGTTGTGGGGTTGATACTGTATAAGTGATGCTTTACTCAAAGCAGAAACACACACGCGCGCGCGCTGAGAGAGTCTGTGCATCTCGAGTAAAGCTGTGAGTTTTGCTGAAACCAGATCTGTGTTACAGAGCAAGACTAGAGCAATCAACAGCAGAGATGAGGATTCGACTAACTGGATCAGTGTCCTGACACACACACACACACAAACTCTCTCATACACACATACACACAAATAAACTCTCTCTCTCTCTCTCTGTAACATGAAAATAATACAAAAGTTTAAACAAAGTTTGTTTCTAGAAGAATATTGCGTCATCGTCCACCTTAAGAATGGCAGATCAAAAATATTGCTGAATATTAAATGTCCTCAACTAAGCAAGTCACTGGTTCTCCTCTGGCCAACGAGCAAACAGTGTATGATTATGATCCAGGCAGCATTACAGGTCAGAAGTCCGATTGGTTCAGAACATTCACAATATTTATCCAGTTCCATCTGGTTGGAAGTCGGAGTCATCTCAACGGTATGGAGACGAGTTTGTTGAGGATCAGTGTCGATGAGGCCTTCACAGAGCTGATGAGGCTGACACTTAGGGAATGTGTTGTGGACGTGACTAGGCGCAGGTCCAGCATCTGATCTGGATCCGGCCCGGATCCGGCTGACTTCAGTAAACCGCGGAATAAACAAAGACTAACATTAGCGTAGATGCCATTCTTCTTATGAAGAGTACATCAGGTGTTATGTACTCTCTCTCTCTCTCACACACACACACACGTTTTATTGCGGTGAACAGTTTTCTGAAGTGATCACCAGGCTGAAATGCTCCTCAAACACACTCGTGTCTCGTCTACAGTGTTTCCTCACCAGAACGTAGAGCTGCAGTTTTACACACACTCTGTTATAGTAACATGCTCAAGTCCTCCAGCACACGAGATCATTAAACACTCATTACAGCTGAGTTAGTGTGTAAGTGGAGCTGGTCCTGTTCATGTCTTATAGCACCTCATTGAGCCGCTACACACACACACACACACACACACACACACACACACACACACACACACACACACACACACACACACACACACACACACACACACACACACGGGAAGTGAACTGGCTTTTAAACTCAACTTGAAATGAAAACTGAAGGATTTACTTTTAAAAACGGTTCAATAATAATAAATGTTCCTGGTCAGCCAAAGTGTACTGAAGGAGCCACAACTTTTAAACAGGAAATTAAATGAAAGTCCAAAGATTTTTTTTAAATGTGATATTTATTCATAAGCCCTCTATAAAAAATTGTAATACTAAACCACGTTTACAGTTGATACTCATAAAGTATTTTTTTTTGTAAAATGTTTACCCCAAAATCAAACCTTACTTTACACATGTACAATCTTTACAACATTTCAAAGCAAAGAAAAACAAAAACAAACAAACAATGGAAACAGATATAAAGATATACATCATTTTCATTTAACAAAGTTAGAACATCTCGTGTATCAGAGATTCTCGGACAAGCGGAATATTAAGTACATGCCTTTTGGCATTTAAAGAAAGCTGCTTAATTAGGACAGACGTTCCTGCGTCCTCCTCATCACTTCCTGTTACCCATCAGCCTTTGCAAAAAAAAGCTTAGAAATGCTGAGTGCCGTTCAAATATTTCGCCGAAGTAGTATTGCACCTTTGCCATGAACAAGTGACCTGCTCTTGTAACATATCAGACGTGCTGACCTGAATATCCTTGTTGACCTTTGACCTTCAACTAATGAAGTTTCTCCCCCGGTTTAAGAGGAGATTGTGTCCAACAGCAACTCTGAATCTGTGTGACTTACAGACAGGTCCTCAGATAATAAGCATGCTTGACGTATGCGAAGTACATTCACAACTCTATCCAGTGCCCTCTTGTGTCAAAACAGTCAAACATAAAGGCCGAGTACAAAAAGGCACACATACTTGCGCACACACACAACCTTGTTATATCAACCTTGCTCTGATTACAAGAGTTTTTTAAATAGTCAAATCCTAATACATATCAGTCATATATGATCTCAAACTATTAATAGGGAGCAAGTCAAGCACAGGCTATGCTCAGAATGGATTCCAGCGTAGTTCCTACTAAATACGGTGAAGTGTATACTGTTTACTACATACTTTTTCTTTTTTGTGAAAACAGCAAGTGCTTGTTTAAAGGTAGGGTAGGCAATTTTGGAGTGGCTAGCGTTAGCAAGTTAGCTTTGAAAGCATAAGATCTGTGACGTCTGTCTACAACTCTGCATAGCATTAAACGCGCTGATGACGTGTGATTTCTGCACGGAGGTATGAAAATACATATGTTAACAGGCAGGAAGGACATCCTATCATTGCGTTCGGACCGAGTGCAATGATTGGACGAACATTTACGCCTTCCACAGACGATATATATACATATAAATGCATTTAGGCCGCTTAATTTAATGATTGCTATCAGGATGTGAAGAGACTTTCAACCAAGCGGCAACTTTTCTGTCTCTCTCTCTTGAATTCAACACGGAAGTGACTTAAGCTGCAATTCATGGACTGGCCACTAGAGACAGGCTGCAAAAGAGAGTCAATCCCATAGACCCCCATGTTAAAATGCCCAACTTTACAGCGGAAAAAAACATGTTTACAGCCTGGTGCAAAAAGTGCTTTTGGTCTATAAAGCTAATTTTGCCCTTCATGACGACTGTGAGGGAGGTGAATTTTTTTTATAACTCATCCATTTAAATTATATTAAGCCTTAAAGTTGTGCATAATTGAGGGCGTGGCCACTTGAGTGACAGGTGGATTGCTGCTGCTTCACTACTAGCCGTTTGTCGGCTGTCTGTTAGCGTCACGTCACCTCAGCTAATCCTCACATTTTCGGTTATCCAAGATGGCGACGACCGGCTCCGCCCACTTTGGGCTTCAAAAATGCTCTTCAGAAACATACGGGTTACGTCCATTTTTTTTTTTACAGTCTATGCTTTCAACCAGCATAACGAAAAAGGTTTATGGAACAAATCGCCTACCCTGCCTTTAATGCAGCAAGTTATCATCTTGACAATAAAAATCCAATGTTGTGTGCCATTTACATTTGGCTTTCTGATCAAATGATGAGCTGAGAAAGAGAGAGTCGTTCTTCTGGTTCAGACATCACCGGAAATAAAAGTTGAGCACTTTGCATTGTGGGATACATCTGTGGTATACTGCGCATTTTGGCAAATGTGGTACTGTAGGTCATCCAGGTATTCCATACATACTGAAAATTAGGGATGCACGATATATCGGTATCGGACGATATATGGTAATTTTTTCATGTTATCGTTATCGGCCCGATAAGAAAATGTGGCCGATATATTAAAGTGGACAAATAATGTATTATTTCCTTCAGCTGAGACACTTCAGATTGCTTGAAATATGATTGAAATCACTTCAAAAAAGGAAAATACAGCTAAGTGTCCAGCACTTGTCTGTCATATCGGCTACATAAAATTAAAATTAGAACATTATAATTGTGTGTTTGGGACGTGGCTTTTGATGGTGAGATTTTTGTTTTTGTAATCAGGCTCTCAAAATTGATATAAAAATTTGGATTTAGATTTATCGGCCAATATATCGGTTATCGGCTTTCAAATATAAATGATTATCGGTTATCGGTATCGGCCAAAATGTCATATTGGTGCATCCCTAGTGAAAATATGCATTCTGTGCACAGTATACACACTTCAGCAGTAAGAGCTATTCTAAACATAGCCACATATATGCTCTCCTTCAAGGCTCTCTGCTGTGAACAAACGACAAGGCCAAACGTGACCGTGGGGACTTTCTGCTGGTTCATTTGTAAATCTAAACGGATGGGGTAAACGGTCAGGAAACGAGGGGTCAGTGAACGGCGTCACTTCCCCTGCAGGGCCGGGGCAGTTGTTAATGGGGTGGCAAGAGGTGAAGGACTGACTGTAACACATTTAGTGCCACACTTTTGGGTCAAATAGATCCCAGCAAATAAGACATTTTCATCATGATCCATTGGTTTTGTAATGAAACAGTAACACTGCCAATAAATAAACACTAATGATCAAAACGTAGAAAAAAAAACAATACATACATAATACTTGAACAATACAGTGAAGATTGCATAATCAGAAATTACCATATTTGGCACAAAAGAAGAACGCTGTGATTGTGTGAGCCTTTCAAAACAGTGGATGCTCCTTCATGCATGAATGCGATTGTCCCTCACAGTGAAGAATGAGCGCATGGAGGACAGTCTGACTGGACAACAACGTCTCTATGAGCTCCGACAATCCCTCGCTTTTAGTGCCCTGACCCTGGGATACTAAGATAAAGAATCAGGTGGATTTCACCATTAGCACTAGCAGAAATACCCCGCTTGATGGGTGCTAAATAAAATAAAAATGAGCAAAGAAATATGTAAATACAGTGCAGGATGCATTTGAAAACAAAAGAAATGCATCAGATACAGTAATAACACATGTTGGAATTGTTTTTCAGGTTCTTCTGGTATTATATACCAGTGTTTTAGGTGAATCTCACAAATTCCATCAAGATCAAACAAATCGTTGTGTCCAGGCAGACCTTCTGATTTTCATTAAAGTATTATAGTTATGGGAATAACAATTTCCCCACATTACAGCAATGGGGGAAATGTGCTTAATGTCACTATTAATGGTCCTAAAATCAGGCTTTGTGTTCATTATGCAAAGCACATTTCTTTATGAATTTGAAGTGAATTATGGCCTGGAAGTTTCTTTATGAGATTCACCCTTTTTACTCTCCTTATTTGTAGACTCAAAAACTGATTAAATTCAATCACTCGTGTCAAATTACTACTTGTAATACAATTTTAAAGTGTCAATACTTGTTTCCCTTTGTTTTAGCATTAAAGTGTTGAGTCTGCAAACATAAGCAACAACAAATCGGAGTAAGACATTAGAGGAACAAATGCCCAAAGTGCAGCCGATAAAAGGATGTCGTCCCATCATGTGACCCCTCTCTCTCTCTCTGAAAGAGAAAACGGGACCGGGACGGTTCCTCTCTCACTGTATCAGCAGGCCGTGTGCAGTGCAATGCATACAACATCAGTTCACCCTCTCACAACCACTATATCATCCACTTATACAAAAATAAATCAATCAAAACATGGCAAGATAAGCCTCTGTACATTACACTTATATAAAATAGCTTTGAATATTTACATATAGACAACAACAAAAACACACACACACACACACACACACAAAAAGCACAAGCAACCTATCCTGTACAATATACACCTGAATAAAAAGACATGTTAAGAGGTACTGAAGTGTATGGCTTGATAGGAGATAATTCCCTATTTTATATATATATATATATATATATATATATATATATATATATATATATATACACATAAATGAAATTAATATATTTATACTTATATGTACTTAAATATCCCTGGAATCATGAAAGTGACGTGCGGAGAGCGCCCAACACAACGCCACGGCCTACAACTCAAGGCTCAAGTCTTCATAGTCGTCCACCATGTTCTCCAAACCAAGAGTTTTGCTTTGGTGATCTAAGATCAGATAAACGAACGTTTCATGGAAAATCAGATCCACAATACGTCCATTAGATAACCTCCCAGAAGAGAATTAGGACCATGGATAAACCGCATCTACTCTGAAGGGTCGTGTAGATATCTTCCCAGAGTTTATGGGTGTACTTCCAGGTCCTCTGTCAGAGCGTCCAGTGCAGCCCAGCTTCTTATTTCCAATGCATCTCTGACTTTGGACCAAAGAAACTCAGTAGTATCCCGAAGTCCAGTGCTAACAGAGTAGGGACATGCCGTTTGCAGTGAGCAGTTGTCCACTGGTGGGGTCGTAGGTTCCGGCCAGGTAGTATAGGTCGTGAAAGCTCCCATCAGCCCTCCTGTTGCGGGTCAATCGCTCATACTCCTCGCGTGTGACCACCTGGCACTTATGAGAGATTGTCTGGACGTCGTTGTCATCCTCATGGCAGGACTGGTACAAGGCATGCTAGGGAAAAGGAAAAATGAATAATTTCCTTCAACAACAACTCTCAATGCCTGCTAGCATACTAGGGCTGCCCCCTATAGTCGATTAAACATTAGTCAGTCAGGATTTTATTAGTTACAGAAAAAAAAGGGAGTTGCAATGTTACGCGGAAAGATTGAGTCCTTGAGGGAATTACAGTTTGTCAGGCAGGAAATCAAAACGTCCAAATCATCCATCGACCTCAAATATGGCTTATCATTTGAAACATGTTAGTAGTAGCAACTTTACTTGGCCGCTCGCTCTAATGTTACCCTAGATAAATGTGCGCTTTTATTAGGCACATATCCAGGTGTTTTCGCAGAGTGAGGAAGCTAAAGTATTAGCACGACATGGAGGCGCCGGCGTGATCACTTGCATTTTTTTTCCTGATAACAGCGGAAACAACTCATTTTTGGTTATTAGATAAGAGTAATATATCATTTGAAACTTTAAAAGGTCTACTTTTATGTGTGTAGACTCACAATAACAACAAAAACAAACAGGAATGCGCTTTCTGCCATCTCGGTCTCCGTGAACTGGAGTGCGTCACAAAACTGAACCGAAACACAGCGTATGCTTGCCTCACACTCATTAGAAATATATCTATAGAAAGCTTGAAATGTATAATTTTAAATGAACCAATTCAAATAAAAAATGAATACTCTAAGTAATCCGTATGAAAAGTGCATTTCTCTCTAAAGGCACATTCACTATCATTGTCAGCTTTATCTTTGCAGCCGACACTGACTCAGAAAACACAAGTTTATTAATAAATAAAAATGTCTCTTTACTATTTTTTCAGACACATTCCTAATCATTACTTTTGCAGGTGGTTTGCAGCAAGCTTTATGTGTCGAATAGACTATATATTACGCCTATATATATATATATATATATATTAAAGGTTCATTATGGTTTAGTATTCCCCCAATATATAAGCAAATAAATTAATATAAACGCGCGAATAGTCGACTAATGGCTTAAATGAACCACTAGTCGACTAGAAAAATCTTCAGTCGGGGGCAGCCCTAAATACCAATGTTTCAGTACTGTCAAAACTTAGTTCAGATATTTATAGCACAAGTCCATCATGATTGACAGGCTTCCAGATATCTGGATACTTACTTTGCCATCACGATGTCTCTTGCCTAGCTTGGTCTCTTCAGGGTGATAGAACCACTTGACCTTCACGACCATGCTGTTCTGCCACGACTCCCAGAAACTCTCGATGCAGCCGATCAACGGCAGGTGAGGCTGGCCGGTGGAAAGAAACACAGCACAGTCTCCGACCCGAACCACGTCCTTGCCACGCACTATGGCCTTGTAGAAAAGCTTCCGTGCCTTTCCCTTACGTCCACGCCGCTAATGTAATAAAGAGAGCTTCAGAACAGAGTTTTGCATATGTTTGGAAATGACAATTATTTTGTTTGTTTAACCCTCATGCTTCCCTCACGTTTTGTAACACATCTTTCCCTCGCGGGTCATAATGACCCGAAGCCTTAAAATTATACTTCTGTTTTTTTTTGTGTTTTTTTTCCAGAAAGCTAATTTTATTTCATTTTGATAATATTTATTTCTATTTTTTAATGCATTTTTATTTTATTTACCTTTAAAATACTAGATTTGATAAATAAATAATAAATAAATAGTAATGTAAGCACATTCCTCACATTCTTTCAACTTAAATTCAAAATAACTCACAATTTCATGCATTACTGTCTTTGCCGACCTCTTGTGGAAAAATAATAATATAACATGATATTTCATGACTCTAGCCACTAGATGGCCTTATAGCTCTATAAGGACAAAATGAGCTGTTTCCGCTGGGTCCTAAAGTCATTTCTTCAGTATTCATTCAGATACACATTTAGACATTATAAAATAATTGTACAAAATGATTTTCAGGTCAAAATGACCCGAGGGAAGGATGATGGTGAAGTTTACAGGAATGAGATGGCAAATATAATGATTGTTTCCAACCAGGCCCATCTGCTATTGTTTGCAGTATAGTTAACCACCCACTGGCTAGAAACTCACACCATTGGTTGAGCCTAGACCATATTGGCCATATTGGCTATCAAACCACAAGCCTCTTTATTTGGACTCTAAAAAAATGGTACCAGTGCATGCCTAGTTGAGCCAGAAATTGACATGACAGAATTACCAAAGAGCAATGTTTTGAAAGCCCCTCAGAGTTCAGCTCCAACCCTAATTAAACACACCTGAACCAGCTAATCAAGGTCTTCAGGACTACTGGAAACTTCCAGGCAGGTGTTTTAGAGCTGGTTGGAGTTAAACTCTGCAGGACAGTGGCCCTCCAGGACCGGAGTTTGACACATGTGCTTTAGGATATAAATCTGCAAATGTTGTTGACTGCATATTAAAGGAACACGCCGACTTTTTGGGACTTTAGCTTTATTCACTTTATTCACCGTATCCCCCAGAGTTAGATAATAGATAAGTGCCGTAACTCTGTCTGACGCACCCGTGTGCTAGCTGGAGAAGTTTACCTCCAGTCTTTGTGCTAAGCTAGGCCAGCGGTGGGTACGTCAGACAGAGTTGCAGCACACACAGAGATGAAAAGGGTATGTATGGACTTATCTAACTCTGGGGGATAAGGTGAATAAGCTAAAGTCCCAAAAAGTCAGCGTGTTCCTTTAACCTGGAGTAGGTTAACAAAGCAGGGATAGAAGCTGTTATCTTTTCAACAAGGACTCACTTGTGTGGGGTTTCCTGACCACCTCCACAGCTGTCTAGATGGCAGGATTGGTGACACTCTGGGCTTGGTCTGGTCTGCTAGAAGCCGTTGCCTCTTAACCAGATCTTTGGAGGATTTCGAGTGTGAACTGGGACAGTCTTTCCTCTTCAATGGCTTGCCGCTAGCACTGTGGTTGCTATGCCCTTCTTTGGCAGTGGACACGGCCACAGCTTTGGCCACAAAGGAGTGTCGTACGGGTCCCACGGGGGGTTCAGGCGTCTGGAGCAATGAATGATGGGGGGTCAGGCAACTCTGGAGGAGCAACGTTGAGGTTTCCTCATCCTCCGAACTGTAAGAAGAGTCGTTTTCAGAAGAGCACAAACTGGAGCTCGAAAGAGAGCCTGAGCTGGAGGAGCTGGAGGAACCTGAGGAAGACGAGGAGACTGAGATGCGTGAGAGAAATTGACCGGCTGTTCTCAAACCTCCAGAAGCAGAAGCAAGTCCTGCCCTCGTCTTCACATCTTCCTCTTCGTCGTCCATGTCCGAGTAAGAGCTTTGACAGTCTCTGTGGCAGCCAATGTTCAAGTCTCCATACTCAATGGGTATTGATGGCGAGGGCTTCCTCTGGACTGATGTCCCTTTCAGCAGGAGCTCTGCTCTTGATCCGTCACCTTTCCTATTGTCTTTGACTAGCAGAACTGGGTGTGAATACGCCTCTGCCCTGGGAAGACCACCTACACCATTGGAGCCAAATCCTGAGGCTCCCAGCAACAGGAGAGCCTTACCGTTCTTGGTCTTTGGAGATGTTACTCCCTCATGGTCCAATTTGACTAGAAACTCTGCTTTCTTGCCCCGAGGTGGTGCTGGCTCCTCCATCCTCTTCTTTTGACCATAAGAGGTGTTCTTGCCCTCTAGTGAAATCCCGGATATCTGACTACCAAAGGATGAATAACCGTTAGCTATGCTGCTGAAGGAGTCTACCTCAAAAGAGCTACTGCTAAAGAGGCCTTTGGTTGGGGTCGTCATGGATAATGAAGGTCGGGAGGATGTTTCCATCACCCTGCCTTTCAAGGCCTTCTTCGAAGAGGAGCCGTTGAGCTGGAAAATGTTAACAGGGATTCTCTTCCTGGGTGCAGCCATTGATGGCCATGTGATAGCAGATGTAGAGCTCTTGGCTACACTGTCTGAGAGAGACTTCTTCAGCCCTGAACCTTTAGGCCTCCCTGTAAAGAAATAAACGTTTACAGTAAACCCTAGGTTGATCAACATTCACAGAGTCTTAAGGCCCGCTCACACCAAGAACGATAACTATATTCACGTCCACACCAATGAACGATAACAGTGTTTTTATTCTAAGCACGCGCGCGCTGCGATTTCAAAGTAGCGAAAATGGATGACCTGCTGCTGCTTTACGTTACACAAAAACATCAAAAGAAAAACAGGCGCTTTTGGGCACACAATATCCTTAAAAGACGGGAGGAGTTGGGAGAATTCGTCACTCTGATTAGAGATTTGTCGTCTTTTGAAGACAAATGTTATTCATACTTTCGAATGAATCAATATCAGTTTGTTGCACTTACACGTCTTTACCAGCAGATGTCCTCAGCATACTACGTTTCGAGTTCGATTAGATCGATTACACTAGACTAGCTAGATTCACTTACAGTGAATTTAGCTGACAAAGTCAATAGTGGAATAAAAACATCGCTAGCCTGCATAATGATCTCATCGTTAATACTTCTCACCATTTATTCCAAGGGTACGACCGATTACTTTCCATACATGCATTTTTTTTGGACTTGTCAAACAGTGGTGGATTTTTGGTGATTAACTTCTCCACAATGTCGTCTGCCATTTTAAATGCGTGAGCCCTTTAAATGCACGTGGATTCTGATTGGCTGTCAGTGTTTTATCGTTTGACAGCTGGAAAAAAAAAATCGTTCTGAAAGTGATCCCAAACGATATCGTTCCTCATATCTTTATCGTTATAGTTGTGGTGTGAACTCTGCTATTCTTTAATATGGAGAACGATTTTATCTTTATCATTATCTTTATCGTTATCATGCTTGGTGTGAACGGGCCTTTAGACAGCATTCTAAGGGCATCATAGACATATTTGGAAAGCCGTCTAGATAGGCAGATCACAAGGGTTTGAGGCAAAGCGATGAATATACAAAGTGAAATATGTTCTCTGTTGGTTTATTGTAGAGAGAACAGTCCGAGAGTCGTACCTGGTCTTCTGACTGGCTTATCCTGAGCTTTGAATCTGTCTGTTCTTGCCATCCTGCTTCCTTGCATGTAGATATTTTTGCCAAGCTGTCCCTCAGGGACAAGCACAGGACTCGACTCAGTGCCTGAAAGAGCAAAGGAGGTGTCATTTTATTTTTTGAAGCTTGTTACAATGCTGTATTAAATATATGTGAATTCAACGATAAAAGCTCTGCTTCAAATCCTAGTTTCCGAGCTAGACAGCATTTTAAGGCACCACTGCAAATGTTGCCTGTGTAGACAGAGCTAGCTCACTAGGATTTAGAAAAGGGTTTTAAAACAGAGCAAATGACCGATTAGTGGGACCTACATTGGATTTGATATCCGGGAGGAAGAAAGCGAATATTAGAGAGAGAGATCCACCCTCTATCTCCATCATCAAACTCCACCATAACCCCACCGGGTTTACCTTCATCACCACCTAGAACACCAGCAAAACCAGTTAATGTACTTGAATCACTTTACAGTAGTTCTTTAACCTTTGTTTGAATTATTCAAACAAACACTCACATATATAAATTTGAAATGATTATAAGGACAGGGTAAAATAGTATCTGTGTCTCACCCCTTCGCACATATCCCGGGTAAAGACAACGCGAGCGCTCACTCCAGTAAGCACACACTCTAGTCCCTTCTGTTAGCACAGTCTCGGAGTCAGGGCGTACGTCCAGTACCTAACACACACACACAGGAACAAACTTCTGTCAGGCAATGCCAGTGAAAGTGGTTTTGGACTCCCAAGATGATAAATGACACACACACACAGAAGTCAATCAGTGAGCCCTTATGAAAGCGGCACTTATCTCATGCCAGCGTGTTCGGGCTGAAAGCCACGGAAGCGGAGGTGCGGTAAACACTAAACTTGCTGAGTAATAATGAGGAGTGTGTGAATGGTGCGACTGTGATTGCAGGTTTGCAGCGTTTCACTGTCTAACAGAGCGCCCAGATCCCTCCATTCAGCTCAAACCCCCTTTCAGGTTTCTTTAATTTACTGTTGCCATGGTAACAGGCTCTGTGTCTGACTGATGGGATGTGAAGCTGGAAGGGTGTGTGTGTGTGTGTGTGTGTAAGATTGGTGTCAAAGGTACATGGAGGATTGAAGTTCAGTGTAATTAGAGACAGCTGCTGTAGACCGTTTACACAATGAAACAGCTGGATTACACAAGTGTGTGTGTGTGTGTGCGTGTGTGTGTAGCAAATAGAAATATGAACAATTTATAAGGAAGCGGTAACAATAGGAAATGTTTGAGTGGAGTTGATACAGTACACTACTGATGGAGAGTTCAATGTAGAGTAAAATGGCTGATTAATTAACAAACAGTTTCAGTTTTTAAAAAAAATAATGATTTTTGTGTAAATACAAAAATTTGGCATTGTTTTGTTTGTCTAATTTTCAAACAAACTTTATTCAGGGTTCATACAGACACTGTTAAATTAACTTCCAGGCCTATTAAAGCAATACTTTTTTGGTTTTCAAGGCTTACAATCAGAGATCGCACTTATAAAACAATATCTTTATTTAAAAAAAAATTTTTTTTTTTTTTTTTTTTTACTCATATTACAGATATAAGGCATCCAAAATGCAACTTATTATATTACTTATAATTAATATATATTAAATAGTTTATAATGGCTATTATTGTTCATTGTTGTTACTTCATATCCAGAAACAGTTTATCTTCTCTGGGTTATCAGACAGGAGAAAATTATATTCTTTTTTTCGAAAAATTTAACTATTTCATATTGTATTTAAATAAGTAAATAATTTTTCAAGTACCTCTTCATAAATTTAGCTGTTTTTAAGGTTTCTCCAGGACTTTCAAGTCAAATTCAAGTACTTTAAGCACCATGTACGAACCCTGTTTGCATCATACAGTATATATATATATATATATAAAATGCATGATTGCTAAAGGATGTTGAGCATAAATTCAATAAGTGCCAATACTATATTGTGCATTTTAGCATGGCAGAAAGACTGTATTGACTAATCAGGTTTCAGGACAGTAACTATCCATTTTATCATAGTATATTTAAAAAAAAAATCGGGTCAACCTCTAGTCTATCTAGTAAATGCAGACATGTACAAAGTCAATGTTTTGTGTCAGTGCCACTGATCCTTGTGCAAGATGTTATTAGAAATGTGGAAAACAAGCGAGTCAACACCACTGATCTCTACCAACACAAACACACGAGCCAGAAGGAAAGAGGTTACAAGCTAAACTGAACAGACGCCAGGAATGCACTGCGGTTCACACTATATAATTACACTCCATTGGCTTAGATTAGCTACAATGTTGTTATAACCTGTGAAACTAACATTGAGGGAGAACAGCCAATGCATTCAGAAACATCTAGATGGAGCAAAGCTGAACAGGACAGAACCCAGTTTCTGAAACATGTTTTTAACACTGGTCTTATCGCCAGTCAATCCATAAAACAGGCTATGACTGTTTTCAAGCAGGTTTCCCACCTAAGCGATGACAGAATTTTCATTTTTGAGGGACTATAACTCTCAGTGCCAGATTTACTGACAGCTTAAAGTTTTTTAAATTTTCAGTGCATGTCTGTGTGAATGCAAGCTGTTGTAGCTCCGCCCTCTGTGCCGGGAGCAGCAGCTCATTTGCATTTAATGGAACAGACACAAAACGGTGTGTTTTTGCTCACCCTCAAAAATTGGCAACTTTAACATGCTATATAAAAATATCTGTGGGGTATTTTGAGCTAAAACTTCACATACACACACACACACACACACACTCATGGGACATCAAATACTTATTTTACATCTTGTGGAAAGGGCATTATACCACCCCTTTAAAGTGTTAAAATGCAATGCTCACGGCGCAAAATGCTGAAGACAGTTTAACTATCAGTTTTCTGTATGTGCTTACTATATTTCACCAACAATTATAAAATATGGCATTTGAAATGCACTGAGAGTACAGCCACTTATACTGGTGGCTGTTGAGGGAAAAGTCAATTTGCCCTCCTGGCATTTTATAGAGGTTTTCTGTGGGATTTCATATGTTGTGATAAAAAGATCTGAAGGTGCTGGAAAGGCCCAGTGCTCACTGAATAAAGATGTGTGTGTGTGTGTGTGTGTGCAGGCGTCTGGAGGAGGTGAATTGGACTGTGTTTTGGCTGCTAAATAGTGACAGATGCTCCTCACCCATTTTAAACAGGATGCACTTTTCATTAACGGGGTAAAAGAACAAGTGGTCAGTAAAAGGAGAGCCTTAAACATCTGAAAACATTGATTTCACCCTCTCAAATTTCTTTCATGTTAATGTTATATGAGGTTTGCAATAGTTGCAGTCCTGTTACTAAATTTTATTTGTGTGATTGTCTAGAAATAAACACATAAATAAAGATAATATGTAATGATAATAATGGAAAACTCTGTACCAGAATGGGTAACAAGTAACCGTTTCACTGTAAAAATAAATAATGATTGAAAAAAGTAAGTATTAAAATTTTAGGTTTAGTCAACTTAAATATTCAAGTTGTATGGAAGCTTGTTTCTGCCACAGAATAAAAAATAAAAAAGGTAATTGCTGACTTTTTATTTCACAATTCTGACTTTTTTTCTCACAATAGCGAGTTTATATCTCGCAATTTTGACTTTAAAACACGCAACTGTGAGTTTATATCTTGCCATTCTGATTTATATCTTTCATTTCTGAGAAAAAAGTCAGAATTGCGAGATGCAAACTTGCAATTGTGAGATAAAAAGTCACAATTATCTTTTACAATGATTTATTCTGTGGCAGAAACAAGCTTCCATAAAGTTGTCACTTAGTACAACTTCAAATTTCAAGTTGACTAAACTTAAAAATAAGGCAGCATGAACACTTTCTTTTTTAAGTTTTTTTTTTTTTTTTTTACAGTGTTGTGAATGTAGTTTAAACAATTAAATTAATACGGGCTTGGGTTAGTAATACATTTTTTCAAAGAGAATTTTTTTAATATTTATTTTTCTTGCAATAAATAAGCAGTAGGAGTGAATGATTGAGATTGAGGAATGTAGTTTAAAAACAATACCTGTAAAAGTTAAGAACAAATGTAATGAGTTTATTTAGACTGTTTTCTTGCAATGAACTTAATATCAGTTTGTACATTATTTGGGGCATTATTTTAAGTATTTAAAACTAGCTCCATGCTAGGTTAATTTCATTTTATATAAAAATCTAATAATCCATTCATCATCAAAAACATGGCATTTGTCCCTATAAAGCTATTAAGAAAAATAAAAAAAGTAATATGTCACCAAAGTGTACCGTATTTGTGTAAAGTGTCTTGTGTGCGGTTGATGTGTGTACATGTACGTGCAGTCATGTCTGTGGAGAAGGTGTGAACGGGTAGAGCTTGATGTGGTGTGAACAAAACTGAAGCGAAAGGTGTGCTGGAAACAGGACTTCAGGAAATTGTGTTGTGTATAGGGATCTCAGGAAAGAAGATATTGTTCTGTGTTGCTCTTTAATGGAAAAGGGGATTTTGCAGGATGTGGTGTGTGTGTGTGTCCTGAGAGGCCAAAGCTCAAAGCGTAGGCAGGTTTGTTTGCTGTAAGTGGGAAACTCACGGCTTCCTGCAGGAGCTGCTCCAGGGAGTAGATTCTGGGTCGGTTTCCTCGCTCCCTGTCGATAACAATACTGTAGCTGGAGAGAGAGAGAGAGAGAGAGAGAGAGAGAGAGAGAGAGAGAAAGAGAGAGAGAGAGAGAGAGAGAGAGAAAGAGAGAGAGAGAGAAAGAGAGAGAGAGAGAGAGAGAGAGAGAGAGAGAGAGAGAGAGAGAGAGAGAGAGAGAGAGAGAGTACAAACGAGTTATTTTCAGCGCTGTGTGTAATGCTTGGCCGTCCGTGTCAAACTCCTACGGAGGGCTCACTTTCATTGGCTGTGACTGATTCTCTTCAGCAACACTTCTACTGCTGAACACAGGGCTTAAGGGAAGTGATGTTGACTTGTGCAAGCAACTAAGGACTGTGGGAAACCAGTGGGAGATGATCACTGCTCATTTAACTGTGGTAGAGGGCATAATCCTATTGAAGTAACGTTAATCAAAACAACAACAACAGGAGTTTGCGATAGAAACCGTAACTAGTATTCACAAAGAAACTTACTACACATCCCCCACCCCTCGCATGTTCCTTGGTTAAATATTGTACTTTATCACACGGCTCTGTGGAATACTTGATTCTGATTGGAGAGCCATCAAGCGGTAAGTTATTCCCAGATAACAACCGCTGAAAACAGAAACACAGGCGGGTTACTGAAGTCAGCAGCGCTATACGCTTGCTAGGAGCGGTTATTCTTCGTGGAATTTTTGCGTTTGGCGAGCTAATAAAATATTAAAACTCATTAAAATCAATATTTTGGGTACAGTTGTTTTAATTATGCCATCCGGTCTCGTGGACTCACTCTCTCGTTTCATACAAACGCATCTGCTGCCGTTTTGTGACTATTGGGTGTTTGTGAGTTATACACTTACACATCGGGCGACTCCAAGGGTTGCACACGGGCAGCATACAGTAGTTCATCTTCTTTGGTGATCAGAACCTTGAGTCCAGCGGTCAGAAGCTCTTTGGTCAGAACACAGTTGGGAGGAGCTGAAAGATGAAAAGCTTAAACTCAACATACAGCTTTACATAACAAACGAGGACTTCATGTCATGGCAAACACCACCTGTGTCCTGTTATGATAAAACCGACTGTAGCGCACAGTCTTCGTTTTGGGATTAGTTCACTTCAGAATTAAAATTTCCTGATAATTTACATCATCCAAGATGTTCTTGTCTTTCTTTCTTGAGTGGAAAACAAATGAAGGTTTTTGAGGAAAACATTCCAGGATTTTTCTCCATATTTCTCCATATGACTTCAATGGGGTCCAACGGGTTGAAGGTCCAAACAGTTATTTTTTATTAATTTTTTAATGGCGTTTGACTTAGTCTTTGCATGTTTGCTTTGTAAACACTAGGTCAGTACTTCCGCGTGACCTTTCCAACGTGATTACGTAATGTGTGGCGCATCACAGCTAATGCAAGATGAGCATTTGTGGTTAAAAAGTATATAAATGTTTATTTTTTTTTATAAAATGGCTGATGTTTTGTCTAGATAAGACTCTTATTCCTCAGCTGGGATCGTGTCGAGACTTTGAAGCTGCACTGAAACTCACATTCGGACCTTCAACCCGTCGGACCCCATTGAAGTCCATTATAAGGAGAAAAATCCTGGAATGTTTTCCTCAAAAACCTTCATTTGTTTCTTTTCCACTGAAGAAAGAAAGACAAGAACATCTTGGATGACGTGGGGGAGAGTAAATTATCAGGAAATCACTAATCCTTTAGTAATTAAACTAATCCTTTAAGTTGAACACAAGTATCCATTTCTTGATGTAAGTTTTATTAAACAGAGGGTTCACACCTGGAGCAAATCTGCCATTTGACGCCCCCTTCTTCCTCTCCTCGTCCTCCTCAGAGAAGCTACTGTCCTCCCCCAGGTGGAAGCCCTCGTCCGCCGCGAAACTCTCCATCAGACGGCTGACCGCTCGACCCTTCGACTGAAACACACAGACAGCACAGGCACTGAGTCGCTCATTCTCCACGCTCAGCGAAAACTCTCCTCGCATGTCAGAGCGTGTGAACATCACCTTTACATGAAGTTACGTCTTACTCAGCAAGAGAAGACAAGTGTTAAATGTACCAACAAGCGTGAAAGCTTGTGCGTTTGTATGTTTACCTCTCGAAGCCTGGTTCTGCGGGTCCTGCTGTTATCGTCGCTGTCTGCAGACTGGCCCTCGGCCGACAAGAAGCTTCTCCTCTACAATAACCAGAACTTCAAACATTAGTTGCAGAGTTCAATTGTGTGCAGCAAGTCTGAAAACACCTATTTGTTTGTAATCAGTATTTTCCCCAGAACAAGTCTTTAAAACTATGAAATTTAATTATATGAAATATGTAGCAAACAAAATATGTTAAATCTAAAGATGTCCTGATTAAGTCTCGAATTGGTTCCAAATCACTTAATTTTGGGTTACACTTTATTTTACAGTGTCCTTGTTACATATGTCACATGTACTTACCGTAGTAATAACAGTAAATTATGTATAATTACATGCAACTAACCCTCAAAAATCCTATAGTAAGTACATGATAATAATTAATATTACTCAGTACTTAAATATATAATTACACTGTAACAATGACACCTTAAAATAAAGTGTAACCTAATTTTGATTATCTGATCTATTACCGATGCGATACTTTTCCTAGAGATAGGCGCATATTTCAAGTGCCTTAAAGTTATTAAAATCAATTGAATTTATATGCTTGACAACTGAATAGCTCTGCAATGCATTAAGAAATAAAATGCCTGAATCTAAACTGTTCTTTATAATTTTTTTTGGTTACACTTTATTTGGTAACACTTTATTTTACAGTTTCCTTGTTACATATGTTACATGTACTTACCATTGTAATAACAGTAAATTATGCATAATTACATGCAACTAACCCTCAACTAAACCCTAATCCTACCCTAACCCTATAGTAAGTACATGTGGTTGCTTAATATTACTCAGTACTTAAATATATAACTACACTGTAACAATGACACCTTAAAATAAAGTGTAACCCATGTTTGTTTGTTTAAGCGAGCTGAAGATCTGTGAGACGCATAAGTGTGCACACATTCTTTGAAAGTCCTGTTGTCGCTGCTCACCGTCGCTCTGAGCACGGAGCTCTTCCTCGTGGCTCTCTTCAGCCTCTCGCTGCTGCTGGGAAACGAGAGAAGGCCGCCAGTCTTTCTGTAGTGACCCGGCCAGTGTTTGTCCTGCAGTCTGGGCCTCCCTGGCCTCCTCCTGACCCCGAGAGGTTTGGGGACGGGCACGGGTCTACAGGGGGCCCGTCGCTTCACCTTCACGTCCCCTTCTGTCACGGCACGAAACTGAGATCCTGAACGGGTTTCACGAAAATAGAAAGAGTTAGAATTTTAAAAAAACACGGTAACACTTTATTTTGATGGTCCCTTTTGAACATTCTGTTGACCGTAAGTAAAGCCACGTTTCCACCGCAGGAACTTTCCCCAGGAACTAGGGGCTTTGGATTGGGACTCGGTGTGTTTAGGGTCTAAATGAAGTTCTGGGTAACTATTTAACTATATAAGTCCCTGCTTGTGAGGTAGTACTTTTTTCAAAGGTCAGGAACTTTCAGGGGTTGTTCTTGGGCGCTGAAGAAGCTGATTGGTCGAGTTCATGCCGCATTTTGATTGGCTGACTCCACGCAGCATTTTATTTCAACCACCATTTTTTAAAAGTCTGTTGCGGTGCATGCAGTAACAGTTGTTTGCTATTCGAATCAACAATGGAGTTTAAAAAATACGACCGATGGACCGACGACGAGGTTCAGGTTTCATTAAGAATTCAGAGGATGAAATCCAGCGGGAACTGTAAAGTAGCGCGCGGTCCTACGTCACCGGACTAATTTGCCTAATCTTCACGGTACTTTAAGATCGCGGTGGGAACGCAGACAGCAACAGGTCTGGGGGGAAAAAAGTTCCTGGAAAACAAGTTCCTGCGACAAATTGTTCCTGGTAATTTCAGTGGAAACGCACCTTAACTTTGCCACTACATGTCATTAGAGTATTAGTAGACTCTGCTTAATATCGGCTAACTCTTTATTGTTAAGCTCCCCTAAAAGACATTCAACTGACTATAAGTAACTTTGCAACCAATACTCTGCCAATACTCTAATGAGAGTTAGTAGACATGTAGATGCAACATTACTTATAGTCAACAGCATGTGTTAAAGGGACCATCAAAATAAAGTGAAACCAAAAACACAGCTGAGGTGTGTGTATCACTGGGCTTTTTGATGGCCTTTACCATAAAGTTCTTGTCGTTCCCGCTTAATCTTCGCCTTCTGATTGGCTTCCAGTTTGACCACAGAGAAAGGGGACGGGCCTGTGGCCGAGAGATCCCTCAATGCCGAGACCTTGATCTCGTGGCCCTCCTCGCTGGCGTAACTGCCTTCCTCCTCGTCTTCCTCTGTTTCGTGAAAATGGCATTTCAGTGTGGCGGTTCACATCTGACTTTAATATTTATAAATATCCAAACATAATATATTGGAATCACTATAAAGAAATGGTTGCAGTGCGACTACATCTTGATCTAATTTGGAAATCTTCCTGTGCAAACATTCGTACACCATATGAAATAAGGAGTTGCAGTGATGCTGTCAGGGTTTCTGAGGCGCTGAAGTAGCAAGTGAACTAGACATCCATGAGAACGACTTCATATTCTGCTGGATTTCCATCAGCGAAGTAATTGATATTTAAAACGTTTACTGACAGAAATTATGATCACATAGTCTGCACACATTTTCCTAAAATTTTTCATTACATTTTTGCAACTGTTCGAGAATCTAGGCTTTTCCATGCCAGGCTATTATTGTGGCATTAACTATTTCATATAAATCACACATTAAGACGATCTCTTCCTCTCTCAGTGGACCAAACAAAGTAGACCCCACAAAAAGTACAAGACTAACACACATATAAATGCTTTCCCCCACGTACACACACACATCACTCGCTTACTACCAACTTATCTCACTGAGAGCACATGCACTCAATTAAGAAATACTCAAGAGATGAACTGCATTTGTGTGAGAGAGAAGACAGACGGTGACACACAGACTGAGTGTTGAATAATTGTGAAACATTTGTAAGATTTGCGTTTTGGTCGATCGGATCACAAGTGGACGACGCCAAATACAGGTGTAAACGGGGTCTGAAATGTTTTGAGCTTGTCCACTTTTCAACACTTCCAGAGGAAATTGAAAACACATTTGATCGGATTGCTTTTGTAGCTCATGGGGTCGGATGTGTTTGAACAGCCACAAAAGATCGTCTGATCTCCGTCTACTGATCTAATGCGTGAACATTATGAGAAGAGCTCTAGCCAGACGGGGTTTAAACTTTCACAGCTGAAGACCCAAGTTTGTTTTGAAGATGAAATCATACCAAGCACAATGTTCTCTCATCATTCCTGATTTCTAACACACACTCACAGCGTTCGGCTGGTCTTGTGTCTGTCAGAGCAGAAACTAAAGCTGATGCTCTCCGTGTGTTTTTCCGTCGTCTCTGGACGCGTTCATATGTAAATTCGACCCTCCCCTCGAAGAAATCAGGACAGAAGTGTTTGAAAGTGGACAAAAAAGACGGAATAAAACACCAGGTGTAAACGGGAATGTGTCTCCCTCGTCCACTTGTGATCTGATCGACCAAAACGCATCTTAATACCAGGTGTGTAAACAGGGCCTAAGCTTTTATTACTTTTCCAAGATGAGACAGACTGGCAGACTCTCACCTTGCTCAGAGGACTCGCTCTCCAGCGGAGACGTCTCTCCGTCCTCGTCCACTCCCGGTCCCCTGGCCTGCGGGATCCTGGACCCTGGCACACAAGCTGCTGATCCAGGACTTTTCTTCCTTTCCCTTTTCACTGCCACAGGCTCGTGCCTCTTCCAGCACTCCTGTGTCCCGCTGTCCCCACTCGTGGCTGGGAAAGAGCGCAACACACAACCACTTCCATGAATACACAACTTTATACTATATCTGAAAACGAAACATGTCACTGATTGCATTGCAAGTCGCAAAAGTCGATAATTTAGGCAGAAAGTTTCTATACTAAGAGTGTGCATTTTGGTTATTCTGACAGATAGACATCATCACTTTTGGCATCTTGTGGAGTGATGTTGCATTTTTAAGATGATTACAAGTAGGGATGCACGATATATCGGCCACCATATCGGTATCGGGCGATATATGTTTGGCCGATATATTAAAGCCGATAAATAATGTGTTATTTCCTTCAGCTGAGACTCTTCAGATGCGCACTGTTCAACATGATGGTTTTGAATTGCTTGAAATATGATTGAAATCACTTCAATAAAGGAAAATACAGTTCAGTGCAAAAGTCTGTCATATCGACTACATAAAATTAACATAATAGTTAATTATAGAACATTATAATTGTGTGTTTGGGACATGGATTTTAATGCTGAGACTTTTGTTCCTGTAATCAGGCTCTCAAAAATTATATAAAAATTTGGATTTAGATTTATCGACCAATATATCGTTATCGGCTTTCAAATATTAAGAATTATCGGTTATCGGTATCGGCCAAATTTTTCATATTTGCATCGCTAAAAAAAAGTCTAAGCTGTAAATTCTAAATGACTAAAAAAAATGTAGATTGTACTGAATTCTATTTCTGAAATGTTCTGGGATGGTGATATTTTGTTCTTCATTGTTACATAATCTTTGTCTGTTAAAGCCACATAACATGACACAGGGCCATCACTGAAGATGAGTTTTACCTGTATCGCTCAGGCTCTCGGACTCGTTGGCTCCGCCAAGCTGTGAGGAATCTCTCTTAGAGTTACTATACTTGGAGGACAAGGAAAACTCTGGGTCCCTGGAAGCGGCTCCGGATGTGTGTCGTCCGCCGGAGACCTTCTGCTTGAGATGAGTCATTTGTTGATCAAGGGTGCTATTCTTCCTATAACACTGTGACTTCATCTAAGAGAGACAATAAGAGAGGTAGACATTTTGAGACCAACATCAAGACTTGTTCTGGGCTACTTTTTGATCCCTAAAAATCACACCGTTCACATCAGGGTTTGAAATTAACTTTTTCACTCACAGGCCAATTTGGCAACTTAATTTCTTATTCAAACAAAAGCATCTCATCCCTTCCTCTTTCATCCTTTTCACCATAAATGTGTTTTAAGTGGACGGATCAACACAGTACAAAGAACATCAGACAAATGTAGGATGTTGGAAAATAACAATGTCTTTACTGTTCACCAAATGCTCTTTAATCTTCGCTATTGCTTCAATGCAAATGAACAAGCGCGCCATTATTTATTGCGTAGTGACGTGTGTGTTCAAGTAAGCCAGATATGAGCAGATTCTGCGCAATACGCTGTATTTAATATATCATGAGGACTCACGAGTATTTGCACTAAATCTGGCTTACACAAACTTCCCCAGCAAAGTGAGTAAACATAATAAGTAACACGTCAAATTGGCTCGTGATGTGACAGCGTTACCCGCCACAGTTGATTTTTACCCGCATTTGGCGAGTTGGCAGGTGTTAATTTCAAACCCTGGTTCACATCTCCAAATCAATCCCATGGGAGCAAGAGAAGAAAGGACAAAGACACTCATGTTTCGAGGACTGACCTGTGAAGAGCTGAGACGGCCAAACCCTCGATTGGACAGTTTTTTCTTCTTCTTCTGAGAGTCTCCACGATGCTCCTCTGCTAGTGGACTTAGCCCCGCCCCCACCAACCTGTCAATCAAACAACAGAAGAGGCCGTTACAGACGGCGCCGCTCAGTAGCGCTGGATATTTTGATTCTTCCCGTAATCCATTTATTCATATTTGTTACGTCATTACCGCAGTGTCTTTTTGTGTAATTGAATCATTCACTCAGTATATTTGTTCAAAAGTGTTTTGTGACCAAATCAAGTCTTGTTATCCTTTAGTAAAATTGATAACTGATCGCGAAATCCAATTAGAGAGGTCAGACTGAAATGGGTTTCCAGAAATGCGATTTGAATAGGATTTCAAACCAAATATGGATGTAGCTTGAAACAGATTTGTAAAAAAAAAACGCATTTCATGCTGTTCACATTAGCTAATTCTGAACTTCGGAAATGCACAAAAATCGGATTTGGACTTCAATTTGGACTTTGGATTTCAAAAGATCCTCGGCCACAAAAATGTCCCAATTCGTTCAGCGCTGCTCCGTCATTCAGATTTAAAGTCTCATTCAGTGATGGGTGTATTTGCTCAGCAGGTCCAACCAATTAGATTCTCCTTCAGAAAGCACATTATATTGCTGTGTGCTATAATCAGTCTTGAAGTCAGGTGCTTCACAGGAGACTTCAGCAAACAAACCAAAAAATACAAGACAGAGCGAATTGTTCACTTCAAATGTGACCCCGGATCACAAAACCAGTCACGAGTCGCACGGGTATATTTGTGGCAATAGCCAACAATACACTGTATGGGTCAAAATTATCCATTTTTCTTTTATGCCAAAAAACATTAGGATATTAAGTGAAGATCATGTTCCATGAAGATATTTTGTAAATTTCCTACCATAAATATATAAAACATGTATTTTTGTGAGTGAATGCAGCACAATCGCCAACATAAATGAACAACTTTAAAGGAGATTTTCTCAATGTTTAGATTTTTTTGAACCCTCAGATTCCAGATTTTCAAATAGTCATATCTCGACCAAATATATACCAATACTCAGAATCATTCATGACTGAAACGCCCTTATAGCTCAGGCAGTGTCGGTGTGAAATGAGGAAACAAGAAGAGATCAGAACACTCTTCGTCTGATGAGTATTGAAACAGTGAAGAAGAAAAAAAGCATTGTTTCCACACCTCAACGCTTGAGGAACTGTGATCAGACAGCCATGCCGCCGCTGTTCACGGGCAGTTGCCGGATAAAAAAAGCCCAGTGTGAATTATCAGGGGAGATTCCTGCTACAAAAAGGGGCCGGTTGCTTTGAAAAGACAGAGCGAGCCATTTGAGGGCACTGCATGTTTGACGCTATTGTTCTCTGTGAATATCAGAGCCCTTGCAGTTGTATTTCCATATCAGCGAGGCTCTGAACGCAGGCTTGGAGCGAATGCCCTTGAATTTCCCTGGAAACCTGCCCGACAGACCGAGCGCAAGACCGACAACACACAGGACAAAAGATTCCCCTCCATCCTCCAGCAAAAGAGCCGAGCGCCAGTGTGCCGTCACTCACCGGAGCCGTTTAATCGCTGTTAGACATCTCTGGAGAGGCTGCAAACCTAATTGAGATTTTGTTTGCTGTAATGTGCTTCTGCTTATGTAATCCCAGAGGGAAGGTTATGGGGGAGGTTGCTGTTTTAAAAGCTCAGGAGACACGATGGAGATCTCAGTTGTGTTTCATTTAAGTATCAACTCTGCCTCAGACCAAGAACAGTGACTATAAAGATAACTACGTTAGCATCCATACCAACTGACGGAAATGTTCTGTTTATTATAAGAGCGCTAGCGCTATTATAAGTCGTCGGCTGTTTTTAAAAGCTTGAGCTCTTTTGAGTTGAGTGGGTTCAGATTGGCTGTAAAAATCGTTCTGAAAGCAATTCCAAGAATATCATTCCTCGTTATCGCCATAGTTGAGGTTTGGACTTTCCTAATCTTACAGAATTATGACGATCATCAAAACTAGTTATCGTTATTGTGACTGTCCTTGGTGTGAACATGCACTGCATTGGTGTAAAATCTTTGAGTGGATTCAGATTGGCTGTCAATTGACCCGTCGCAGGGAGTTTGATTGACAGGCGATCTGACCAATCATAATCCGCCATCCGCCGAATCCGCCGTTTTTGTCCAACAAAGCAGTCAGGAGAGTTAGTAAATTAATGAGTGTACTGACGTCTTTCCGAAAAAACAACAACATTCCTTCTGATGTTCATTCATGTTTATTTGATGCTATAAATTAACTAGAAGGAAGAGATGATCGGTTCACGAGCAGCTTTAACTGAGCGATCTGTCAGACATATTAAAGAGCCACAAAACGGTATTTATTGTTTAAATTTCTTTTAAAAAAAGACCAAATTTGAAAGGTGAGACTTTGTTTCATATCAAAAGTAACCTGGTCTGTCCTGTCTCAGTGTGTTGTCAGTCTCCTCTCTCCTCCGCGATGTATATTTCACTGTGTGAGAACATGGTGTGGCGTGAGAAAGGCGTGGCTTGTCGGACATAGCAACAGTAACTAAAGGGGGCGGGTCTTTGCGGATGGTCAATTGGCTGTAAAACTCGTTCTGAAAGCGATTCCAAGAAAATCATTCCTCGTTATCGCCATAGTTGAGGTTTGGACTTTCCTAATCTTACAGAATTATGACGATCATCAAAACTAGTTATCGTTATTGTGACCGTCCTTGGTGTGAACATGCACTGCATTGGTGTAAAATTAGAGTGCAAACAGACGACGTAATCTCGTCAATGGAAACTTGGACACACGACTGAACATACTAGGACACGGCGTAAAGGTCCTTGCAAATTCTCGTCCGAAATTCTCGCACATTGAAAAACAAATACGACCTCACGTTGTGTCAATCACGTTAACACACTGCCTACGAAACTTTCTTCCGCCATTAAAAAATTTGCATCGGGTTCGATTTTCTGCATTTTTCGCATCCGTAGCAAGAGTTTTGAGAGGTGTTTTGACAATTCAGAGCCACCGTACAAGCGAACGCCAAAATCCAGAACTCTTCGGGATCAATTGGTTCACGGAAATTGGTGGTCTTGGTTTAATATGTGGCTCCAGTATCGCATCAAACTGAGCCACTGACATCCTGAAGTAAACTTTGAATCTCTCGGGATAATCCGGCAGCGAACTCTCCTTCCTCTCTACGCAGTCTCAGGATTGGATGGACCCAATATTTCCTCTTTATTTTTCTCTTTTTAAGAAGAGAGATGAAAACAAAATCATCCTCACTTGCTTGGAGACTCCATTTTGTATTGGTTTGCGATTCGCAACGGATTCATTAATACGCTTCGGACTCAGTGTGCGAGGTTTCTGTGCGTGACAAATGTTTCGGATGACGCATACGAAAAAAACGCATAGGAAAATTTCGGACTCATTGTGCAAGGACCTTAAGAGCGAGAGTATCACAAAGCATTGCTGGGATAATTCTGTCTCTACAGAATTTGATGAGAAATTATTAAGTCCATGTTGAGATATATCCGATGCTGAACTCACTGTGGGACATCGTTTAGAGATCTTCTCAAACTCAAGAAATTACTGGGGTCTTTTTCCCCAGGAAAAGTCAAAGTCTCCATTTGATCTTCATTTGAACTCATTGGTGTCTTGGGAAATTAAAGAGATCTCTTGCGATTTTTCTCTCCTTGCGGGATGAAATCAGATCAGCTGCGTTTCGTGCTGGGAGTGCATCTGTGTCTACTGACGCTAATATACTAGTGTGTGTGTGCGCACACAAGAATAGAGTGTGTATGTGCTGGTGTTTGTGTGATTGACAGGCAAGGGGACAGAGGCAGCAATGGAGTGTGTGTTGTTTCCCCGTGAGGTAGACCGCACCGCGCAACGAACTGACAAACACAACATGACACGGACCCTCCCCTTGGTGCGCGCTCAAGGCGGCTAATTAAACAGAGCTCTCTCGAACACACACACAGAGTAAGGGATTTGAAGCACAGACACAATGTCAGACACACACACACAGGATGTGAGCTAGAGTTATACTGACCCACTGCCCTCAATCACAAGAGGCCAAATGAAAAGCAGCAAATGACAATGTCTTGACCAGAGAAAACACTGAACGTCTGCTAATAGCATCTCATTATGCAATGCAGTGTCACACTGTAATGACAACATGTACTATCATACAACAAACCAAAACAGCACAATTAACTATGAGGATTGAAAGGACTTTAAGGATTCAGGCTCTGAATCTGATTCCACTTAACCAGTGATTCCCAACAGA
The DNA here is from genome assembly GCF_963993115.1 of Abramis brama. NCBI lineage: Eukaryota > Metazoa > Chordata > Actinopteri > Cypriniformes > Leuciscidae > Abramis > Abramis brama. The sequence continues at coordinate 7,699,952 of NC_139963.1, read as the reverse complement.
GGTTTGTGTACGACGGAGGGTACAAATAGAGATTTGAGGCCCGTTCACACCAAGGACCATAGCGATAAAGATAACGATAAATATGTAGTTCTAAAAATCACTCTCAGTATTAAAGAATAGCAGAGTTCACACCACAGCTTTAACGATAACGATATAGAGAAACGATTTCAGAACGATTTGTTTTCTAGCTGTCGAACGATAAAACACTTGACAGCCAATCAGAATCCATGCGCATTTAAAATGGCAGACGACATTGTGGAGAAGCTAATCGCTGAGGTCCAGAAAAATCCACCAGTGTTTGACAAGTCAAGCACCTTTTCAAGAAAATGGATATGGAAGACAATCGTTTATACACTCTGAATAAACGGAGAGAAGTATTAACGTTACCTCAGGTATCGACAACATTGTCTTGCTTCCTTTGAAAAACCATTTGTTTTAAAACCATTCAAGCGCGAGACACTTCATTCAAATTTACACAGAAACTGTGATTTTATTTAATTTAATTTATTTGTTTTTTCTTTAATTACTGAGCGTTTACTTGTCTTTAATAATGCTAGTATTTGACATTAGTTAGGCTAGTTGTTTTTCTATGGTATTTTAAACCACAGGCAAACATTCTGTTCTTCAGCATGTTGATTTTTGTTCATGATATTCAGCAATAACTAAATGTTTTGAAATAAGACTAAATGTGAATGATATTAATTATTATAATTTTTTAACCTTATTGGAATCGAAGTTAGAAATCGATAAGCAGAATCTCGTTTTCGTTTAAAACGATACCCAACCCTAATCACTGTGCATAAACTACATTATATATTAAAAGTGATTTCTGCCGGAGAGTAAGTATGCTGCACTGCCTCAAGCTCAACAGCAAAAAAAAATAAAAATTATCAGACTCAACTGAGCACATGTTTTTTATGCGCATTTTTAGAATTTAAGCACATCTTGGCGTTTCTATCCAGCGTTTTTCATGCGATATCCTAAAATGCGCATTAAAATAGGTGGATTGAAACATATCTAATTGATACCCATATCAGCCAGCCATCCCGACCAATGAAATTAATAAATAATATTTAAATAATATCACTGTACATAAACAACATTTTGTATTAAAAGTGATTTCTGCCGAAGAGTAAAGTATGCAGACGCCTCAAGCTTGAAAGAAGAAAATCTAGTGTGATGTTTAACACAGAGAAGATCAGACTGCTAGCCTGTTAAACACTGCTAGACACACTGCCCTCTTTTATATACAAAAGTACACACACACACACACAGTGCCCTGGGTGTCACTGTCATGTGGACTCACATCGAAAACGGCTGGTTGGCACGAGGGCAGAGGCGGGCGAGCGGAAACTGAGACGAGGTGACATGACAGAGAACACAATGAGAAGGAGAGATAGGAGGAGGTTTTAGGGGGTGTTTGGAGTGTCAATAACCCTCTTCAAACCTCTAAACATTGACAGATCCTCCGCAGGCATCGAGGAACACAGCGCAATCACTCATCCTGACTGCAGTCGATACAAACTCCACAGTTCTGCTACCAAAATCTACATCGGCAGCGCACCAACTCACGCAGAAGCTCAGAAGTGACTGATTTGGAAAGCTTAGCACTGGAAACAACACACTTCACGAGAAAGACATGGGAGACTCGACTCGTGATCGCCTTCAATGGAGATGGCGTTAGCAGCATGCTAAGCTAAAACCGTGAAACTGGATACATGGTGTAATAAAAATGCATAGCGCACATATATCAAACATGCAGTCGTTTTTGAATTAGATGAAACTATTATTATTGATAAAGTTTGGTATTAAATTAGTTTCTCAACTCACTGAGCTTGTCAAGTATCTATCAAACACAATTCTGACTAAATATGGTAATCATTTAGAACCACGATGTATTAAATTACTGTGGCGAAAGTATTTTTTGCAAGGGTTATTATAGTAACAATAATTATTGGTTACACTTTACTTGGTAACGCTTTATTTTACAGTGTCGTTGCTACATACAATAATGTTACATGTACTTACCATAGTAATAACAGTAATTTATGCATAATTACATGCAACTAACCCTAAACCAAACCCTAATCCTACCCTAACCCTATAGTAAGTACATGTAGTTAATTAATATTACTCAGTACTTAAATATATAATTACACTGTAACGATGACACCTTAAAATAAAGTGTAACCCCCTTTACTAAAGGGTTAGGATTAGGGGTTAGTTGCATGTAATTATGCATAATTAATAGTCATTACTATAGAAACTACATGTAACCTATGCAACAATGACACTGCAAAATAAAGTGTTACCCAATTGTTTTACAGATTTATGGTAATCTGATCTAACTATGGTTACCATGGTACATCTTTGGGGAGTGTTGCATATTACATGCTCATTAAGTTAATTACAATAGTAGTAACTAATTCTAAACAGCTCCACAAAATAATACGCACGTATGATGTGTTGGCCATTAATAGCAATTCAATATGTAATTACACATTAAATTGAAAAATGCCTGAGACAGAAAGCAGTTGCCAGCTTATATTCATAAATACAAATTAGCACACCCAGACACACATTAATTAATTGCAGTGTAAGTATGCGTGTCATGGTGAAGCGGCCTGCGCTGACCCGAGTGCTAAACGACAGGAATCTGTCACATTCCCGGCAGTGCAATAGATTAGGGGAGAATTCACAGTGCTCTCATTACAAGTTCATTGACACACATACACACACGCACGCACACAGTGTATGTACAGAGATTTAAAGGTGCAGTGTGTAATTTTTAGCAGCATCTAGTGGTGAGGTTGTGTATTGCACCCAACAGAAGTTACGGTGGCCGACAGGAAGGTATGTCGTCGTCTGAGACAGCAGAATCATGCAAACATACAGTGAAACCTTCGAAAGGAGACACAGCTATTACTGCCAAACACGTGTAACGCAATTCAGGCCCAGTCCTGATTAGGAAAGATAAAGCGTAACTGGACGGCCTCACTGAGGTCAGATGAGTTTAAGGTTCGAGTCGTCGCCTGCTGGGTCGTGTTGATATGGTGGGGTTCATCATCTGCTGTGCGTGAGAGAGGCATGCTAACAGGAGTTACTCACTTCACTCGTTTCTGAGGTTCACTGGGGGTCCCGGAGCCAAGACCAGGGACTGATTTACGCTTGCGTGGTCTACCAGGGCCTCGGCGTGCTGGACTGCGAGGAGTCTCCTCTTTCCTGAAGGAAAACATGATGAACTTTTGCCACTAGTGTCAAAATGTTATTGTGAAAATAATGAGCCTTTGAATATTTTCAGCATGGAATGGTCTTAGGGTTATTGAGTTTCATAACTATCACTAGAGCAACCAGAACTAGGAACGCCTACGCAGGGCTGCACGATTATGGCTGATAATCATGATTATTTTGCTCAATTTAATTCTGCAAACATAATCACAAACAATAAGGTGGAGATCCACGTTTAGATTTTTTTCCAAATAAATCGCTGAAGGTTTGATTGAAAAGCTCTGTTTGGGGGATTTAAGCTATTTACATCTGGCAACCGCAAACATCAACGCTTGTGGGGACTTATGCAAGATAGAAGGTTACCAATGCAAGATAACGCTAATGTAAAATTAAAATACAAGCATTTTCAGGATAAATAACAAGTGGGCAAATATTGCGATGATTAATCGAGAGAGGCAAATATCGGTATCGCGATTAAAACACAATTAATCGTGTAGCCCTACGCCTACGAGCGTTTGCACAGTAATCTGCATGTAAACTGGGATAAGACAAATTGGTAACACTTTACAGTAACACTTTATTTTACAGTGTCCTTGCTACATATGTTACATGTACTTACCATAGTAATAACAGTAAATTATGCATAATTACATGCAAGTAACCCTAAACCAAACCCTAACCCTATAGTAAGTACATGTAGTTAATTAATATTACTCAGTACTTAAATATATAATTACAATGTAACAATGACACCTTAACATAAAGTGTAACCCACTTTACAACACGGTTCATTATGTTAACATTATTTAACTATCTTAGTTAACATGAACTAAGAATGAACAATTCTTCTTCAGCATTTATTAATCTTAGTTAATATTAATTTCAACATTTACTAATACATTATTAAAATCAAAGGTTGTATTTGTTAGCATTAGTTAATGCACTGTGAACTAACATGAACAAACAATGAACAGCTGGATTTATATTAACTAACATTAACAAAAATGATTAAATACTGTAACAAATGTATTACTCATTGTTAGTTCATGTTAGTTAATACATTAACTAATGTTAACTAATGAACCTTATTGTAAAGTGTTACCGACAAATTTGAGATATAATCGAAAAGATGACACAAATCAAGCAAGGTCAGTATTATGAGTGTTTGGTTGTGTCAGGCTTACTGGTGATCATGCTTTCTCTGGAGTTTGGCCAGTTCTTTCTGCTTCTCTTTGTAACGCTGTTGCAGCTCTGCCAGCCTCACCCGCATCTCCAGCTCCGGCCCATCCATACTGTCCATGGCACCTTTCACCGGACACACCTACAGGAACACAGGCAAACATCCCTTCCCTTAGTTGCTGGTTAGTGGCTCCAACCTCGGATGACTTCTGGACAGACTTTTGGTTCTAGCCCTGAGTTAACACTAGGGATGCATGATATATCGGCCACCATATCGGTATCGGCCTGATAAGAAAATCTGGCCTATTTATTAAAGCCGATAAATAATGTATTATTTCCTCTAGCTGAGACTCTTCAGATGCGCACTGTTCAACATGATGGATTTGAATTGCTTGAAATATGATTGAAAATCACTTAAAAAAAAAAAGGTTCAGGTTCAGTGCAACACAAGTCTGTCATATCGGCTACATAAAATTATAAAATGAGATCATTATAATTGTGTATTTGGGACATGGATTTTAATGGTGTGACTTTTGTTTTTGTAATCAGGCTCTCAAAAATTATATAAAAATTTGGATTTAGATTTATCGGCCAATATATCGGTTATCGGCTTTCAAATAAGAATTATCGGTATCGGCCAAAATCTTCATATTGGTGCATCTCTAGTTAAAACTTTTTGGAAATTTGTGTTTGTTACAGTCCTTGTGACACAAAAAAGGACTAAAGAGAAAGAATGCAAGTAAAGTAGGATGCAGAAAACATATATATGTTAGATTCAGTATATAAAAAACTGAGCCTATGTAACATAATAATGACATGAAAAACATGTACAAAAGAGGACAAAACAAGGGTGTGTTACTGGCTCATGGCGAGGCGTCCAGCTGCATTTTCTGCGCAAGTTGAGAGATCTTCTAGCCGGAAACTGCATCTCAACATCTGTGGCGCCGCGATCCTGAGAGCCCAACTCAAGAGCACGAGCTGCTGCCAAAGTGGCCAGACTCTGCAGGTCCAGAATCCACTGATCTTCTCCTTTTGATGAACAAAAAGAAACACAATAACAATACGTCAAACCAATAATTAACCAGATATCATTTTTGATATTTTTTTACTAGTATGTGCAGGACACTATAGTTCATTTATGTAAGTGAGGAGAGCAAAATCAAGTGACATAAGTGACAACTGTGACATATTATACCCATAAACTCTTCATACCAGTAACATTTATACAAATTTGGGACTAAAAATGATTCAGACACTTTGACCTGATCATGTTTTGCTGAAGTGTTTTTTCTTTAATTGCTAATGCTCTTTATACACACAGACTGAACAAAATGAAGCATTGCTTGGTAACTGGTTGATCTAAACTGGTATTATCCAATTGTGTAGTTAAATTTAACAGCTGACAGATATTCAACATAATTCATCTGAGAGACAGTCTAACAGAAGGACGGACAAAACCAGTGAAATATCAACTGATTCTGAGTCATATTTTACTACCATTTTATAAACTATAGCGAATAAACTCTGATAATGTGAGAAATGTTGAATGTGTCTGAATACATTTTGGTTTGACTCTATTATGGCCGCCATACTGTGGAATATGTTGAGGAATTAGCTAGACAATGTAGGAAAGGCTGAAATGAAGGGTTAATTTATGTTTTGATTTACAAATATCAAATTGTTCTGCATGAAACCGTAGTAGATTGCTCTATAAAATATCACAGGATCAAGGCATTCCTCGTTCAGATAGCCAAGACAATTATGTGAAGCTTTTAACAAAATCTACTAGTTCAACAGAGAACAAACAGAACTTAAATCAATAAAAAGTAAACATTATATTCACAGTTTTAATTGCAGCTCGTGACAAGGAAGTAGATCTTAAATGAATTGCTCTAACAATCATAATTTTACATGGGAAGCTTTAAAGAACAAGAGGTTAATGGTTAATTAGCCTAGCCAATGCTCTAAAGTCAAAACACTAACTGCTTCTGTGATTACCAAACCCTTTTTACAAATGTGTCCTGTTTAGTGACCAAAAACACTGTTTGCAGAACAACACATATATGTACTCTTTAGGACGAAGTGAAACAGGGTTTTCATCTAAGCCAATCCAGTGCCTTGGATCAGTGAAATGTACAGTCTGTCAATTATTCAGACACCAGATATCATTTTTGATATTTTCTACTAGTGGGTGCAGGACACTATAATTCATTTATGTAAGTGAGTATAGCAAATAAAGTAAACTGTGACATATTATACCCAAATATACCCAAAAATTCTTCATACAGTGACTACCAGTAACATTTATACTGTACAAATTTGGGACCAAAAATTATTCAGACACTTTTTTTGCTGAAGTGTTTTTTCTTTAATTGCTAATTCGACCTTTTTACACACAGACTGAACAAAATGAAGCATTGCTTGGTAACTGGTTGATCTAAACTGGTATTATCTAATTGTGTAGTTAAATTTAACAGCTGACAGATATTCAACATAATTAATCTGTGAGACAGTCTAACAGAAGGACGGACAAAACCAGTGAAATATCAACTGATTCTGAGTCATATTTTAGTACCATTTTCTAAACTATAGCGAATAAACTCTGATAATGTGAGAAATGTGTCCGAATTAACTTTGGTTTCACTGGTAATTTCTAAACAGGTTCTCGCAGCAAACATACCTGGAGTTTTACTGCAGCGTTGCAGTTCGAGATCCGCAAGTTCACTGAGCAGCTCCATGCCGTGACAGGAGGAGTTCAGCGGGACACAGGATCCCTGGGATTGGTAGGAGACGGGAGGAGAGGGAGGAGGACAGTCTCCACAGAAAGCTGCCGCAATCAGGAGCTCCAGACTCCAGTAACTCGACTGGGAGCATGTTGGAGATTCAACCGTTGCACAGATTTCCTTGTGATCTTCCTCATCAACCACAGTGACCTCTGCTTGGACGATGGCGTTTGGTGAACAATCAGAGACGCATGGTTGTTGTGGTAATGGAGGTCCCTGTTCCTTTAGTGTCTCCAGACTCGAAGACTGAAGAATATCTTCACCCACTCCTTCCTCAAAGGTCACAGTTGGCTCCTCTTGACGGATTGCTTCCTCCGATGACAGGGTAGGTCCTACTTCACAGTCTGAAACTTCAACAGGTGTGCAAATGATCTCGACGCGCTCCTTCTCCAGATTAGCCTCTACGGGTTCACAGCATCTCATCTCCACATCGTCCCCTTGCACAAACACACCCTCGGGCGGGTCCTCGACTGGGCATGTGGCCTCGACTTCCATCGTTGGCTCTTGTGGCTCTTGGAGAGGCCTCACCATTGCATGGCAATCTCCCAAACTGGAAAGCGCTGGAGGAGTGTGTTCAACAGGTCGGGTCTGAACATCCTCGAGGTCCGCGGGCTCTGCAAGATGCACATCTTGAGCGGTGGGGCCGTTCCTGTATCCCATGTTGATTTCTGGATAGGTATATCCAGGTGGCAAATCTGGGAATATAAACGAAGCTCAGTTGTGTCAAGAACAAAGCCTTTAAAAATATCATTGTTTTACACTTTTGACAACCTGTTTATCCTTCATCCTTCTCTCACACTTTGTAACACATCTTTCCCTTGTGGGTCAAAATGACCTGCAGACCTAAAATGAAACTTTTTTTTTTTTTTTGTCCAGAAAGCTTATTTTATTTCATTTTGCAAATATTTTTTCTATTTTATAATGAAATCTTTTTGTTCTTTATTTTATGTACCTTTAAATTACTAGTTTTGATCAATAAATCCTCTTCTTTCAACTTAAATTCAAAATAATTTACAATTTCATGCATAAAACTTAATTCAGCTCAAAATATCTTACATTGGGTGTCTTTGCCGACCTCTCGTGGAAAGAAAACAATATAACATGATATTTCATGACTCTTGATGGCCTTATAGCTCTATACGGAGCAAATGAGCTGTTCCTCTGGGTCCTAAAGTCATTTCTCTTCAGATGCATTCAGATACACATGTAGACATTATAAAATCTTTTTTTTTTTTGGTAAAGTTTTAGCATTTTCAGTTTAATTTTTGAGCATTTTTAGGTTTTTCTATGTACTGAAGCATTCCTCACATCCTATTCATTCCTATGGGGGTCAAATTGACCCGCAAGCGAAGGATTTGTTACTTTTTTAAATTTCAATCACAAAACTCCTCGAATCCATTCAATTGTTTTTGTGTGTATTCGTGGTTCAAGTGCGACAAAAGTCCTAGGGTCTTGGACCCCTCTAATGAACACTCAATTAAAAAAAAATCAGTTGTGTCAAGAACAAAGCCTTTACTGGCTTGTTTTACACTTTTGACAACCTAATAAGGACGACTTGTTTAACAAGCTTTGCGCCAGAGGTCTGAACAAAAACGCATTGTATTCCACATGACAGTGACACTATGCCTTGATCTTAGCTCTTTGTTAAGAAGTGCAGCTGTTAAAGGGGTAATTCTGAGGTAAAACAGGGCTCTCTCTCCTGCGCTGCTGTACCCTTGGCATGCTGCAACAGTTAGTGAGGTGTTAATGATGATAAAGAAGGTGTCGGCTGGGGGATGGGGTGAGTCTGGACGAGGTGTTTCTCCATCTTTACTGATGTGATGGCGCTGGGGAGCTGAGCTGGCGGCCATTTTCTGCATCTATCAGCAGCTTTAGTCGATCGTGCTCTTGCCTATATAGCCGCCCACACAGAGCCACCGTCTAAAAAAAGCCCTGATTGTTTCTGCATGAGGGGCTCAGCATGAACAACAACCAACATGTGGCTCATGTGTTTTTGAGGCATGATGACTTGAAGCAGGACGACGCTAAATACAGGTGTAAACTGATGTCTGACATGTTCTGAGCTTGTCCACTTTCCACCACTTCCAGAGAGAGTTGAAAACACATCTGACTGGATTGCTTTCGTAGTGTAAACGGTCGAATGTGTTTGAACAGCCACAAAAGATCGTCCTCTCTCCGTCTACTGACCTCATGTGTGAACATTATGAGAAGAGCTCTAGCCAGACGGGGTTTAAACTTTCACAGCTGAAGACCCAAGTTTGTTTACAAGATGAAATCATACCAAACACAATGTTCTCTCATTATTCCTGATTTCTAACACACACTCACAGCGCTCGGCTGGTCTTGTGTCTGTCAGAGCAGAAACTAAAGCTGATGCTCTCCGTGTGTTTTTCCGTCGTCTCTGGACGCGTTCATATGTAAATTACTAGTTTATTTCGTCCATTACATCTGAAAAACCCACACATTTACCCACCCATAGACCCTTCCCTCAAAGAAATCAGGACAAAAGTGTTTGAAAGTGGACAAAAGAGACAGAATAAAACACCAGGTGTAAACGGGAATATGTCTCCATCTACTTCTGATCTGATCGACCAAAACGCATCTTAATACCAGGTGTAAACAGGGCTTAAGCTTCAAAACAGCGACAGAAGACAGACAAACTGTTACAAGTCATTATCACACGGCTGAAATCAATCTGAAATCAATATCTCTAATACCCATAACTATTTATGTGGCGAAATACAGTGTAATAAGTGGTGTAACTGTATACCGTATCTCTTAAATGTCCGTCTAGTTTGAACTTGCTCTCTCCGTGGAAGCTTTTTCAAGATCAATATTTCGTGTCTAATTATTTACTAGCGTAGCCGTGTAATAAGCGGGATAATGTACATCCAGCCGGTTGTTATCTCAGAATAAACCACTTCAGGCTGATGAAGACCTGATCCTGATCACCCTGTCTGGGGTTATTCTGAGATAACAACCTGGCTGGATGTACATTATCCCTTACACAAAAGTATAAGAGTCATATATTGATATGTAAGGAAGAAAATCTCCTCACCAGGCTCCATGGACTGAGGATAGTCCTGAGGCGGCTGCCCTTCCACCCTCTTCTCCTGGGACTCCACAGCTTTGGGCAGTTGTGATGGGGCAGGGCTGATGGCCGGGGAGCGGGGCGTCACAGCGACTGGACTCGGGGCGGGACAGGGAGTAGAGGGGGTGCTTTTAGGGTGAGGTCGCATACACGGGGACCGGCAGCAAGGGGACAAGTGTGCAGTGGACCCCCTGGGAGGAGAGGAGGCCCGGTTGGACGGGCCGTACGAGTAGCATTTAGCAGGTTTGGGAGTCGTTGGATCAGATAGGATGTCTTCGATCTCCATGCTCTGCTCTTCTGGTTTCTTTTGCACCTATGCAGTAAAGAAGTCAAGTCACATTTATTTATATAGCGCTTTTTACAAAACAGATTGTTTCAAAGCAGCTTTATAGAGATGATAATGCAACAAAGTTTGTTTCCAGAAGTAAAAGAATGACGAAAAGTCAGAAAGGAAAGAGAATTCAAGCCTCATAATGAGATCTGGACAATTTGGTTAATTAAAGTAAACTTGACAGTCAAACCAAAAATTATTCAGACACCAGATATAATTTGTGATATTTTTTTACTAGTGTGTGCAGGACACTATAGTTCATTTATGTAAGTGAGGAGAGCAAAATAAAGTAAACTGTGACATATTATACCCAAAAACTCTTCATACAGTGACTACCAGTAACATTTATACAAATTTGGGACTAAAAATGATTCAGACACTTTGAGCTGATCATGTTTTGCTGAAGTGTTTTTTCTTTAATTGCTAATGCTCTTTATACACACAGACTGAACAAAATGAAGCATTGCTTGGTAACTGGTTGATCTAAACTGGTATTATCTAATTGTGTAGTTAAATTTAACAGCTGACAGATATTCAACATAATTCATCTGTGAGACAGTCTAACAGAAGGACGGACAAAACCAGTGAAATATCAACTGATTCCGAGTCATATTTTAGTACCATTTTCTAAACTATAGCGAATAAACTCTGATATTGTGAGAAATGTTGAAATCGTCTGAATACATTTTGGTTTGACTGTATTTCTCAAGACTGCCAGGTCATGCAATCTGCTCATCAATGTAATTGCAATTTGACACCCCTGTATTGCTGAATCAGGTTTCAATTTAGACCCTAATGGCTCAGATCTATTGATTTTGACCTGCAATCAAAAAGAGTAGTGCTTGGTCCAATCACGTCACAGTTCATTGCAGACTGCATTTAGTTGTGTATGTGCAGACTGAAACTGGACCTTGGTGGAAGTTATGGATCCTAGGGAGCAGTTGTGGTTTTATAGGGGGATTTTTTTTTTAAATAAAACTATTTAAAATGATTTATTAGCTCCAAATGTTGTTTACTCCCCTGCACACAAAAACAACTGTCTAGTTTCACGGAAAAGAGCACATCCTCTCTCAGTATCAGGTGTCAAACATTAGCTCAGTTGAAAACCCAGCTGTTTCTAAACCACTGCATTTTGTACAGTCTGATGTAAAACGGCTATACGTAGGCCTGGGAATCGAAAGCTTGTGGTCAGGAATAGGATACTTGTTATAAAATTTTAATTTCGATTCCTCTGTCCTTTGTGAGCATTTCAATATGACTTTAAACCATTCAAATGGGAGACGACTCGCGTGTTGTTTTCTGTGCTGTGCACACATCGAAAGTGATTTTAATGTGATTTTAAAACATTCAACCCCGAGGCGATATATTATCTATATTGGGCAACTCTTAAAGTGACAGTAGTCTAATATTCCTGCTGCCGTCTCTATAATGACACTAATCAAACAACAAAACACAAAGAGAAAATTCACTTGTTCTTGACTGAATAACTATATTTGTAATGTGAATTTGATTTATAAAGTGCAGTGTTATTTTACATTTGATTACAGTTTCTGTACCTGAAAATCTTAAAAACTGTTCAGTTGTATCTATTTGTTTCTATTGCTATTTTTTTATTTGTTCTTTTTTAATTACTGAGTGTTTACTTGTCTTTAATATTGCTTGAAATTTATATTAGTTAGGCTAGTTGTTTTTCTATGGTATTTTTAAACCACAGGCAAACGTTCCTTGTATAAGTGTTCTTCAGCCTTTTTGTTCATGATATTCAGCTTCAATTAAATGTTTTGCAATAAGACTAAATGTGAACGTTATCTAAGTTTTGTTTTTAACCTTATTGGAATCGAAATTAGGAATCGATAAGAATCGGAATCGATAAGCAGAACTGAAATTGGAATCATTAAAGGTGCAGTGTGTAATTTTTAGTGGTGAGGTTGTGAATTGCACCCAATAGAAGTTATGGTGGCCGACAGGAAGTGATGTCGTTGTCTGAGACAGCAGAGAGTAGCCAGTTCAGCAATGAGGTTTCTTTACAAAGATAAATTAAGAAATTAGGTTTACTTAATTATTCAGTAAAACGATATGTTATTGCGAAATAATATTTTGACTTGTTCATCATTGTTTCAGTATTTTATTCGCTGACTTTAGCTAGCTTCTTTGCACAAAGAACAACATAGTTGCGAAACGCGTTTGTCCGTTTAGGGCTCCTGTAGAAACATGGTGGCGCAAAATGGCTATTTTATCGTAAGGGGACCCGCGGTGTCTGTAGATAGAAATGGCTCATAAGGTAATAAAAACATAACGGTTCATTATGTAAGGTCTTTGAAAACATAGTTTTGAATATGATATTGCATTTCTGTCAACAGATCCTCCTAAATATTACACAATGCACCTTTAAAATTCAAAATGATACCCAACCCTAGCTATACGAGGGGTTGTGTGTACCTGGCTGTGGTCGACTCTGGCTCTCTAATTAAATGGTTTGCAATAAGGCTAAATGTGAATGATATCAAGTTTTTTGTTTTTTTTTCATATTGGAATTGAAATTAGGAATCCATAAGAATCGATAAGCAGAATTGAAATTGGAATCGTTAAAATTCAAACGATCCCCAACCCTAGCTCTACGAGGGGTTTTGTGTGTGTGTGTGTGTTTGTGTACCTGGTTGTGGTCGACTCTGTTTCTCTGCTGTAGCTCTGTGGTGTTTGCAGCTCTGTGTGATGGAGGTGGTGGCGTGTGATGGCTCGGGTGTTGCTGATGCTGAAGCTGCTGGTGTTGCTGGAGAGCGTAAAGCTCCTGTTGGCGTAGAAACTGCGAGCGAGGATACACAGCGGGATGCTGCATGTGGGAATGGGCCCCTCGGGCCCTGTAGACCGGGGGCCACAAGCCAGACTGCTCCATCACATCTAAGCAGAGAAACACAAGTGTTAGTCTTATCATGGAAGGCCATGTTAGAGATCGGGGTAGTATTACAGAAACTCTATCTTAAGGCTTAAGTTAAGATCTGACAAGCTAATTTAGGATTTTTCACAAATTTGTGTTACAGAAGCAAATCTTAAGTTGATTTAGGATTCTTATAAAATCTCATCTTATCTGTAGTTAGGAAATCTTAATCTCAGGTCTGTTACCAAGCAACCAACGACACGCAAACAGCTGCTGTGAAGTAAAACGGAAGAACTGGAGAATGGAGAAATAAAATAAGTGGTGCTTTTCATTAAGTGAAGTTTTGATAAGCTTGGTAGAAAGGGCAAAGCCTAATCCTTTTATTTCATATTAGTCTGTAATTATTTGTCAGAGTTTTGTCGTCAAAGTGCAGCACATCATTTGGGTGTTCACAAAGTCTTTCCCTCATCAAACATCACTGTTTTTCATCTTGTATCATTAAATAAATGTGACGTCATTCTCAGACAGGGCTATTATTATGTGATTTTTATAGTTAGTTTTCAAATACTTGGGGTTGGACACCACTGGGGTTGTCCTAGAGTTAAAACCGTTTTTAGGATTTTTTTGTGGAGTTAGGATGCTTCTGTAATACTCTTTTCCTATCCGTAGTTAAGATAAGATTTTACACTAAAGAAATGAGGTCCTAACTGAAATTGCCATGGTTACCAAACAGATAAGATAGAATTCTAAAGTTAGGGTCTTTCTGTAATGCGCCCCCAGAATCTTAATATATGAGTCTCACTTAGAGTTTTTAAACGGGTACAGGATAGTTTTAATAGTATTCAAGAAGATTTTAATGATTTAAATATAGTCTTGAATAGCACAAAAACAAAGGTAATGTGGTTTGGAAAGAACCATCTGTGTAATAAAGATATTACATCCTTGGATGGAGCAAAACTTGACGTGGTATAGGAACAAAATCAAACAACCCTTCCCTTAGTTGCTGGTTAGTGGCTCCAGACTTGGATGAATTCTAGACAGACTTTTGGTTTTAGCCCTGAGTTAATGCTTTTCTGTTATCGAAATGTTAGTTTGTTGGAGTCCTTGTGACACAAAAAGGACTAGGGAGGTGGAATGCCTTAATGAACTAAAACAATAACTACAAAAATTACACAAGAATTACAAAAACATACTTTAGGTTTGGATTCTTTAATGTTGGATGGTCTGATTTCAACCAATAAACCAGCCAGCCAACCAACCAACCAACCAGCCAGCCAATCAACCAGCCAATCAACCAGCCAACCAACCAACCAGCCAATCAACCAGCCAATCAACCAGCCAATCATCCAGCCAACCAACCAACCAGCCAATCAACCAGCCAATCAACCAGCCAGCCAACCAACCAACCAACCAGCCAGCCAATCAACCAGCCAATCAACCAGCCAACCAACCAACCAGCCAATCAACCAACCAACCGACCAACCAACCAACCGACCAACCAGCCAGCCGATCAACCAACCAACCAAAAAAATAAAAATCACAATATTTTTTTGGAAGAATGTAAAAACATTTTTAATAATGTTGATTATTAAACAGTTTTGGTTACCACTGACTTCCACTGTATGGACAAAAAATATATATATATTTTATATTCCACAAAAGAGAGAAATTCATACAGGTTTGGAACAAACATGAGGGTGAGTAAATGATGACAGAATTTTTTGGGTGAATTATCGCTTCATCATTCATATTTCAAAAATTCAATGTCAGTCAAAGTATTAAAACTAACTAAAATAAATAAATACATATTAGTAACTCAAGAGTTCAAGAGAGACCCATCAACCAGCAGTCCCACGCTCTTTTTGGTGTCTTGCTCCCTGTTCACCACTTTCATTTTCTCACACTTAACTGCATTCCTCCCTCAATTTTTCTCACACTAGATGTCTCCAACCCAAATGTGCAGCACAGCATGATATATGCTTACAACAATAATAATTTGGTTAAAATAAAAGTCAACATAATAGAAGCAGTTCCCATTAGAATAAATATTACACAATCATTTGACAAACTAGATTCACTCCCTTTCCCTTGAAAAATCCCCTTCTCTGAAAACCACAGTGGGCCAATACTATAGCATGTAGTCTAGGCGACTTCTTAGTTCCCATGTCATGGATAAACTCCTGCCATTCCCCTGGCCATCCGTGCACATCCACAGTGACACATATTCAGCCTCCGCAAGTCAAATATGTTTTTCTAATTTTCCCATTTCACATAGTTTCATTAATGTGTGTGTTCAGCTTGATCCCACTCTCACCCATGCCTTGACACGTTACGGACCCTTGCTCTGGAACATTAACCCAGCTTAACTAATGTTTCCCGGGGGAAGGCTTTTGTGGATGCACTTCCCCTATGAGGTAATATTTCTGTGGAGAACAGAAGAAAGAGTGCCTTCTAAGGGGCTGTTTACACGACACCGTTTTCAACTAAAAACGTGAAACTTTTCATGCGCTTTGGCCGTTCGTTTTACACGACAACGCCGTTTTGGGCGCCTTAAAACACTAACTTTTGAAAACGATCACCATGTAAACAGCAAAAACGTGAATTTCTGAAGACGATGACGTCATGCACATGCGTTTTACGTGTTCAGTCTATAGTGTTTCATCGCCATCTACTGGCCTGGCAGCAGAATACAGCGTTTTTAGCCGTTTTCGCGGATCCGTGTGAATGGGGATCATTTTGACAATGGTTCGTCTGTACGCAGAAAACTCAAAGGAAAAACTTCTCTGTTTTAAGCACATCATTGTTATGTAAACATAACATACTGTTATGTACCCTAAGACATTAAAATAATTCATTTTCACAGCCTGTTTGCGGAGTAGAGGCCTGTGTAGACTTCTAAGGCTTGGAGGCATTGTTACTTTAGCTTGTTTTGAGCACATATGGCAATAGCTTTGAGGGGGATGGTGAGAGCATCCTGACCCGGACCATGTGGGGGTGGAGCAGGTGGTCGACCGGAAACTGTTTGTGCGATTCAGTGCATCACTTGCATGCTTTCGCTCTTCTTAGCAATCTCATAGGCCATTATTCATAGCAGCTCTTAATCTTTATCTTAAAAAAGATATGGACATTTTAATATTCCTGGTAACAGTAATCTCACTGCAAAAATGCTTTTCTTAGTTTTTTTTTGTCTTGTTTCCAGGCCAAATATCTAAAAAATCTTCAATCAAGATTTACTTCAGTGGTAAAATGCCATAAGATATTATGTCTTGTTTTCTGGGGAAATGAATACAAATGAAGTGAGTTTTTGCTTAAAAACAAATAATCTTGTTTCTGTATGAATTAATTTTGCTTGTTTTAAGCAAAAATGAATATACATCTTGCATATTAAGTAAATGCATCTTGATTTAAAGATTTTTTAGATATTTGGACTGGAAACAGTGCAGCGCACTGTAAAGAAGCACATCCGTATTGTCTAGTTTACAGGACTTTTTTGAGTCACAAATGCACTAAGACGTTTAAAGAAACAGAATTCTCCTAAATGTTTTTCCAAATAGTCAAACAGTTGTCTGAAGAAAATAATTTCGAATTAAACAATATTACAGAATTTATTTGAAACTATTGTTTTGTCATTACTGTCTGTATTTGTTGTGATGTTAAGAGCTAATCTTTTTCACATTTGTTGACTGTCAGCATTTTTAAAGTCTGCGCGTAAAGTGTTTAGGACTATGTACAATCATCTATAAATATATAGCTATATAATATCTCTCTTATTCATTAGGATATTGTGCACACCTGAAGATTAGTCGGCTAGACTTTAAAGTCCCACTGAAGCGCCTTGAAACGCGCAGCTTTGATGCGTTGACGTAATTTCAACTGAAACAGGAAACTGAGGCGGGACATATTGAATGGCTCCTCCCCCTTTTCAAACAGCCAATAGCATTTAGTTTCCTCTCAGACTGCAAGTTGTACTAGCCATTTCATTCTTAATCAACGTACAGTTGGAAAACGGGATAAAACTCGAGCGTTTGAGCAACCGAACACACACTCCCACCCATATTGCTCTGTGTGTCAACGCTCGCTTCGGCCAGGTGGTGTTTATAGCACAGGGGGCGGAGCTTCAGATTCCCTCATCAAAATCCCTGATCCATTTTAGCGGAAGTGAGAGACTGTAAGTTTTGAATGCTTTTATCTCCTAAATGTGAATTTGTCATTGTTTTGGAGCACACCAGCTTATTCATAACCTTAAGGCTAACATATTCATACTAAAAGCTAAAAAAAACTTACATTTTGATTTCAGGGCGCCTTTAAACAAGTCAATGTCTGCCTGTGAGTATTCAGAGCATGTTTTATAAGTGTGCACACTACAAGAGCGTCAGTGATAGGCTTGAGTCGTGTAGTGTGCACTTGGTATAAGTAAACACTTGAAATGGACATATGACCTTGAAACCTGAGTGGAAACACTGTTATAGAGCGTAATTTTTCAGGCTCAACATCTTCAGGGGGGAACCCATGAGAGCCTCACAAAAAGAGTGAATGCTAAATCTGACAAATGGGTCATTCGTAGCAGGTCAGATAAATGGAGGATATGGAAGGGAAGGAGAATACACTGCAAAAATGTTTTTCTTACTTAGTATTTTTGTCTTGTTTCCAGTCCAAATATCTAAAAAATTCTTAAATCAAGATGCATTTACTAGATGAGTAAAATGCCATTCGATTGTATGTCCTGTTTTCCAGGGGAATTAATCAAAATTAAGTGAGTTTTTGCTTAAAACGAGCAAAATTATCTGCCAATGGGGTGAGAAAAATAATCTTAATTCAAACAGAAACAAGATTATTGTTCTTTCCCCATTGGCAGATCATTTAAAACTCACTTAATTTGTATTTATTTCCCCAGAAAACAAGACATAATATCTTATGGCATTTTACTACTTGAGTAAATGCATCTTGATATAAGATTTTTTAGATATTTGGACTGGAAACAAGACAAAAATACTAAGTAAGAAAGGCTTTTTTTTTTTTTTGCAGTGAAGTATAAAACATCGTGGTACATACCGAGATGTGTGGCTGGGTGGGTGGCAGGCTCACTGGGCAGCACCACCAGCTGGGTGGAGGGGTCCTGGGGCAGGGGCAGGACCGGCTGGAGAGGGGCAGGCATGGCTGCCGAAAACCCAGGGGGGAGATTCTGATGGAGAGCAGTGTGGCCAATCCCTACAGACACACAAGACAACTTTTAGGATACAAGAGCCCTATTCGGATGGTAATTGTTTCTAATGTGGACTTCTGTAAAAAAAAAAAAAAAAGGTTTGCATGGCACCTCAGTGCTAAACTCTTTATTGACGGTGGAGGAGCGAGTTTTGTGATCCCACGAACGCGATTGTTTGCTGTAAATAAAATGTCACATGGAATAATACGAATAATTTCGTATTTAATTTAATAATAGGATAATAATGTTCTATTTATTATTTAAATCTCATTTTTAAAAATAGGAAGCTAGATGTGAGTATACACTATATTTGAAATCTTGCATTTTATCTCAAAAGGATGTTATTTAAAAATAAAATATGGAAATTAGCGGAAACAAGTTAATGCAGCCTCTTATTTACATGAGGTAAAAATAAAGCTGCTTGGTTTGTATTTTTAACATTGTGTATAATATCCTACATATTTTTAAAAATGTATCATATATTGCTGCCACAATAACACCCCCATTTTACGTGTTTTTTTAACCTCTTTCTCCTTTTTGTTCGCTGAGGTGAAGCCGTGATGAAATATTGTTCTTGTAAATACTTTCCAACATAAAAGTATTTTAAAAATGCATGCAAATTACAGTGAAACAGTTATTGTACGGTGCTCGGCAGTGATCAAAAAGGATTTAAACCGTGAATTTTGAAGTGATCTATTCTTGTAAACTCAGAGATGTGGATTCAGACGGAAGTTACATCACCACACAAACTTGGTATTTGTCAAAAAACAGAAGGTAATCCAGTCAGGGATTATTACGCGGGTGGTGGGAGAAAAACACTGACATTCTGGATTCATACGCCAATAAAATCACAGAATAACCCCTGTAAATGTTGAAAATACCTTACGACCCCATGAGAAACAATTACTGTCCGAATAGGGCTAAAGTTGATTTAAACATGAAAGTATGTCTAATATATCAGTAAAGCAGAAATTAACATTAGAGCACCAGAAAGAGCTAAAAATAAGGGAAAAATAATGTATTTTCCCCATTTCAACGGCCTCACTCTATTCTCAACACTACTGACCATAGGAGTGACTAACTTAACAACTTACTGAATCTGGACTGTGACGCTATTTTCTTCTAGAAAATAATTTTGTTGTATTAACTTTCCTGTTATCTCTGTAAAGCTGCTTTGAAGCAATCTGTATTGTAAAAAGCGCTATGAAGGTAACTTGACTTGACTTGAATTAGAGCAAAATAAGCGAAAAAAAGACTAAAATGTATTTATCCCACTTCAACGGTCTCATTCTGTTCTCAACATTACTGACCATAGGAGTGACCGGTCATCCAGAGGGAGGGACTGCCTGTGCGTGGCATCCAGTGGTGGTGCGCAGAGTGTGTGTGTGCAGCCGGGTCTCCTAATTGGCTTGACTGCATTGAAGTGCCACCTGGCACCATGATATGAGAGGTGAGGTCACCATGGCAACTGTTGGAGGGATGGATGTGTGCAAATTCCACTCTTTCCTTGTTATCCCTGCAAAGCCAGATTGGAGACAGGTAAAAGGTCAGGGGTTGAGCAAATGTGACAAGTGAAAAAAGAAGTGTGTGAGATCATTCACCTGATAAACACGTCTCGCTCTCTCTCTAGGCACCGGTGGCCCATGTGCTCTACACTTGTCCTTTTCCTCTCCTCCTCTCCTGGTGAATCTGAAGGATACATGGAGCGTGGAGTGCCTACAAAATGGTTAATACATTTACATCCATGGCTACGTTTACATGCACAACTTTTGTTTCAATCGCACTGAATTCATTCCGACTGATGAATCTGAATGTAGTGTTTACATGAACATTAAACATGTGATTCTCCTACATTGGTTCTTTCTTTGTTTTAAACAGCAGATTTAATATTTATCCATTTCTGGTCATAATTTGGAGATGATGAGCATATGAACTGTTGTGTCGTGCTGCTTATATTGATCACACAGTAAAAATGCCCAGTCATCTGTGGATGTGAATCCGTAAAAAGGACTGGTGGGACGTTGTCCTGCTTCACAGACGCTGAGTGAAAGGAGAATTATAGGATGACGGGACACTCATTTATATGACACATAATTCAACAGGAAGAACGACGCTATTTCAAAGTCACTGCACATGCACAGTCCTTTCAGGTTTTGTTTTCAATCCGATCAAGTGTTTACATGTTCTCTCGATCAGATTAGAAAAGGAATAAACCACCCCTTTCAATCGGATCAAAATTTCATTCAGTACGAGAATGAAAAACGTTTATCTTTTTTACACGTCAATCTTTCTATCGATTACTAACGGATTATTTGGTTTTGCATGTAAACGTAGCCAGTGATTTTTCTCTCATCTGCAACTCTCACTGTCATTGGCACTCTTGCATGCAAACAGCTGTCGAGCAGCCTTTCTCTACGGTGGCATGTGTGCTCTCTCTCTCTCTTTCAGGAGTGAGAGGGAAAAGCTGTTTCCACTTTGGGTCTTGGCGAGTTCTGCTATTTATTTTTAATCAGTGAAGTCTTCCAGAGATCATGAATAAACAAACTGCTCTGTTTCCCTGCCTGTTTGTTTGTTTAGGAAGACCCTGACAGATCAAGAAAGGTCAAGCTTACCTTTCATGCTGGAGTGGACCCGCCCCTGTCGAGCGCTGGGATGGGTGCCCGATGCTTGGCATGGAGGGTCCCTCTGTCTGGCCACAGCAACTGCAATCCCAACCGGAGGCTGTCGCACCTCGCCCTCAACATGTGGGGCTTCTCCTATCTCTCGCCCACGTCCTCCGCAATCAGCTCGCTCGTTTTCATGGCTTTGGCCTTTCCTGGAGGGTAGGGTCTGCTTGCCTCCTTGAAGAGAGCAACTAGTGCCATTTGGCCCAGTTTTGAGGCTCCCGAGCCCTCCAAACGGGCTCTTCTGGGACAGTAGGAGAGGCTGCTGGTTGCTGTACTTCAGAAGGTTCTTCATAGCACTAGTCTCTCCCTGTGAGCTCGCGACCTCCTGCTGGTTTTGAGGAGGAGCTGGATGAACGGGCGGAGGAGGAGGGGGGCCCATTCCTGCTGTCTGGTGCTGCTGTTGTGTAGGCGGTCTGTTGTTGGTAGCTCCACTGTTAGGCTCCATGTACGCTTTGTGCTGGTTCTCTTCGGAGTGGATGTGATGAGGTTGCATGTCCCAATGCAGCACTGATGGCTGCTGATGTGGGTGATGGTGTGCACTGTTGTTGTAGCCGTAAGGAATTTCCATTTTCTGCTTCATCTCCTGGCTTCCATTAGCCTGGGCCATGTCTGCGCCAGGGGTATCCGGACCAGCCCTACTGTGCTGTTGGTGACGAATGCGGGCAACTTTCTGTCCATCTCGCTGCATGGAGCAGCTTCCATGTCCTCCTCCACCACCCATGTGCTGGGCCATGTTCTTCCCAGCAAGAGGTGAGGGAATGTTTGGAGGTCCAGAGTGTGAGCAGTCCCTGTAGGGCTGGGAACTGGTATTGGATTGATTGGGTAAAGGATGGACAGCCTTTGTCTCTTGAGTCAGTGTAGATCTGTAGATGTCCGTTTCCATGCTGTTGATGCAGTCAGCACTGCGGGAGCGCACAGTCTGGTGTTGCTGGGAATGGCTCTGCTGTTGTTGTTGTTGTTGTTGCTGCTGTTGTTGCTGCTGTAGATGATGGTGGTGGTTGTGGTTATGGTTATGCATCCAGTCAGGGGCTTTTTCAGCTTTTCTGTAAGGATGCTGCTGCTGGGTTGGAGGTTGTTGCTGTTGCTGTTGTTTCCTGGGCCAGTTACCATGATGCCCCCCATTGCCAGCCTTTTCCATTGCCTTGTCCTTGACACCGTTCCCTCCGCCGCCAACCCCCTGGCACTCAGAGCCGCCCATCTGGAAGGGGCTTCCGGTTTTCTCCCCAAGGTGGCTAACAGATGGTACAAACGTGGCTCCAGTCACTTTGGGGTCTCTGCAACCACCACTATTGATCCCTTTATCATGCAAGGAAGTATTTCCCATGGGGGCTGGCGGTGGAGGGCAGAAAAAGTCAGGGTGATGGTGTGAGTGGCGGTTGTGGTGTGCATGATGGGGGTGGCCAGGATGGAGCTGTAGACAATGGAAACCACCGGGATGCCCTCCTCCAGCAGCTGAAGCCATGGGTAGCGGAGGAGGCACTGAGTAGGACAAAGAATGGTGAAGTGCCTGACCTCGCTCAAGACAGTCCGTAGGAGTCTGTTCACTGATCCGCATCTCCCCACTTATTGCCTCTTTACCACAGCGCCCGTTAGTGCCACCACCCAAATGTCTGTTTTGGACATTATTGGACCCTACATTACCTCTACCCACCCCATCCCCAATGCAAGAAGTCATGGAGCCCTTTGCCCCAGTCCCATGGTCCCCATTTTGCATCTTCCCATTGAGCAGACAGGCACTAAGAGGCTTTCCCATGCTTTGTGGATGCTCCTTGTACTCCATAGGTAGAGTGGCTTTGTGTCCCCTGGCATTCATCTCTTCCATAGTGACTGGATGTTGTGGGTGGAGCTGGGGTTGATGGGAGTGATGATGGGGTAGTTGGTGGTGATGGCGGTCTTTAGAATCATGTTTACTACTAGACCTGTCTTTATCCTTTGCAGCTGAAACCACACCTCTGTCTAAGCTAGGCTCTTTAAGGCCCTTGTGTAGGATCACCCCACTCCCTGCATCCCTGTCCCTGCTGCAGGAGCCCTGGGGTTGTCCTGATCCTGCCCTTGACATTGGCTGGATGTTGTGATTGGCTGATATGAGTGGGGGCTGGGACGGGAGGCTTCGTAAATAGAAGTTCTCTGTGAAACAGATTGGATATGGCTGTTAATCATTTAAATTAGTGCTCTTACGCTTTCCTTTAGGGTCAATTTATGGAATTATGTTGGAACTATCAAATTTGGAGACTAAATAAAGAGAAGTTGAATAGCAGAAAGGTAGAAGTAGAAAGGTTTTATGAAATTGTCAAAAAAAAAAATGTAATTTTGCCCACCTTTTTGTGTATCATAAAAACGGTGCTGTCCATAGAGGACCCCGCTGTTGGCATGGTGATCCAAATGGCTTATGGGAAGAAAGGTGTGGGCTAGACTCCCTGAGAAGCGAGGATACCCTGGGACTGCTGTTGGGAAAGAAAAAAAAAAGAGGGTGTGAACATCAGTGGAAAGGTCCAGAGATAAAATTAGAGAAATAAAGGCTGAGAGAATTGTAGACATAGCAAAAGAAGAAGTGAAAGTAAGAGAGTGAGAGTGATATGGAGAGAGAGCAATAAGGGAAGGAAATCTCTGATAACAAGACAATCATCACTGAGCAACATGTCTTTTTGGCCGTAAGCATTTTGGTCCAGATCTAATCCCCCTGTTCCAATGCAGCTGGTGTTCCATATTCACCAATAACCACAGGCTTTGAAAGTCATATTTGCCATTCCTATTTGGGTTTCCAAAGCAAACAAGACGAAGAGTTCTGTCTAGGGAAGTGAAGTAATGGATGAATTTTGTCTCCTGAACATATGGTTCACACTGTGCAAATCTCACCAAGTTCCCAGTGCTGAGTTAAGAGATAACACAGTAAAACAATAAGCAAAGAGTCCTCGCAGCAGAACATGTGGAGATTTAAGAAAGAGGCCAAAGATCAACTTTACTTCAGCTGTCTCAACTCTCCAAAGTCTGCCACTAACATAACAAAGCCATGAGGACAGAATTGACAGGAAAACCAAATACATTTTAAGCATAAGCCTTTGAAGCTTAGTAAAGGCAAGACGACAATCCTGTAACCTTTAAATATGTGATAAATTTTAGCCTTGTGACTTTCTGAGACAATTACAGTGCTCTGATTGATAATGACTTTTAAACTACTTATAATAGAGTGATGTATGAGTACATTACATTACTGAGAAACAGAAAATATTTTCTGATCCACCAAAAACAGTTAACCTGCTTCAACCTGGATGGTATTATGTTTATATTGGAAGGTGGGGGTAATGTGATAATTACCAGAGCCTCAGTTATTTGGCTGCTATGATATAATTTTAGATACCAGTGGACAGGTGGGACAGAAGACGTTGATCGGAGTTGATCAGGGCCACGAATTTTTCACTAAATTAAAATTGTTTCGTTTTCTAAAAAAAGAAAAAAAAAGAAAAGAAAAATAAATCTAACTATTTTTAATTTCTCTAATTTATTACATTTATTTTTCTACATTTCAGCAAAAATAATTTGTGGATAAAGCAGTGGAATAGAAGTCACGCTGTTCCCCAGACTGCTTTTTGTGTGTGCCTTCCAAGATGGAGTGAAATACGGAGTTACTAACAAGCAAAGTATACTTTTGATGGTCCCTTCTGGTCATTTTATTTTGTACTTAAAAGGAAATGTAGAGAAATTAAGAGATTTTTTTTGTTCATTTGAGTTTATGTCTGAACTATAAACTTTTATCCCAGTACTTCTGTGATAATTTAAATTATTGTAACAGAAATGATACAGTGGTTGAAATTACTGTTTAATATTTCAATGTTGTCAAAGCTTTGATGGATATAGCCGAACTGATGTCATTTATGAACAAAAATGGCGTGGGTGTTTGAACTGAGATCGCAATATTTTAATGATTCATCGTACAGATCTATTATGCAGGCTTGGAACGATACGAGTAAACGATTACAGAATTTACATTTTTGCGTGAACTATCCCTATTGTGCAATTCTGACTAAAGAATAGAAAAACCCTTCCAATCATATGGAGGCTTTGTTTTTGAGGAAGGTGATAATTGCAAGCTCGTTTTTTTTTTTTATTCTCACTGCCCGTCAGCATTAATAAACACACTCATTTATGCCAAATCATTTGAGAATGGAAAAAAATAAGGCCCCCTTTAAACAATACATTTCTTCTGTGGGTTATGCAAAAGTGTGATACAAGCTTGCGTTATGCAAATCAGTCTTCAGCTGTTTCTGTGTTTTCTTTGTGTTTCTATGTGTGACACTTGGCAACGTAATCCCGTTTCACAGTGACGTCTGGCTGGGCCCGATAGTGGCTGGTTGCCTCTCAGGGCACGTGAGCGGCACCGCTGGGCATTGCACTGCACATTCAGCCGTTAATCTGGGCAGGACAAGGGAAGGTGCTGTGCCAGCGGGCTAGACGAGGAAGGTTTTACTGCTTAGTGCTGACATTAATGCTGCTAACACTATTGCACTCACAGACACGGCAGCTGTCTGAAGTGATTGACACCAGCTCACTCAGCACATGCAGAACTGTTATTATCTGAGCAAGATGCTACTGCAGCTCACTGTCTGATATTGACTTTTCTCGAAATCAGCGAAACAGAAGAGGCTCACTGCACATAAAGAACATACCAGGACCATAATACACTTGAAAAACCATATAATTGGTTTTGCCATAGAACGGTGCCTTGAATTTATGAGAGGTTCAGTCCCCTTGCAGCAACCTGAGATTAAACGCCTTGCTCACGGATCCAATGTTGACCAAATGGTGATAGCTTAAGGCTGTTGGCTTGAATTAAAGATGTCAAATTAAAAATGGAATCTGAGGAAGTAGATAGTTATAAGATTGAATTTAGGCTTGTATTTACATATAAACGTCAGCGAACATAAACAGAAGCTCAACCATACTTGTTTGATGCACAAGGACAATGAGAATGAACCTCACTGGTTCTTGCCTGATCTCAAATGTGCTGCGTAACACGACAATGAACCTCATTGGTTCTCGCTGAAGCTCAAACGTGCTGCGAAACACGAAAATGAACCTCATTGGTTCTTGCCTAATCTCAAACGTGCTGCTTAACACGAGAATGAACCTCATTGGTTCTCGCTGAAGCTCAAACGTGCTGCGTAACACGACAATGAACCTCATTGGTTCTCGCTGAAGCTCAAACGTGCTGCGTAACACGAGAATGAACCTCATTGGTTCTTGCAGAAGATCAAACGTGCTGCGAAACACGAAAATGAACCTCATTGGTTCTTGCCTAATCTCAAACGTGCTGCTTAACACGAGAATGAACCTCATTGGTTCTCGCTGAAGCTCAAACGTGCTGCGAAACACGAGAATTAACCTCATTGGGTCTCGCTGAAGCTCAAACGTGCTGCGTAACACGACAATGAACCTCATTGGTTCTCGCTGAAGCTCAAACGTGCTGCGTAACACGAGAATGAACCTCATTGGTTCTTGCAGAAGCTCAAACGTGCTGCGTAACACGAGAATGAACCTCATTGGTTCTTGCGGAAGCTCAAACGTGCTCCGAAACGAAAATGAACCTCATTGGTTCTTGCAGAAGCTCAAACGTGCTGCGAAACACGAAAATGAACCTCATTGGTTCTTGCCTAATCTCAAACGTGCTGCTTAACACGAGAATGAACCTCATTGGTTCTCGCTGAAGCTCAAACGTGCTGCGTAACACGAGAATGAACCTCATTGGTTCTTGCAGAAGCTCAAACGTGCTGCGTAACACGAGAATGAACCTCATTGGTTCTTGCTGAAGCTCAAACGTGCTGCGTAACACGAGAATGAACCTCATTGGTTCTTGCAGAAGCTCAAACGTGCTGCGAAACACGAAAATGAACCTCATTGGTTCTTGCCTAATCTCAAACGTGCTGCTTAACACGAGAATGAACCTCATTGGTTCTCGCTGAAGCTCAAACGTGCTGCTTAACACGAGAATGAACCTCATTGGTTCTCGCTGAAGCTCAAACGTGCTGCGTAACACGAGAATGAACCTCATTGGTTCTTGCCTAATCTCAAACGTGCTGCTTAACACGAGAATGAACCTCATTGGTTCTCGCTGAAGCTCAAACGTGCTGCGTAACACGAGAATGAACCTCATTGGTTCTTGCAGAAGCTCAAAGGTATGGATTCGTTTTACGATCCCTTTATGAACTTTTTGAAGCGACAAAGTGGTAGTTGTGTAGACTGTCATTGGAGGGACAGAAATCTTTCAAATTTAATTACAAATATCTTCATTTTTGTTTCGAAGATTAAAGAAAGTCTTAAAGGTTTGGAACAACATTTTTGGGTGAACTAACCATTTCATTATTTTGAGTGTTGAACTTTGTGATTGTGCTGAATTTCTTCAAGTTACAATTCAGTAAATCCTGTCATTCCTGTCATCAGGTTTTACCGTAACAGCCTGTGGGTTGTGGCCAATTCCAATTCATGAGTCTTAAACCAGTTAAAAGACCAGTTAAACCACTATCATATGAGCTAATTCCCAGACAAATAAAGCTGACTCTTTGAAGAGAGCTGGGAACTTCTGCAAATGGTAATGGTACACAATTCGCACATTCCTGTTAATCCTATCTCTCAATCTACTTGTTCACGTGGACAGCCAATCGTTCTCCCAGCGCCTGCACATGACAGCGCATACAAGCGCATGCATCTGTAAATAGCCCAGAGTAAATTGTTTAAGGAGAGACAGAGAGGGGCAGATAAAGCTGCCTGTCGAGATTGCAAATTGAGAAGAAGTGACGGAGTAGTACAGAAATGGCAGAGGGTGAAGAGGAAGACAGGAGGATGGGAGGAGGTGAATGGTATTTGTCAGGACTGCTAATTGAAAGGAAGTGATGGAGAAGGGGGAGGACGGGGTCTTCAACAGACAGAGAAAAGACTTGATTGGATTGAGAGAGATGAAACAAGTGAAGCATGAGGGCTATAAAGAGACAGAACCAGCATCAGGGTGCCTGAGCATGGGGTTCCCCAATGAAAATTGCTTCATACTGGGTCCAAAAGAGTTTTGAACTAGGAGTCGCTAACATCTGCAACCATAAAAATTGGTGAGAATTGATTGTTATTAGGGGTGTACCGATACGCTCATGTCACGATTCGACATATACATCACGATACTGAACTCGCGATACAATATTATAGCGAAATTCCAATACATATGATAAAATGTTGAATAAAATGCTAAAATTTAGTATTACATTGTGTGTGTAAATGAATAGACTTGGACTTGGTGCTGGAAACCCAATGCACAGGACAATAGAGACACCAGAATAACAATATTCATGATTCTGAAGCTGAAAATAAAGAATAATTTTAGATGAATATGCTTGATCTCTGTCACTGACTAGATATATTTAAAATAATGTAGGCCACTTTTTTCCGGGTAACATCAGACATTAGGGATTATCAGGACCCACAAATATTCCCACATTGCATTATTATACATTATATTCAACATTAAATATAGTAGTTTAATGTAGTACTGGCACCAAAAGTGAATTATACACAATACATATTGTACATATTTTTACATTTTTGTATTGCGATATATTGTGACACGACATATTGTTACACCCCCTAATTGTTATACATTTAAAGTCTTGACTTTAAAGCATTTTGTGATGGCATAACAACACTGAACCAAATGGCATTGGATGTTAAAATATCACAATCTGAAAGACTCCCAAACTAAGATGGGATTGTTATGTCACTATTTGGCTCTTGAGCCAGTAGAAGAAAAAAAAAAAGCTGTTTGAGAAATATTTGAGAGATGTTTGCAGATTCCCCAACCAAGCACCGGCTCTGGCACAAGAACAGCATCACTTCAGTGAAAAGAAACGGGGTAGGAAAGAGAGAGCAGAGGATGGCTGCCTCTGTTTGGCACAGTTAAAGCTGTCATTTGGACTCAGACCAGCTGGCAATGGGCCAGTTAGGCTTTTCCTAGGTTTGTTTTGATATTTCAGTTCCCCCCTTCTCCTACAAAAGAAAAGTAACATCTTCGATGTTCATGAGCTGAAGTATTCTGTTGAATTAATAAGCACAGTTATGGTCATGCATAAAGAGATTAATATAGTTGCAGTCGACTCCTTTAATATTCATGTCCAAAAGCAACCCAGGGTTAAAGATAGTGTTTTAGACTGGAGCTTTTGCAGACTTTAAAGTAAGACTTTAAGTTCTGGATCTGCTTGTATTAGAGAGGTGCACTTGAGGATTATTTTTTCCTTAGTACTGAAATATTATTTGAGCAATTTGAAAAATAATTTGTTTTTCTAAGGAATCACATTTTTACTCCTTTAAATGTCATTTATGCCGTCAAATTGTATATTTTGCTAGGTATTGTTACGGTGTTATTGTATTTTTAATGTCATACACAAAGTAGATCATTTACATTTACATTTACACATTTATTCATTTAGCTGACGCTTTTATCCAAAGCGACTTACAATTGCTATACATTTCAGAGGTCGCACGCCTCTGGAGCAACTAGGGGTTAAGTGTCTTGCTCAGGGACACATTGGTGTCTCACAGTGGATTCGAACCCGGGTCTCTCACACCAAAGGCATGTGTCTTATCCACTGCGCCATCACCACCCTGATCAATATTTTTTCTGTTCTTACTGAGCTAATAACAAGCTAATTCAATGTTTACTACAAAATTTACTTAACTTTTATTTAAAACAAACAAAAAAAATGATTTGTTCTTGTGGGATTTGAACTAAAGGTTGAATTTCTCTTGTTATAATATGATATGTCCTTGAGCATTACAGTAATCAGGAGATTAATACAACTTATTAAAGAGTTGCTGTAAATTGGCAACAACATTTTTTTTGTGGTTCTAAGCTTGATCACATTTACATTTTGTTTTGTTTTTAATTTATGCATATCCCTATTTGCCTGTGGGATAAAAAAAAAAAAAAAATTATTTATTCAAGATATATGCTTGAATAAACTTAATTCAAGATATATCCTATGAAAACAAATCATACACAATTTGCTTGACAAGTAAATTACTCGTTTTAAGTATGTTTTGATATACTTACAACAAAGTTAAAAAAAATACTGATTTAGAAAATATTTTCGGATAATAACACGCCACAGTGTTTATTCCAGACACATGCAGATAAAATACGGGTCAGTTATGAAGTGGAAACCATCAAATAGACACTGTTTTCTTGCTATTTTCCCATAAATTATAATATAATATAAATAAAAAAACACTATATTCAGAAATAAATTATAAACAGTTCACACAAAGCACAGGGTATTTTAGGATGTGTCGAAGAGCTCTTGTAGATAATCTTATGCTGGTGCTAATGGGAGACTCGGTCCCACAGGGTGCAGAGGATGGGCTGGGTAATTGTGCTTCTCATTTTGATCACTTGCTTTTTTATGCAAACTGGAGAAAAGACAATTTGCAATTATCTTAAAGAGGAAAGAGCTGAATGATGCTGATGGCAAGCCAGGATTCAATCATTTTCGCACTGCGTTCTGCACAATTAAACTGCAATACAGATAATGGCTTGCTATCATAATCCCGCTCATAATCAGCCTTATTACTTAGTAACGTAACCATTATCATCATTCTTATTAAAACTGTCCAGCTTTTTTGAGAAAATGATTAATGTGCCACTGGCCAAAGCAGACCCCAGACTGACATCTCTGGGTTTACGTTTTGTATCATTGCGTAGTGAATCACGTATGGGCAATTTCTACCAGTCCTATCCCCAGACGGGACACCTATTTTTATGTGCAGTATGTTGTAATTTCCTGAAGTCGTGGTGCGGAGGCTTTTATTGGTCAGTGATAGTTTACCAGGGTTCGTACGGATACTGTAAAAAGAAATTCCAGGACTACTTTTTTGGTTTTCAAGGACTACAATCCGAGATCTCACTTATCAAACACTATCTTTAGTGTTTTTTAAGGATTTTTAAAACTCAAATTACAGATATAAGGCATTCAAAATACAACTTACAACACATTTAATGATATAAATTAAATACAAAGTTTATAATGGCTATTATGTTTCAATAAATCATATTTTATATTATAATGTTGCCGTACTTCGTATTATCAGACAGAATGCAGCGTTAATTTTTGCGTGAAAATGTTGTATTTTTTGTTTTGTTTTTTCGAAAAAATATATTGCATTTTAAGTAAGTAAAGCACTTTTTAAGTACATCTTCATAAATATGGCTGTTTTCAAGGGTTTTCCATGACTTAAATGTCAAATTCAAGTACTTCAAGTACTTTAAGCACCTTGTACGAACCCTGTCTATATAAAGACAAAAAAGGAAAGCCAACTTTCTGGATTTGCCGTGATTTTTGACGTTCCTTGGATCATTTTAGCACTGCACGATACTGGAAAAAATTTACATTGCGATATTTAGTTTTTCTGCGATATATACATTGCAACATAAAAACTAATTTCACCAGATGATTTGTATAGCTCTATTTAAATAATTAGAATAATTGGGGTGATTTTTTTTTTTTTTTTATTATTATTATTTTACAGGGGAGTGAATCTGCATAAAAAATAATAAACAAATTATAAGCATAGATTAATACAATAGAAGAAAGATACAATTGAAATAAGGTAAATCTAACAGTATTCAGGTACAGAAATTGAATAATCAAATGTAAAATAACAAAATTCACTGTCTAAATGAAATATAACTACTATAATTATATAATAATTACAATTTATCTTTTTTTAAAGCTACAAAAGTCATTTTCTCTTTCTCTTTTGTAGTCTGATCAGCATTGGTATCACAAACAGCTGCGGGTACATTAAGCTGCTGTCCCTTTAAGACGAATGCCCAGACCTAATATAAATGACACGTATCTGTTTTCGAACACATAACCGGCTGTGTTTACGAGAATACTTCGCCGAGACAGACATTTTGACTTCATTTTACATGCACGTGTCCGTTTAGGCTCAAAAGAAAAAGAAAGGGAACTGAATTCGGCGTTCACGTGTGTGCACAGAAAACAGCCCGCAAGTCCTCTTGCCTGACTCGACTTGAAACACATGCAAATGATAAACTTTCACTTTATGATGGTTAAACTTTACAAAAATAATCCACAAATCATTTCATCCATTTCATGTGTTGTGTTGACATTGCACACCCTGCGATGTGACTATCGCGAATGCGCGCATCGCGTTAACGATGCTAAAACGATACATCGCCAGCCCTAGATCATTTATCTGTCCCTAGCAGCTTTACTAAAGTCAGACGGCCTCCACTTTTTCCAGTTGGTGGTTCTTGACCAGAAAAACGCTTCAAAGTGGACCTGATTTTATGCGATAGATAGGCTCAATAAGAAAAGTCGCCTCCACAAGCCTCCTCCTAGTGTGAACTTCAAATGGATCAGGGATGTTTTCAACCATACCAGAAGGAAGGTACAGGGAGAGAGAAGTGAAAATAGACTGGGGTGTAGTGATAACTAGCATGGGGATAGTGCAGCACTCAGAGAGGCTGAGTTAGCGGATTACACAAACAACACACGGATGAACTCCTAATGGTTTATGACTGTTTGGCACATTTGGATGTGGCCTGGAGGGGTTTAAGTGTGAATAAGTGCAGAGAGGGCATGCCTGGGCATCTCTTACTCCTGCAGTCTCTCTCTGTGGAGTTGTGCTAGTCTGTCATCTGCAGGGATCTGGAGAACCGCTGGAGGAGGCCAGATCTTGATTTGGCTGGGTGTGGCTCGAGCTCGGGCCAAGCTAGTATAAGGTGCGGTGGGAAAACCCACATTGGCATTTACATGATGCCGCGTAGACCGTTAAGCTTGTTCTTTCTCGAATGTTTTGTTGCGCGCATAAATTCTTGTTGATGTACATCACAGACCACAAGATTCTTTGGCTGAACTTTTGTCCCCTTTCTGCACTGTCGAAAAAAAAACAAAAAAACACTGGGAAGGCACATTTCACAGAGCAGAAAAACAGAGAGAACTGCTCCCTTTCGATGAGAACGACGTCCAGAGACACAAATAAATAGATTGACACATCTTATGCACGATTAATCACAATTAACATGAAATCGCACTTAAAACGATTTGGCTTATTGCGATTATTTTGTATGCACAGCTTGTCAGTAGATGCGTTTTATAAGGGAACGACCCTTATTATACTTGTGAGCGGCACATATGAGGTGTTTCTGGGTGTTTCTCCCTCATTTCTACTTCGAGGTCTTGGTTGCGGCATTTATTTGAGGTTTAGAATCCATTATTGCTGTGATTCTTTTGTCTTTTATGAGTTTAATAAAGAGCTCTGTCTCGTATTCTGTCCAAACACACCGCGTCATCTACGTCAGGTGACCTGCAAATGCGCAAAAACTGTTATTTCTTTTTCGATTTGCCTGAAAAACCCCCTCATGCGAGCGGAAAAACTTTTTTGCGATAAATTCAAAGTTTTTGGGAAATTGACGTGTTTCCATTGGGCGTATTTTCAATTCGCAATTTCAATTTGCACAATTTGAAGGGTAATGGAAACGCGGCTAGTGACGTACAGCTCTGAGATCAGAAGTAAACGCTGCTCCATCTGAAAGCACTGCGAGTTTGAGTCGCTTATGTGCATTTGAAAAAGCAACATGCGTCAAACATCTTTCCAAACATGAGAAGCATTTATAAACCTCTTGTCCAATAAGACAAGAAAAAAAAAATCTAATCGTTTCGATCTTCTGTTTATTCAGCTACAGCGATAATAAGATGATCATAGGGATTTCCTGGAATGATGTGTGTTATCGTACTTCTGCGGGGGATATTTGGCGTGTGTGTGAGACGCCCTCTGGCGTTCAGATGAAGCAACGTGGTGTGATTGGACCAAGCACTACTCTTTTTGATTGCAGGTCAAAATCAATAGATCTGAGCCATTAGGGTCTACACTGAAACCTGATTCAGCAATACAGGTGTGTCAAATTGCAATTACACTGATATGCAGATTGCATGACCTGGCAGTCTTGAGAAATACAGTCAAACCAAAATTTATTCAGACACCTTCAACATTTCTCACATTATCACGGTTTTGAAGTTTACACGGAGATAATAATGTTTTTAGAAATTTTTCAAAACTTAAATAAAATAATCACAGCCTTTGCCAAATCGCATGCGGTTTCATTTCGATTAATTGGCCCTTACACATATTCAGACAGACAGACAGACAGACAAGCAAGGTGAGTGCAACTGAGCCATCTTACCTTCATGCGAGTGGGGGAACCAGATCTGCGAGGCGCTGGAGTGAGGACCCCCACGATAGGAAGGAGAGGCGGGAGAAGACGGAGGTCTGGAGGGGTGTGGGGGGTGTGAGGGAGGGGAGCCGAGACTGCTGGCCAGGAACGTCCCCATGAAGGAGGCCGAGGAGTTTCCCATGAGTCCACTGCCTGTGTTAAGAGAGGAGAAGGAGCAGTTAGGTGTGCTGACTGGCATGTGAACACTGGGTTTTGGCATGATGGTGAGCAGTTGGATTCAAAGACTTTGTTTCAGCTGGTTGACTTAAAGGGATAGTTCACCCGAAAATGCTCACCCCCAAAGTCATCCTAGGTATAAATGAAATTCTTCTTTCAGACGAATACAATCAGAGTTATATTAAAGCGGTGCTATGTAGTTTTTGGCAATTTCTTCGCTTTTTGCTCGCGGGTTTCTCTATAGAGCTCCCCCTACAGCTTCGGAATAGATATTTGACAACACTGTCGTCAAAACTCGTTGGCGACTCTCCCCCCTCCCATCTTCTCCCTCTAGTCATGTGAATTTGTTTTCAAAGAAGCCGGCGGCCCATCATTCAACCCAAAAAAGTCCATAACCATTCCAATGAAGCTGTTCAGTTAAAGCTGCAGTCGGCAAGTCTGGCAGATTGGATCGACTTAGCCAAAAAAATTTATGTTTACAACTCTCATCCCCCTCCCCCACTACCAGCGAGCACCCTCCCATCGAGGTCGTGCTTGTCAGTGCGTGTGTACCTGATTTTCTGTGAACGCGTCCGTCTCTTCAGCATCGATCAACACCATGGACTCGGAGGTAGGCTGCCCTGGCTAATCTATCCATAGATAGCAATAACCGAGGAATTGGAAGCTTGTTAGTAGATTTTCTCTCCGCCATCACGCTTCGTACAATCTCAGGCGAACTTCAGGCGTGTCGTGTGCATGTGATATTGTAACGTGCGCGAGTGAGGGGGGATCTGTGGTGTCTGGCGTGTGCACGACCTGTGATTGACAGTCAGATCTCACACCCCCCAGCGCTGATTGGACCCGATGATCCGGGAGCGGTGGATTTTTGCAAAACAAATAACACGCTCCAGGTGGAGTTAGAAGCTCGGGTTTTTTTCTAAAACCACCTTATTTATGTTGTTCTGTCGGATTATAGTGTCGATTTCACTGAATATGATCAAAAAAATGTTGCCGACGGCAGCTTTAAGGTAAATTAAGCTAAAAAAAAAACCCTGCATAGTTCACCTTTAAAAAAATTACCTGGCTCTTCCAAGCTTTATAATGGCTGTTTCTGTTTTGAAGTCCATGAAAGTGCATCCATCCATCATAAAAGTGCCACACTCCTCCGGGGGGTTAATAAAGGCCTTCTGAAGCGAAGCGATGCGTTTGTGTAAGAAAATTATCCATATTTAAAACTTTATGAAGTCAAATAACTAGCTTCCGGCCAAACAAACATACGGATTCCACTTAAATCTCAAACACTACTAATGCGAGTAATGCGACGTACTGCTGATATACGCATGACTACGCCATGACGCACTGCGCTACTTCTGACATCACAAGTTGTGCAAGTTGCGCTTTAGGCACAAGTAGACTGCGTATGGGCATTTGGCTGGAAGCTAGAATTTTACTTAGTAACGTGTTAAATATGAATCATTTTCTTACACAAAGGCATCGCTTTCGCGTCAGGAGGCCTTTATTAACCCCCCGGAGCAGTGTGGAGCACTTTTATCATGGATAGATGCACTTTTATCATGGATAGATGCACTTTTATGATGGACAGATGCACTTTTATCATGGATAGATAGACTTTTATGATGGATAGATGCACTTTTATGATGGACAGATGCACTTTTATGATGGATAGATGCACTTTTATGATGGACAGATGCACTTTTATGATGGATAGATGCACTTTTATGATGGATAGATGCACTTTTATGATGGACAGATGCACTTTTATGATGGATAACTGCACTTTTATGATGGATAGATGCACTTTTATGATGGATAGATGCACTTGTATGATGGATAGATGTACTTTTATGATGGATAGATACACTTTTATCATGGATAGTTGCACTTTTATCATGGATAGATGCACTTTTATGATGGATAACTTCACTTTTATGATGGATAGATGCACTTTTATGATGGATAGATGCACTTTTAGCATGGATAGATGCACTTTTAGCATGGATAGATGCACTTTTATGGACTTCAAAACAGAAACAGCCATTCACTGCCATTATAAAGCTTGGAAGAGACAGGACATGTTTTAATATGACTCCGATTGTATTTGTGTGAAAGAACAATGTCACATACACCTATGATGACTTGAGGGTGAGTAAATCATGGGCTAATTTTCATTTTTGGGTGAACTATGCCTTTAACTTGCTCATTAACTCGTATTGTCCATACACTCTTGTATTAGTTTCCCAACTCTGTTCCTGGAGGCACACCATTACTGCACGTTTTCGAACTCTTACTAATCAAACACACTTGATTCAACTCGTGAGCTCATCAGCAGAGACTTCGAGACCTGAAACGGATGTGTCAGATAAGTCAGACATCCAAAATGTACCGTTGGTGTGGCTCCAAGACCAGGGTAAGGAAAAACTGTTGAGTATTCTGGCCAAGATCCACCAACTTAGACAGGAAAGGGCCATTAGTCCAACATATTCATTAACCAACAACTGTTCTGATTAGTGGCACATAAATCTAAAATTGACAGGAAAGTAGAATACAAAGTTGCACTGAAAGATATCTTTACTTGTTAGAAAGAGCCTCAAACAAAAGATCCCTTTTTTGCAGCTTTCAATTTAGTAAAAGATCTGTAATATGCCACAAATGGTGTGTATCTTTGAAGCTGAGACTAGTTATTGAGTAACTTTCAATGCAACGAATATCACACTAACGTTCCTGTGTCCTGGAAGCATGGCTGGTTAGCTCAGAGGTTAGCTGTTAATGCCTGCCAGATTCATTCATTTTCCACAAACAAGAGTGGACACCACCCATCCAGCACACACATTCATAATCTAGTTTAGCCCTGAGACATCAAAGTCCGAGCTGGGATACGTCAAGCCATCACTCGACAGATACCTCATCTCACAGATGAATGCACAGCCTCTTTCTCTCCTTTCTTTTTCGCTCTCCTGTGAATTCCCCATCCCAATTTTCCTCCCTCTTTCTCATTACCCTTTTTTTGTTGTTGTCACTCTCACGCCCTTAGTCTTGCCCTGAACCCTGCTCTTTTTCTCTTCGTTTCAATCATCAGCCTTCTCCACTGTGGTACCTTCTCCTGTCCTGCTGTTATTTTCAACCATCCTGCAGCTGCGTTTCGACCTCAGGATTACAGCATCATTTTTGACACGCTCCAGAAAGTCTCCATGTTTCTTTCTTTTTTTTTCTGTGGATCCAAAGAATGTGCAAAAACACATTCTCAACCACTGATATGGAGAGTGTATTAGCATGATGATGCCCTTGCAAGCCTGACCTAAACAAGCTAACACTTTATACAGAATTTACAGCCTTAGTAAATCAGCATTTTAACCTTTGACTCTACATCTTCAGTCTTGACATCGTAAATCCTCTAGTCTTGGCCTTAGACGGCATCACAATTACACAAGAACATTTTATGGTGACTACAAATATGTAGTGAGTACTTTCTGAGCTCTCGCTGTGAACCTGTTTGTCTCCAATCATAATAGTTGCTAGAAGTATATCAACCCGTGAATTTGCCTGTACTTAGCTAGACAAATATGAGTAATTGAATAGTCAGAACAATGCCCCTGTAACTGATGGACTATAATTTATTACAGAGATAGAGAAAGACACACTGATTAAGCATGGTCATGGTTAAGCAAGCAAAATGCTGGGTATTCTCCAAACCTACATAGGGTCCTGGTGGATGCAGGAGCCTATCAGCATCTCAGGCCAAACGCGGGAGAACACCCTGACCATGTCTTTGACCAGAATAATCAACAAATTGGACCAGACTTTTTTTTTGCAAATTGTGAAATTGTATCACTCTGCAAGATAATCATTTCATTATAACCTTCATTCAGTGATGAAATAATGTACAATACACAACGGAAATATTGACCGCCAGTGTCAACCGCAAATATTTGCAGGCTTACTTAAACATTCATGAGTGTTTGATCTCACAAATACACCAAGTTTATGAGCTAATAATTTACTCATACAGCCAAACCCAAAATTGAACAGGGCAAGGCTCCAAACAAAACACATGGGACAGTGCAAGTCTGATGTTACCCTCTGAGAGCATGCCATCCATGTGACCGAGCAAAACACGGCCACTCTGATGTCAGAGGCAAGAAACTGTGAACACAAGGAGAAAAACACTAATGTAACAACTTTCAATCATGCAGTTCATCCCGTGACAGATAAGCATACAGGAAGCTGTAGGTGGAGGGAAATGGAAGTGGCCTTCTTGGGAACTAGGAGGAGGAGTATTGTAATTACAAACTTTGGACAGCCACCCACTCTTATTTCTGCCCTCCACTGTATCCAACTAGACAACCAAGACATGGGGCAGATGAAAGACAGGACAGAGATGATGGGTAGAGGTGTAAACAAGTGACCAGGGGTGGCTGCAAACCAACCAAAGTGGGCGCTAGAGTGGATCTGGGGCGTGAGAGTGTTTACATAGCAGGTCATTAAAGGGAAAACCAGGGCTCTCCTCAGCTAAGCCAGCCTCGTAATGTTCTGTTTTCCCTGACCTAATAATGTTTACATCTTAGGTAATGCCAGTCTGGTGCTTCCATGAAGGCTTAAGAAAAATCAGATCATGTGCATCCTAATCTGTGCCGAGCCCTTACAGCAATAGAGATTAATCCTATTATATCATTTGAAGAAAAAAGAAAAGAAAAAAAAAAGCATGGCTGGGCTGCCTAGATTAATGCACACATAAATACACACATCCACAAATCCTTGGGATCCACACATACACCCACAGGCATGTCGTAGCCGGCGGGGAACTGGCACAACCTGTTGTAAACACTGGATCTCATGTGCCGCCACAGCGGATGCCATGGCATTGCCACCCGTTTAACGGAGGCGGGAAGATTCATTCAGATCCCAGTCAGCTCCCAGTCGGCTCAGTGGGAGGCGTTTAATGGTGCCGTTGTCATGGGAATGGCAAGAACTGGAGAGATGAGTGAGAACAGCATGGCCTCATCCAAACCAGACGCTCTGTGGGCTGAGCCGGTCTGGGGTGTTGCTAACTTGCTGTTTCCCACTGATCTGATGAAAGTTGAGCAGTTTATCTTCAATTGGTGGAGCGAAGCCTCAGAGGGCAATAACTGATCGCAGGCCTGTGTTAAACCCAGTAAGTAACACTTAGACATGACATCGTCAGTTTGGACTCGCTGCTTGGATTGCTCATATTAACTATGCAATCGTCCGACATCACTGTTGAAAGCAGCCAGAGACACACACATTTCTCAAACTTGAATTGCTGCTTGTTCCTCTGTAGAGTCTAAAAAAAGTCTAGAAGTGGTTAACACAATAATTCAGTAATTCAGAGTAATTCAGGACAGCATGCTGACTTGACATCAAACAGAGCAACTGTGTCACCCACAATGATCCAAACAACTCCAAATTATGGAATAGCGGAAATTGTGTGTAAATCACTTAACCAATCCCTCCGGTAATACATGGAAGTGCCTAGTGAGAAGTAAGAGTCCTAAAGAAAAAGCTGCCCTGGTTCAGTAACCACTGCATTTCCATGTAAACCACACACTACAGTCACAGCTATCAGAAAAAGCATGTCGGCAGTGAGAAAAGAGTCTCATTTTGACTTACCAAGTAAAAACATCCTGTAAGAGTCACTTGAGTCCTCTTTTCTTTATCTTTTATAGAAAACAGATGTTAGATGTGGAGTTCAAGAAAGCAGAACCTCAGACTCTCATAAGAGCCTCAACTCCTTATACAATCCTCTCGTACTGACGGCTAACACGGCAATCGCTCCTTCGAACTGCCGAGCCTCAGACAGACTAGGGCGCACAACTGGCTCTCGCCCCGTGACTCAGAGAACACTTCCTCGCTGTAAAAAAGGAGCAGGAATTTCAAATGGCTACTAAACTGGGGGAATTTCCTTATAAGAGTCAAAGCCATCTTGAAAACATTAGAAGAATTGGTAGCCAAACATTCCTATTGGTTTGTAGACAACTGGGATGGCGCTCCCGTTTCACAGCGCTGGAGGGACGTGTGGAGCGGGAAGTGGAGGGACCCTCAGGGACCAAGTTGGATGAGTGTGTGTGTGTGTGTGTGTGAGAGACTTGGTGAGTGGGTGAGCATGTAAATTGGAGGGGGTTGGCCAGACAGCAGTTTTGACCAGCACCAAAGTGAGTCAAACTGAAGTGATTCCAGGACTCATGTGGGAAGAGGACGAAATCACTGGAAAAGAGGGGGATCAGTTGCACATGCTTCTCCGTGGGTGTTTGCAAAGGATTAAAAAAAAAGAGAGGGAGAGGGGTGTATACTTAGAGAAGAGTATGATAAAGTGAAAAAGTGACAAAAACGATAAGGACAGAGGAAGTGGTGTGTCTGTGTGTGTGCAGTGGCAGCCAGTGTTTGCACAGTGGCTTGGTGGTCAGCCACAAAACTCAAAATCAAAGAGGGTTACAATTATTTCTTGTCCAAGATTTCTAGTCTAATGTAAACCAAACTGACACGTAGCTCTAACCAAAATAAATGAGACTTTTTAACCTTAATTGTTTGTTTTCATTGAGCCAACAAAGATGGCAATAAATCCAACAAAACCTCAAAGAGTCAACACAAGTCTCTGTGTTGAAATCTCTTCAAATAGCAAGTGTATCTGGTAAATATTAATGTAACATTTTGAAACATGGTGCATCAGGATAGGTTTGACTTCAAAGATGCCCAACACAACTGGTTCTCGCGTTCAGAGTTATAGTGGTGGGGGAGATTTCTAATAAATATTAATTGTTATGCTTGATGGTTTTGCTTTCATTGTATGGAAAATAGCTCTGTAAACATTCTATCAAATGTCCCTGTTGGGTTTTTAATGGAAAAAAGAAAGTCATAGGAGTTTGTCAGAACATGAGGGTGAGTAAATGATGACACAATTTTCTTTTTTGAGGTAACTAAACTTTGAATAACGTGTCAAACTCACGCCTGGAGGGCCACTGTCCTGAAGAGTGTAGATCCAACACACCTGCCTGCAAGTTTCCAGTAATGCTGAAGACCTTGATTAGCTGGTCCAGGTGTGTTTAGTTACACCCCTGCTTCAGGCCTAATACGTTTTCGTTTGAAAACGCATCTTTTTCTCTCTTGTTTGTCCTTCTGTTCACACTGACACAGCGTTTTTATTAATGAAAACTAACCTTTTTGAAAACGCTCTCCAAAGTGGATATATTTGAAAACGCCGTTTTCGCGATGTAGTGTGGACTGAGGTATTCAAAAACGATGACGTAAGTTTAGTCATGTGACGCATATTGAACCAATAGATATTCATTATACTGGAATTGTGCCTGTTATGTGCTATATTCACTTTCACACTGTTGATAAAATATGTTACTTTGCACACTCTTCATATCATTAGCCACGTTTCTATTACCCTGCAAATTGCGCAAATTGAAATTGCGCAAATTGAAATTGCGAATTGAAAATACGCTTAAATGGAAACACGTTATTTTCCCAAAAACTCCCATTTATCGTAAAAAAAGTTTTTACGCTCGCATGGTGTTTTTTCAGGCAATTCGAAAAAGAAATATTTCGCAAAACTGCAGTGGAAACAGTTTTTGCGCATTTACAGGTCACCTGACGTAGATGACGTGGTGTGTTTGGACAGAATACAAGACAGAGTTCTTAAGAATTCATAAAAGACAAAATAATTACAGCAATAATGGATTCTAAACCTCAAATAAATGCCACAATCAAGACCTCGAAGCAGATCTGAGGGAGAAACACCCAGAAACTCCTCATATGTGCCGCTCACAAGTATAAGGGTCGTTCCTTACCATTAATGCTTGGAAAACACACATACATCTCCTTCGATTAATAATAATGGCTAGTGCAGTGGCTGGGATATAGTACATAAACCTCCATTTTGGAATGATTTTACTGATCGCGAGAGGAAAAAATGAAGTTTTAGTCACATAACATCGGTTAATGGAAACGCTGTCATTTCGCAATAGTTTTTTGTCGACATTTAGAAGAAAAAAAAAAAATTGCAAACGTTTTGCGCAAATCTGTAATGGAAACGCGCCTACAGTCCTGCAAAAAAGACATTTGCTGTCCTGTGGCAAAACATGAGAGCAGTCGTGTTTTAGACCAAACGTATAATGGTGACTAAGAGCGACCTAGACAATCAGTGATTGGCGAGATATAGTCAGAAGAATAGCACGATAACCTTATTATTTATTTTTCTGTCTGCATCGTCTCAGTGAGCTTTTGTGAGGTTTAACGCATGCACAGAAAGGTGAATTTAACGTTTTCAGACGTTTTTCAAAAGTTTCTCATTTGCACTGAAACGTCAGAAAATGCCTGGAAAGGCTAGCGTGGACGGAGAGCGTTTTTAAACGAAAACGTCGTTTTCAAAAGTATCCGAATGAATGTAGACGTAGCCTTAAATAACCAGGGCTGGTTTGAGCTTGAAAAGCGAGGGAAGGAGGGAGACCAAACAGCCACCAGCTAAACTGGTATAAACCGAGTGTGACAGAAATGAAATCATATTAACAAACAGCTGATAAAGCCA
This sequence comes from Abramis brama, assembly GCF_963993115.1. NCBI lineage: Eukaryota > Metazoa > Chordata > Actinopteri > Cypriniformes > Leuciscidae > Abramis > Abramis brama. The sequence continues at coordinate 7,656,607 of NC_139963.1, read as the reverse complement.
TTATTGGAGCCTGTGTGTTAATACCTGCTTGGTCAGCCTCACCCTAGGGGTGTACTCGGCTTCAGACTCAAAAGTATCCATTATTTCTAAAGGTCTATTTGCTCATTGATAGGGGCTCGAACCTCAGACACACAGGCTAATGGATGGATGCCTGCATTTCTCTGCAGAGGACATGTTTTATGGGAACGGTAAATAACAGGGCCGGACTGAGCAGAGCCATGGCAGCAAGTCTAGCCTCTCTCAAACAATGATAGCTTTCAAAAAGAGCATGGGATTTGTGTATTGTTTGTGTACGTTGAGTCTATTTGGATCAATCCACAACTGCAGTGGCATTTCAATCTGAAACTATTTTTAAAACGAAGCGTAATATATCCGTGACTCAGCCATAGCAAGAGGCTGAGCTGATGTTACTAGTACTTTAAAGGGGTCATCGGATGCAAAATTCACTTTTGCATGTAAATGTGTCTTTACAGTGTGTGGACACAACCACCATACAATGAAGAAAATCCATTCACTCATTATTTTTTTTAAATCCTCAAACAACTTTACATGAACACCCTAAAGAATCATACCAACTTGTGGAAAATGGGCATTCGATGACCCCTTTAATAATATTTTATTTTAATTTTTAGTTTTCACAATAGAAGTTTTCTTGTTTCTGACAAAAAATCATTTGCATATTTTCAAATGCAAAATATATATTTTTTTTTAATTAATTTAACATTGCTTATTTATTTATTTATTTATTTATTTATTTATTTATTTAAGAATATGTCAAATGTACTTTGTTTTATGGAAAACATAATCTTTTGTACATGTGTTTCTGTGTGAGTATTGAAAGTGGAGAGTATGAGAACATCTAAATGGAAATGATGTGGGGGGACAGGATGCTGAGTCACGCCTTGTTACCATGGTGACTAAAGTGCTCCAAATTTGGAAATTTATAGAATAGAAGATGAAGTTAATCCTGGTCGATTTTGTTCTCTCACTTTCAGAGACACACACACACACACAGGGACAGTTCATCCAAAAATAACATTGTGTGTGAGTACTTGAAAGCTAGATCAGAAGTTAAAATTTGATGTGAATAACTTTTCGGAACATTTAGGAATATTTGCATAATAAGAAAAATCAATGCTTCTGTATTTAGGGATGCACAATATATCGGCCACCATATCGGTATCGGCCGATATATGTTCATTTTTCAACGTTATCGTTATTGGCCCCGATAAGACAATTTGGACGATATATTAAAGCCGATAAATAATGTATTATTTCCTCCAGCTGAGACTCTTCAGATGCGCACTGTTCAACATGATGGATTTGAATTGCTTGAAATATGATTGGAATCATATTTCGAAAAGGATATCGGCTACATACAATTATAATGAGAACATCATTATAATTGTGTGTTTGGCACATGGATTAGGTTTATTAATGGTGAGACGTTTGTTTTTTGTAATCAGGCTCTCAAAAATCAGCCTATATAAAAATTTGGACCAATATATCGGTTATCGGCTTAAATTTTCATATATATGCATCCCTAACATGTAGGCTATTACATTTATAATGTAAAAGAAAAACAACTCTTTTGTTAATTATCCACTCAGTGACTATTATTTACATCCACATCTGAAAACCGCTAATTGCTAGATTAGTTTACATGCAGTGTATTCTCAACCCCCGTATACATGCGACTCTATCAGTAAGCGCCAACACCTCCACACCTCTCCGTTACTTTAGCTATGCCCACTTTTCAAAAACACTGTTTATGCATAATGATCACTTAAGCCATATTATTCTCCATCAGAAACCCAGATGTTTTTCACTGCCTTCTCACAACAATCCCTCAAATGGTGTACGGAAAACGACATTCATGTTTACATGATGTCTCAGAACGCCTTAAGTGCATGCAAATATAACTAGTGTCAGTAAGTTGATGCTCATTTTTATAACCGCTTTGATAGATTCAGAGAATAATTTGTAAGAACGATTCAACTGAACACTTTTTTGACAATCATTCTTTGATCAGACCATTTTTATGAAAGACAACTCGACAGAAAGATGTGTTATCTGTTTATTCTCATCACTGCTGAAAAACACTATCATATGGCAGAGTCGTATGGCCTACTTTTACTTTTAACTTCCCGCCCTTTTCCCTGTTCTGTGAAAAAATAGCATGGATGTTCCGGTAAATAACTGGTGAAGAACAAGACATACATGGCTCTGACAAGATGACAAATAGATGATAACAGCATTTTTTGGATGAACTATCCTTTTAAGTGCAGTCTTAAACGCTAAAACGCAGCAGCCATTGGCCAGAATTATTACGGTTTCAGCCAAATACACCCAAGTCAGTTCACTCTCAGCCTCCCGAAAGCTCAACTACATACATCACCTCACAGGAGCCGCGATTCACGCCAGATTCCTGCCATTTGGCACAGAGAGGATTGGACTCCCGCTTACACACTGTTTTCTCTCCAAACACCTCATGTTGTTCTTTCATCCCACTCTCACTTTATTAAAATCCACTCTCCTCAACCAGCTACCATCCCGTCTACACTGAGCGAGGAACACAAGACTGGAAATATCCTATTATCATCAATGGAGCCGTCCACACCATTAGCACAATCTATCTCTGAAGACGTATTCAAAGGGAATTATTTTTCCTTGGGGATGTTAGATACACACGTGTTTCAAAGATGTTATTCCTGTCATCATGGACGTCTGGATTTTAATAAATGTAATTCAAATGGAGTTTGGAAAACCATTAGAGTTTAACTTTCCGGCGGCAAATTATGTTTCTATCCTCAGTAAAAATGCTGTGTGAAGTACAAAATCACAGCCGGTTTAGAAAGTATCTGATGTTTAATGTGCACAGCTGATGGACCAATGACATTATTCTGTGAGCAGAAAATATATAATCCCAATATCCCATCAAAATTATCCTAGTCAAGTCATGAATGGGTAGGGCAAAAACTTATGAACATACACTACCAGTCAATTCTGACTTTATATCAAGCAATTCTGACTTTATATCAAGCAATTCTGACTTTATAGCAAGCAATTCTGACTTTATAGCAAGCAATTCTGACTTTATAGCAAGCAATTCTGACTTTATATCAAGCAATTCTGACTTTATATCAAGCAATTCTGACTTTATATCAAGCAATTCTGACTATATCTCGCAATTCTGACTTTATATCAAGCAATTCTGACTTTATATCTTGCAATTCTGACTTTATATCTCGGAATTCTGACCACATCTCGCAATTCTGACTTTATATCAAGCAATTCTGACTTTATATCAAGCAATTCTGACTATATCTCGCAATTCTGACTTTATATCAAGCAATTCAGATTTTTTTCATGCAATCTGAGATAAAAAGTCTGAATTGCAAGATATAAACTCGCAATTGTGAGAAAATCAATGTTGAATCAATATTTTTTTTTCAGGATTCTTTGATGAATAGAAAGTTCAAAAGAACAGCATTTATCTGAAATATAATCTTTTGTAACATTATAAATGTCATTACTGTAACTTTTGACCAATTTAATTCATCCTTGATGAATAAAAGTATTGATTTATTTTCTTTCCCCCAAAAAATAAAATAAAAATTCTTACTGACCCCAAACTTTTGATGTATAATAGTGTATAATGTTGCAAAAGCTTTCTATTTCAGATAAATGCTGTTCTTTTGAACTTTCTATTCATCAAAAGAATCCTGAAATAAAAATGTAAATAACTGTTTTTAACATCATAAATGTTTCTTGAGCATCAAAGCATCATATTATACTGATTTCTGAAGGATCATGTGACACTGAAGACTGGAGTAATGATGCTGAAAATTCAGCTTTGATCACAGGAATAAATTACACTTTACTATATATTCACATAGAAAACAGCCCTTTTAAATTGTAATAATATTTAACAATATTACTGTTTTGTATTTTTAATCAAATAAATGCAGCCTTGGTGAGCAGAAGAGACTTCTTTTAAAGACATTAAAAATCTGACCGATCCAAAACCTTTGACTGGTAATTTATCACTCAATGTTTTACCCATGCTGTGCTTAATTAGTACTTGATGTTACTCAGTCTTTCCTATCTTATTCACACTGGTATACTAAAGCATATTAAATACACCGGCTCAGAAAAGATTCTAATATGGAGAAATAAAAATAGTTTTTCTTTATGTCTCTCACCTCTTAACATTATTCATCAAGACCATTTCAAATTCAGAGCGTTTCAGTGACACCAAATTTAGCTTGTGTTTCACCTCATCCACCACGTTCCCAGACTCACACACACACACACACACACACACATAAAGAGCCGCCCACAGCTGCGTCAGCCCATCTCCCTACAATCCAATCTCCACTCCTTTCCCATGATGCTTCCCATTGGCACAACAGAGAGAAAATCCGATTTCTTCCCCCACAGGGCCTGTGCAACGGTGCTGATACGGAAAAATTATTCCAGAGAATTACTCAGACCCATAAAGCCTATTTCAGGCTCTTTGACTAATGAGACACACTCTTCCTCACTACTGGACTCAGATGGCAACATATTAGACGCTGATATGCATTAAATATGTTAAAAGTACAGGTACTGTAATATGCATTAAACGCTGATATAAAAGTCCTTCTACACTATACTGAGACACATTTGGTGGAACAAAATATCTGGCAAGTCTCAAAATCTTGAATCTGTGCATTTGGTCTTGCATTGTAAACACAGTTTGATAGACCTTCTGCTGTTTATATGTTGCCAACATTAATAAAACAACATTATAATAAGAGAAAAAACAAATATTGCTCTTAATTTACTTCTTTGTTTTTAACAACTGCAAACTTGGCTTTGCTGCATTATCAAAATGTTGGTAGTTTAACTGGATATTATTGCATATGCATCTTGATCAGAGTAGGGGACGTTAACAGCAAATACAAATATTTGCGTAATAATATAGTCTCTATGTTCCAGTTGACCTTTACTTAATATTCATTAATTAATATTCATCCTCATGTGATCCTATCACACCTGAGATTGCTGTTTACACCTGTAACATGCGCCTCATGTGAAAACTTCTGATTGGATTTCAATACATACAACCGGCGTAGCGTCATAGAACGTCTCTGAAAAGGTTCACGCCCACTTTTAGGGGAAAACAATCCGGCGAGCGCCATACACCGTATCGGATTGAGGACGTGTACTAACCCTTACAAACATGTAATTTGTATTTAAACATTTTTTTTTTTTTCACACAGTAGGCTACCCCTATTATGTATTTGTATTTAATTAAATTTTTCCACACAGTATTTTGTATTTTTATTTTATTTTAAATACATTTCCATGTATTTATGCCCATCTCTGCCTGCCATCATCATCAATATCTTCCTGTTATGGAAATATCATGAATTACGGGGATGATGCTATCGAAAGCTAAATCAGGCTAGTTGCATGGCTGGACAGAAAAGTGCACTCAGTAGCTACTCTATATATAAAGACATAATATTATACATTTAAAGATGTTTACTTCTTAAAACCGAAGTAAAATCATTCACTGGCTACCTGGTGACTCGATGAGGTACGAGTAAATGTCCGGGTAATACACTTCTGGCCAATGGGTGGGGTTGTTAGACCATTTTGACGCTGGTAGAATGAAAGGGACTTGTTTTTAAGATGCCCAAATTAAGTTTATAAATGTATCGTTCACGCTCTATGGAAGGCAGGGTGGACATATAATTACTCGATATATTTCATCTAAGTGATTTCTGAAGTTATACACGTCTGCCGGCTGTGTACGGACGTTGTTTTGTGCCGCTATTTTGTATTGAAGTCTATGGGAAGTCTGGCTTGTTTTCCCCTAAAAAGGGGCGGTTACGAAATTGACAGTTAAGTTCCCGGATGTGCCGGTTGTATGTATGTGATTTTGTTCATTTACTCAGTGTCTGCATGTTGATAAAACATAGAAATGTAAAATAGGACTGTTGCTTTCCAAGCATGAGGCATTGCTTTGTTTAGTCGAGCAGCTGTATTAACTTTAGACATTCTTCACATGATCTGTGTTGCATTGCATGTTGGCAAACTTCAGAAGTTGAAGTGTTTGTTTTTTGTGTGATGGTTATTTATTGAGCAGCACAAAACAGGTATAAAGTTTAAGGCATTTGTTTTAGCGCAGTGGATTGGCAGGTAAGTAGACAGCCTTTCCTGTTATTGAGTGACTGGATTGCTTGAAACAGATGTTAATATCAAGTCTACATAAGGTGTTCGTCAAGTCAAGTCAAATTTAACTGAATTTAAGAGAAATGTAACTGAATACTCCAGCTTTAATACATAACTAAATCACAGTTAGCAAAGACTTCTTGGAATCCTTAAAAACAAGGTGAAAACATTCCCAAAGCAAGGTTTTGGTTGCGTGAGGATAAGAGTGTCATACTTGGGTAAAAGTAATGGTAACTACTGCAATCCTTTGTTGAAAACCCTCATCCTGCACAACCCCAGCTCTGGAGGACCGGGATGAAGGGTGTAAACTCCAGTCAGGAGTGTTTCTCACAGGCTCGACTTTAATCTGGATCTAGTGAGTGTAGGTGGTGTGGGTTCATCTCAGTCGGGGATCCAAGAACACAGAGATCTGAGTCTCTCTGATCCATTGTTAAGAGCTGCCATCTGTTCGAACTGAGCCGGGCTTGAGTCATCGTGTTCAATACTGAAAGAGCTCGCAATATATCCAGCCACTGATTCCACCCAGACAGGATTTCACATGACTAGTTTGGAAAAAGCACGGGGAATTTTAACGGATCTGGTTTGTTTCGGCCCGCTGTTGCTCAATCCATTGGTTTCTCATTAATGTCATGTTTAGAGAGTCTCTGGAGAAGAGATACAGAAACTGTGTGGAAGTATCCCTTGGAAATATTAGGGACTTTCGCACCAGAAGAACCTTTTCATAGTTCCCAGAACTATTGGCGAAAGTACCTGCTTTTTTTGCAGGAACTAAGGAACAATTTTAGTTCAGGAACTCTTTTGGAGGAGCTAATTGAGCTCCTACTTCAGAGTCGGTCTAACCCAGCACTATAGGAACTATCCGTGACGTTAGTGTTTGCTGATTGGCCAAACGCACGTGAAACACCAGGATTCGCCATTTTTAAAAACGCTGTGTAAACACACAGATTATATCCTATATATCTACTCCAGAAACTAACTCTACGAACATGTAAAACAGTGATAGATGGACCTCTTAACCTTTAACCTTTACGCTGAGGAGAAAATCCAACGCAACTTTGAGGAGACCAAGCCAAACATGATTATGTATTTCTGCTCATCAACCATACAGTACACGCTAATATCTTTTCATATACTTCTACTTTCTCTGTATAACAGTTCTATCTAATAACGTATTATACAGGACTGTTAGACAGATCGTAAACTAATGAACATGGAGAATGTGAGTGGCTCTAGCTGCCGTTCTCAGCGCGGTCAAAATAAAAGTCACAACAACAAGCGTGTCTTACGTCACTTCAGAGTTCCTACTGGCGGTGCGAACGCAACAGGAAAATGTTCCTATGGGAACCATTAGTTCTCGGGGATCCACCCTGGAGGCTCGTTCCTACAACTATCCGGTGCGAAAGCCCCTCATGACTGCGGTTTGTGGCGTAGTTGCATCATGGATCTTCTCTTGAGAAGTTTTAGATGATGGTTTGATTCAATTCTTTGTCTTTTGGCTTCAATTGGATGCAAATATAGCAGATGTTTTAAATACATTTTGAATAAAAATATATAATTCAAATACACTTTTATAAAAAATGTAAGCAGTTTCATGTGTAAGCATGTTGTTATTGAGGCTTGATGTTGCATTGGACATTTGGTCTCCATTTCCTCCAAACCTTTGGTTCTCCAGTTCTTCTCACCACATCTTGTCTGGGGGGTTGAGTTGAGTTGGAGTTGGAGTTGTGTTGTATTGAGTCAAGTTTAGTTGTTTTGTGTCGAGTCGAGTTGATTTGTGTCGAGTCGAGTTGTGCTGAGTTTAGTTGAGTTGAGTTGTGTTGTGTCGAGTCGAGTTGTGCTGAGTTTAGTCGAGTTGAGTTGTGTTGTATTGAGTCAAGTTGAGTTGAGTTGAGTTGTATTGAGTCGAGTTGAGTTGTTTTGTGTCGAGTCGAGTTGTGCTGAGTTTAGTCGAGTTGAGTTGTGTTGTATTGAGTCAAGTTGAGTTGAGTTGAGTTGTATTGAGTCGAGTTGAGTTGTTTTGTGTCGAGTCGAGTTGAGTTGTTTTGTGTCGAGTTGTGTTGTGTTGAGTCGCTATAACTACCCAGTGTGAAAGGGGCTACTGTTACTGTTTTTCTCAGCTGCCTCTCCTAAACTGAGTTTAATTGGAAAAATAACGGTAGTAGTGTAATCTCCAGATTGCATACTTATTTCTCTCAACTAAATTAGGTCCTGCTTAAGAGTCGGGTCTAAACCAGCACTATAGTAACTATCAGTGACGTTAGTGTTTGCTGATTGGCTGAACGCATACGAAACACCAGAACTTTAACAAAAATAAAAAAGCAGTGTACTCAAACACAGATTATATCATATTTATTTATAGAAAATCCAACGCAACTTTGAGGGGACCAAGTGAAACATGATTATGTGTTTCTGCTCAGCTAGCAAACACTGGACATCAACCACACGGCAAACGCTAATACCTTTTTATATAGTGTCTACTTTCAGCTGACTCTCCTATAATTGAAAAATAGACAGTAGAAGTGTAATGTCCGGATCGCATACTTATTTCTCTTCCAATAAATTGACCACATAATCCAAATGTGTGTGAGAAAAGTGCAGAGTAGTAGATTTGTGTGTGTAACTCAAGACTTTGACTACATACACTGACGCCACTCTGGAGGCTGTTAAAGTGTGCAAGTGTGTTTTAAGAGGGCTTCAAACCCACGGCCCACACATTTGCCCTCGCCACATCAAAAGTCCCCCTGCCGTCAAAAACTGGGTGGTCTTTTTCAGCTGTACAGCCAATAAGCGCGAGAAAACAGGTAACCAGACGGTCGAGGCTGCCGTGCGTATGTAACTAAAGGTGGATCAAGCTAGACTGAGTGGGTGAATCTCACAAATCATGTCTGGGTCATGAGGATTTCATGTCAATTAAGCACATTTTCTTGTCAGACTGTGTCCAAACCACTATATCTCATCCACGAAATCTCAGGTTAAAAGTTCTAATTAGTCTCAATAAGCACCAGGGTTATGTTGATTTATTGGTTTCTTCTACTTCTGTGTTGCACGAAATCTCATTGGTCCAAAATCGCACTGATCTGAACTGGGATACATCCAAAAGTGTCATCGAGATCTTAATAGTTCATAAAAAGTCTTAATAGTTCATAAAAATTTAAACAATACAAAAATACAGAATAAATTGTATTTTGGCAGTGTAAAAATATAGCATAGGCAAAGAAAATTATCTTCTATGTTTCCTTTTCCCTTTGATTTTGGGGCAAGATATGATTGAGACGTGTTCTGGACCGCTTTCACAAGATTAACCTGAGCGTACAAACACACACACACAAGTCACTTTAGTGTTTATTAAACGTGAGTATCTCCAGAGAGGCTGCTGTATGGATAATGTATGATACATGAGGCGGCGCTACATAAATCGACTCCACACCACTTCCATCTTCAAGGCTGATTTACTCTTCAATGTCTTTATGTTTCCTCTTCCCAACTTCGTCCATGTGTCCTTTTCCCCCACAACTCCCATTGCTCAGTTTTTCTTCTCTCTTCATCTTTCCTTTGTCTCTTTCTCTCCGTCTCCCGTTCCTGTCCTCCCCTCTCACCTCCCTTTTCCTCCTCTTCCTTATCAACCCTTTATCTTTAAGTCCTTTTCCTTCACGAATGCCTCGCTCGTTGTCTTTGGCCCAAGTTTGGCTCATTCATCAGTTTGAGAGAGGCTGTTGTTGTTGTATCCACATAAATCAGAGTCCCAGTACGACAAAGAACTGTAACGTCCTGCTTTAGTTTGTCCTCCTACACTTCACTTGTAATAAGTTAGTCAAGGTTTCTTGCAAGGTCTGTAATACCTAGAGAGATTCACATTCCCATTCATCTCAATGGCTGTTGCTCAAACTGGTGCATGACCCAAAAAAAGTGTGTAACCTGCATGCTTTCATCTTTGCACATGTTTGTGTCAATATAATGAAATGCTATAATAAAATAAGAAGTTATTTCCATGAGAATACATGACTTTCTGAATGTCTGTCAATGAGAAATGTCTTTTTGGCTGGATCATTTTGTGTAGTTAGGCCATTCAAACCAGGCAAACCTTGAGCTTTTGGCTTTTTGCAACAGACACAACCATAACTGGGTTTCACATGATCAATTTCCACACACTCTCTCTGATCCTCACAGTGTTTCGCAAGCTCAAACTGTAGAGTATGGTTCTAGCAACAACAGGATCATTGGTTTGATTCCCAGGGAACAACATGATAATGTGTCTAGTAGGGCTGGGACGATACACCTATCTCCCGATTCGATACTATATCACAATACTTGGGTGCCGATCCGATATGTAATATGTATTGCGGTTCTACAAGTATTGCGATTCGATATTGCAATGTATTGCGATTTTTTTTAACACTAGACCATCGGGAAAAGCTAAATCATACACTTACACAGACTGTACATGATGTATAAGATGAGTCATATTTACTATTATGATAGTTTTATTTCAGAAGCATCATACAATACTACATTCTCTTGAAGAAATGATTCAATAACAAATACATTTTTTGCCAGTCACTTGTCGTGGTGAAACAATGTAATCGATAAATGCGTTATTTTAAGCGCCAAGTTTCTATCAAAAGCTGATTTACTCTATTTTGATCGCTATCGTAGACATCAGTGTTTATATTTGAACTTTAAACTTTTATCCCAGTACTTCTATGATAATTTGAACTTGTATCACAGAAATAATGATACTATGAGGTTGAAAAGACAGTTTGTGAAGCCGTTTCATGACTACTCTCTCCGGGTCAGCGCCAACACAGCTTTGAATGTTGCGATATGATTTTGTTAATGGTTTAATAGACAGACGAATTGAAAGAAGATTGTGTGTGTGTTTGAATCGAGATCACAGTCTTTTAAAGACGAATCGTGCAGCTCTATTGTCTTCTCTCTCTCTCAGCATATGAGTAGCGCGAGGGCTTTTCAGTGCGTTCAGTCTCACGTCTCTTTCACACGTCCACTTGGGATATTACGTCACTCATAGAAAACGACACATTTCATCCTCTGTTAGAACGAAACTGGCAAACTTCTGTCAACCTCGTCTACAAGCAAGGACAAAAATAAAGCAAATTAATTTGTATTAATATTGATTCTGGAATTTAAAAAAAATCAATTTTAAAATCATAAACAAACAAAAAAACACGATACTCAGCCCTAGTGCCTAGTAAGTCGCTTTGGATAAATCCATAAACGTAAATTCCACAGGCTGTTTTGCTACTATAGCTTAGACTTCCATATGTATATTACCTTGTGTCCTGGTTTAGTTCACACTGTCATCATTGGACTCTTTTATTTTGTAAAGAGCAAGCAAGGAAAGTTAATGATCCTTTCTAGGCTAAGCACAGAGCAAGGATATTAAATCTTTGTTCGTAGGATGCTAGGTCGTGTTCCTTCATAAAACACACCCCGCCTCCATCTTTTCTCCTCTACCCATTGTCGTGAGATCAACTAAAGGTCAACCAGCTCACACAGCCGACTCTGAACATGAGCTGTTCATCCATGGGCCACGCCAGAGTCTGTTTAACATCTTCCCTAGCTGGGCCTTCAATGGGGATGAGCACAATTAGGAGTTTTTCCTGCAATCTTTACAAGAGCTAGAAGGTCACGACTGCTGACAGAGGAGAATTTGTGGAGAAACATAAAGCAATGCTGCTCGTAAAAAGCGGTCCGAGTGCTTTTCGTTGAGCCTGTGTGGATTAAAAGGGCCAAAGAACCTGTTAGAGATGTTTTGGCTTGCCTTGGGTTAGATAAAATGTAGAATTGAACAATTGGCTCGTTTTCAATTCCTGAGTTTAAATTTGATTTGAACTGGACATGATATGATCACAGGCCCAGATATACTCTTGGCGAAGTTCTTTTGGTTTTCGCTTGGGGGGTAAAAATAAAGTTCAAAATAAGTGAACAGCGACACTATACTGTTGAAAATCTGACGCCGTCCACACTGAGAGTTTATCTAACGGTTAGATAAATATGTAAATATGTGCTGTGCGCTTTCATCTCAATAACAAAATAAACACAACAAAAATGAGAAAACAACAAGCATTTAAGAAAGCATCTGATCATAGGAATGTGGATATGTGTGCACAAGCTCTGCAATTCACACTAGTAAAGTAACGTCACATTTATTTATATAGCACTTTATACAATAGATTGCTTAAAAGCAGCAAGCTCTACAGCATTAAACATAAAACAAATTCATCAATTCATCAAAAGTACAACTTCATTTTCTACTACAAAGCGACTCTCCAGTGTGTTCATGTTTTTTTACTCAGATTACTCACTATTTTACTCACAGAAGATTTCCACGTGAAAGAAGGCGGAGCCTCAGAGCCACACCCACCTATTAAATCATCAACATTGACCAATGGTAGTTAAAAGGTGTTTACCAGCCTGATTTACTTTACTTTTCCTGAAAGTTCGCTTTGTCAAGCTGTTTCGAACTGACGTCACATCAGTTCGAGCTTCGATTTTGCTTTAAGTATATCTGGGCCTTTATCAAGTTCCTCTTTGTGTCTACAGGTGGATACATTTCTAGTGTGATTCATAGTGCACAGTCCTAGCATGTGCGACTTGTGTGATCTTTTCAGCAACCGTTATCGTATGTTAGTGCAATGTTTCTTTTTGGGAATGAAGAGATTTGTCCCTTGAGACAGTGAGAAATCAAAACGCAGATGCTGTACATCTGGACTCAGTGCTTAAAGGGATAGTTCACCCAAAAAGGAAAATGATCCCATGATTTACTCATCCTCCAGCCATCCTAGGTGTATATGACATTCTTATTTCAGCCAAACACACTCAGAGTTATATTAAAATATATCCTGGCTCTTCCAAGCTTTATAATGGGAGTGAATGGTACCCTAGATTTTGAAGCCCCAAAAAAGTGCATCCATCCATCATAAAAGTGCTCCACACTGCTCCAGGGGGTTAATAAAGGCTTTATCCATATTTGTAACTTAATAAACAATAATCACTGGCAATAGTCATTTTTGTGTGAACAAACCCTTTAAGGACAGAGATTTCTACTGCAATCAAAGCATCTGCATTTGAAAAACAACTCAAACAAACTTTGTCCCAGCAAACAGTCCCACATAGCAATTGTTGTGTAGCCCAGTTCAGGACTGGTTATGGGTTATTATTATTTGGCTGAGATTTGGGCCACTTAAGGCTCATGTCTATAGTCCAGTTCTGGCCAATTCAAGGGCCGTCAATCTTTGCTGTTTGTGGGCCGAGAGAAATTGGTTGTGTGGGCCAGACCACAATTGCTCCGTGGGGTGATTCAGCTCGTCACATTGTGTTGGGTAGCTTCATAACCCAGTTGAGTCAACAATCAAATGCACTATTCTTGAAAGTTTGTTCCTTCTCAAGTCAAGATTCATTTCAGCACATCAGTTCATCCAACCACTCATTTTCCAAACCACTTGTAGGATCGAGGGGATGCTAGAGACCATCTCAGCGTTTCGGGCCGTGGGCAGAAATCAGTTCATTTAGACACTTCCAATTCCACTTCATTTTGGAAACCAATTCCCCTAGTTACCAAGTCATTGTGTCAGGGCTGAAACGCAGCTCTCAGCATATAGATTAAGGTGCCACTTTGACCATCACACCATTGCATGTGCACTCCCAGAAGGGTGATTTGACCATTTACCACAATATCTAATGTATATAATGTGAAGATTATCTATCTATCTATCTATCTATCTATCTATCTATCTATCATGCGTGTGTCCGATGAAAGGGGTTGGAAATTAATGTCTTCTTATGATTGATTCGGTGGTTCCACATATCTCATGCACACGCTAAAAGTGCAAACTCTCTCAAAAAAACTTTTCTTTAAAGGCCCCCTGAAATCAAAATGTACGTTTTTTTAGCTTTTAGTATGAATATGTTAGCCTTAAGGTTATGAATAAGCTGGTGTGCTCCAAATCAATGACAAAATTCGCATTTAGGAGATATAATCATTCAAAACTTAGTCTCTCACTTCTGCTAAAATGGATCAGGGATTTTGATGACATAACCGCGCACTTCAGCTTCTCATCACATCTTCTGTCCAATCAAATGCTCTCTAGAATCTGAAGCTCCGCCCCCTCTGCTATTAAAGGTCCCGTATTATGCCCCTTTTCACAAGATGTAAAATAAGTCTCTGATGTCCCCAGAGTGTGTATGTGAAGTTTCAGCTCAAAATACCCAACAGATCATTTTTTACAGCATGTTTAAATTGTAATTTTTTGGGGCTCAGAAAAACGCACTGTTTTCGTGTGTGCCCTTTAAATGCAAATAAGCTGCTGCTGGATGACCCAGGGGGCGGAGCTTCATGAGCTCACGCTCAGTCTCTCAGGACAAATTCATCTCACGGAATGATGATAATATCAGAAACTCTCAGTAACGGTGTTCATTTCGAGTCAGACAATAATGCCTACAGAGTCAGAGTGCTGTATAGAGATGGAACAGGTATAGTTTAGTAGTTACGGTTATTATAACGTATTTGTCATCTGCTTGTATGTATCCATTATTTATTAATAGCCTACAAGTCTGCTGTTTCGGACCAGGTCCGAATGATGATCAAACATATACTGATGAGTTTAATAAAGTTTATTGTACATCACACAAAAGATGAAGCGTCAGTTTTACTTCAGAAAATCACCGTAAGAGCTGAGTAAACACAGTAAGTTATAAGAAGTGCGCAAGTACATAAACGAATTTCGGTAGAGTTGAGGGAACATTCCTGTGGGCGGAGGTTAGTCAAAAAACTGTTCTACTGACGTCATTAAAGAAGGAAGTAGAGGGATGTAGTCGACTTCTGTTAAATAAAATATCTCGCTTGGCATTGAACTTTGAGCTTTATAATTTTACAGATATTATTTATGCTCTAACAGCAACATTACACACTAACTAAAGTTTGAAACATGGGATCACGAAGAACAGGACCTTTAACACCACCTTTCCGAAGCGAGCGTTGACACGTCACAGAGCAATATGGGTGGGAGTGTGTGTTCGGTTGCTCAAACGCTCGAGTTTTAATCCGTTTTCCAACTGTACGTTGGTTAAGAATGAATTTATTCGCGTCTACTATTGAATCCAGTGTATCATCAGCGCTCGGATTCGCTTCCATGGTGCCGTTAAGTACGACTCGCAATCTGAGAGGAAAACTAAACGCTATTGGCTGTTTGAAAAGGGGGCGGAGCCATTCAATATGTCCCGCCTCAGCTTCCTGTTTCAGTGGAAATTACGTCAACGCATTAAACAAAGCTGCGCGTTTCAAGACACTTTAGTGGCCCTTTAATTCTCTAAACGAGGGCACAACACAGCCAGTTTTCCAGACGACTTCTCAGAACTGGCATCATTTATCCAAAATGACACTCAGTTTCCCTCCACAGACATTACAGTAAATGCTTTGAAGGTGTGGCTTAGCATGTATTAGCTGAACCTCTTTTACACTAGGCCTTATTCCCATTATACATGTCAGCTGGCCAGTTTAGTGTTGACAGAGGGGTTGGAAGGAAAGCAAGAGTGCTGGTGTGGATCCTGGGAACATCAGATGGAGAGCAGGATCCTCTACAAGCTTTCTCACGCAGCAAAGCAGAACGTGTTTCAGCAGAGTCAAAAGTGTATCTGTGGAGCGGCAGTATGAGTGTTCAGGGTAATATAAGGATACGGAGCAGAACTAGTCAGTCTTTCCAAGATGTCCTGACGTCAAACAAAAAACAGCAAATTTGACAAGAGAACTCAAATAGTACATAAACACCTCCTTTAAATCACTCAGGCCTAAACTTTAACAAGGAGCTATTGGTGTGTATAAGCCTAATGTATATAACACTGTATTGATCAGTCAGCACCCAGAATCAGGACTGAGCTCCAGTCCCGCCAAAATACACTAAAAGTCATAATAATAATAATTCGTTACATTTATATAGTGCTTTTCTGGGTACTCAAAGTGCTTTACATGGAAGGGGGAGTGTCCTCAACCACCACCAAGAAGAAATGAGAATAAATTGTTAATTTACGTCCTATTTATGTTCCTGTTTTGGTAAAATAACCAATACTAAGAATGTTCCTCTTAGGGTTTTCATTTTTTAAAAGCAAAAAAATTCTGTTCTGAGATTGTTACTGGGAGTTGCAACAAAAATCCCAAAACATTTCAGTAACCAAAAATTGTCCGTTGAGAACCTCGGCCGGGACTATATCTCGTGGCGTATGAATATTACCAAAGTCCCTTTAAGAAGAGTCATCTCACTTGGCGGCCATCTTTGAAACGCATATCTTTTTGAATGGGGAAACATCAAATTCTCCAAAAATGTTTGTCATGCTTACGATTAAATCTCATATTTGAAACCACCAGTGAAATCTGACAACAACCGTCTCATAAATTTTGTTTCTAAACTTTTCTAAACACTCGAATCATGACAGAAAACGATTTTTTTCCAGGCTGGATCAAGCTATAGTGTTGCGATGACTTTACCAATCTGTGATTGGCTCTTATTGAGGAGGCGGGACTTATTCCGCCATATTGAGCGATGCACTTTGCCCCATTCAAAACCATACGAATCTTGTGTTATTCTATAGTCTTTGATATTACATAAAATCTTACCAAAGGCAAAGAGCAGGGAACAAATAAAGAGGGTCGAGAGAAGCTGCACATATACTTTCCAGGGCAAACCCAATTCAGTTTATTACAATTGATAATTTTGACTTAATACTGCAGTTATTTTTCAGCAGTCTATGACAATGAATGAGAGAGGCGGGCGTTTAGTTTGTCACCCCCATTTTTCTTCCTTAACCGGTGAGTGTGACAGAAGAGGACAGGATTCAGCAAAAGCAGTCGGTAGATTTGGCATTGCACACCAAAATCAAGTTATTTTGAGACACAGCATCTTTGCAAAGCTGGTGTGAATCATTTACAGATGAGAGAGCAAAGCCCCATACACACATGCACAGGATTTCCATAAAGCCCTCATAAAACTGCTCTCATAAAGTCGTCACGATGCTGTGAATGATAACAGCGCTGCATTACGAGCCAGAAAAAGAGAGAAAGACATCAAATGTGAAATAAAAAGATTATTCTTTTAAGTCTATCAGTCATATGACTAGCCACTGGCTCCTAAAATGAAGCATTTAGAAGGCTAGTGCATTTATATAGCGCTTTTAACCATATAGATTTTAACCATATAGATTGTTTCAAAGCAGCTTTACAGTGATAATAGGAAATTAAAGTCACAGAGATTACAGCAGCTCTAGAATAAAGTTAGTTTTTAACTTTTTTAACTTAACGTTTTTAGCATGTGTACATAGCCCAGCAATTTAAAGGCGACCTATTATGCAGAACTCCCTTTTATAAGGTGTTTGAACACCGATGTGTGTCCGCAGTGTGTGAGAACCACCAAATCAAAAGTTGTACAATGGAGTTGTACAAGTTGCCAACTCCCGCCATCTGAGTCGCTGAGGTCAAATTTAATTTTCGAAGGAAATGTCCTGAAGAAAATCGCTAGAGGGCAATTCCGCGCAAAACTGTCACATCCATAACGCCAACTAAATACAATGGCATTGTGTTGGCGTTATGGATGTGACAGTTTTGCGTGGAATTGCCCTAGAGTCTTATACATTTGCGCAAATCATTTTGCGCCAGATTGCTTCATAAACAAGGGTCTTTTCAACACTGCATTTTAAAAAATGTATTCTGAAAGATGGGTCAATACCAACTCTTTCTGCGCAAGCTTCAGATCCAGACAAAGTATCACATGTTGTGAATCCTTCCAAATTGCCTTTCTGAAAGAGCTTGTTGGCACTCTGTACGGCTAATGTTGCTAAAGCTAGCATTGCCCGTTTTGACTGATGCTGCCCTTGCATGCTAAAGGAATTATCGTATACAAGTTTCCTAGTTAAAAATGCACATAAACGCCCTTTGAAGTTGCACACTTGAACGCGTTTGTCCTGTTTTGTTGTTGCCGGTATGCCGGAGCATGACCTATTGAAGCTCCGCCCTCTTCTTGAAAGCTCATTTGCATTTAAAGGGACACACACACACACAACAGCACGTTTTTGCTCACCCTCAAAAAGTGGCAATTTTAACATGCTATAAAAATGGTGTGGTATTTTCAGCTAAAACTTTGCATACACACTCTGGCACCATTAATACTTTAAAATAATCTTCAAATGGAGGATTTCATTGCAATATTGATAGATGTGAATAGTGAATTAATTAGCATATTATGTAAATAACTTGACTGACAGACCTGTTTTTAGTTATAAATGAATACTTTTTTGCGTCATCAAACTTAAACTTCCACTTCCAAACAAAGTTCTTCTTTAGAGTCAATTCAACCATAAAATTGGGCCAAAATAAGCTAAATATTTTCATATTTAATATTGTATTTATATAATATTTTATCCACTAGTAACAACAAAGCTCTGTTATGAATGTGTCTCCTTAGTCATATCAGCAACACGTGGGTAACTAAACGTGAAGTCTGACGAACCTAAAAGACACATCATGGTTCATTTCAATGTGGTGATTCAGTGAGTGAGTCAGCTGTTACACTGATTCAAAGTGAACATTCGTGCATGGAAAGAAAGAGTCATTAATGTGTGAATTGGACAACGCACAGTCCGTTGTTGCATGCAATGTACACAACACTACACAGATGTTTCTCAAACGATGAATTTGATCAAACCTAATTTTTAGGTTTTCTTGTCTGTCACCAAATGGTTGATTGAATTTTTAATTATCGTCACTAAGTTTTATATTTTCTCACCATTGCAGCCTTGATTGGGGCCTGTGGATTGCAAGATCACAACATATCATATGACCATTACACACACACACACACACACACACACACACACAGTCTGGTTCTCTATCTTTGTGGGGACTCTCCATAGACAAAATGGTTTTTATACTGTACAAACTGTATTCTGTCCCCCTACACTAACCCTACCCATCACAAACACACACCCACACACACACAGAGGACCCCTAAACCTACCCATCACACACACACACACACACTAACCCGACCCCTAAACCTACCCATCACAAACACACACACACACAAACCCGACCCCTAAACCTACCCATCACAAACACACACACACACACACACACACACACACACACACACAGGACCTCTAAACCTACCCATCACACACACACACACTAACCCGACCCCTAAACCTACCCATCACACACACACACTAACCCGACCCCTAAACCTACCCATCACACACACACACACTAACCCGACCCCTAAACCTACCCATCACACACACACACACACACACTAACCCGACCCCTAAACCTGCCCATCACACACACACACACACACACACACAAACCCGACCCCTAAACCTGCCCATCACACACACACACACACTAACCCGACCCATAAACCTACCCATCACATACACACACACACTAACCCGACCCGTAAACTTGCCCATCACACACACACTAACCCGACCCGTAAACCTGCCCATCACACACACACACACACACTAACCCGACCCCTAAACCTACCCATCACACACACACACTAACCCAACCCCTAAACCTGCCCAGCACACACACTAACCCGACCCCTAAACCTGCCCATCACACACACACACACTAACCCGACCCCTAAACCTGCCCATCACACACACACACACACTAGGGCTGTGCAATTAATTGAATTTTTACTCCCAACGATCACCAAAATAGTATAATCGAGTAAAAACGATTATTTTGCCATGTTCTGTTTTGAAAGAACGCTCTTATTTTGTCTTGTGTTCTGAATGACGCGCGCACGCGCACATCCGCCCTTCCCGATGCCATAAACTCTCTCAGCTTGAATGTTTAAACTGATAAAACTTAAAAAAGAAGTGAAAATGATAAACTTTAGTTACGATGCAATGCTGGCCCGATTGTACAAGTGACAATTCCGTCATGTCCCGACTCCTAAACACGAATGTGTAGTTTCGACGCTTGCCTTGTCCAACCCATTCAGAGAGAGAGAAGACGCGGCAGTGCTGAACACTCACGCGGTTTGTGAAATTGCGTCTTGGAGAAAGTTTTAAAATTATTGATTTGATTTTATAATCTGTGTGGATTCATTTAGGCTACTCTCATACAATCTACAGACTAAAGTGAGTCAATGTTTGTGGGGGAATTTCCCGCATTATAAGTGGTAGACCTGCGGGAATTATTAAAATACTCATTGAAGTATTATCTGTTATATTATTTATTTTAATATTTCAAAAAGTACAATCAATGTTCAAATTTAAATTTTTTAAGAATTGTTGAAAGGTGTCTTCGGTAACACTTTACAATAAGGTTCATTAATTAGCATTAACTACCTTTGTTAAGATTAACTAATAATGAACAAGTGTTCCCGTGTCTTTTTAATAAATGCAACACGTTCCCGAAGTCATGTGAAATAATCGTGTTACATAATCGTGATTTCAATACTGACCAAAATAATCGTGATTATGATTTTTTCCATAATCGAGCAGCCCTAACACACACACACACACACACACACACACTAACCCGACCCCCTAAACCTGCCCATCATACACACACACACACTAACCCGACCCCTAAATCTGCCCATCACACACACACACACTAACCCGACCCCTAAACCTGCCCATCACACACACACACTAACCCGACCCATAAACCTGCCCATCACACACACACTATCCCGACCCATAAACCTGCCCATCACACACACACACTAACCCGACCCCTAAACCTGCCCATCACACACACACACACACTAACCCGACCCCTAAACCTACCCATCACACACACACACTAACCCGACCCCTAAACCTGCCCATCACACACACACACACACTAACCCGACCCCTAAACCTGCCCATCACACACACACACACACTAACCCGACCCCTAAACCTGCCCATCACACACACACACACTAACCCGAACCCTTAACCTGCCCATCACACACACACACACTAACCCGACCCCTAAACCTGCCCATCACACACACACACACACACTAACCCGACCCCTAAACCTGCCCATCACACACACACACACTAACCCAACCCCTAAACCTTCCCATCACACACACACTAACCCGACCCCTAAACCTGCCCATCACACACACACACACTAACCCGACCCCTAAACCTGCCCATCACACACACACACACACACACACACACTAACCCGACCCATAAACCTGCCCATCACACACACACACTAACCCGACCCCTAAACCTGCCCATCACACACACACACTAACCCGACCCCTAAACCTGCCCATCACACACACACACACACACTAACCCGACCCCCTAAACCTGCCCATCACACACACACACACACACACACACACTAACCCGACCCCCTAAACCTGCCCATCACACACACACACACACTAACCCGACCCATAAACCTGCCCATCACACACACACACACACTAACCCGACCCATAAACCTGCCCATCACACATACACACACACACTAACCCGACCCCTAAACCTGCCCATCACACACACACACTAACCCGACCCCTAAACCTGCCCATCACACACACACACACACTAACCCGACCCCCTAAACCTGCCCATCACACACACACACACACACACACACTAACCCGACCCCCTAAACCTGCCCATCACACACACACACACACTAACCCGACCCATAAACCTGCCCATCACACATACACACACACACTAACCCGACCCATAAACCTGCCCATCACACACACACACTAACCCGACCCCCTAAACCTGCCCATCACACACACACACACACACACTAACCCGACCCATAAACCTGCCCATCACACACACACACACACACTAACCCGACCCATAAACCTGCCCATCACACACACACACACACTAACCCGACCCCCTAAACCTATCACACAAAACTTTCAGCATTTTTACAGTTAAAAAAACACATTCTGTATGATTTATAAGCTTGTTTCCAAATTCCCCATGAGTCTGTGTGCATTCAGGTTTAAGTCCCCACCGGGATAGAAAAACATGTACAGTACACACACACACACACACACTCCCCAGATGGAGCGTGCTGGAACGGCCGCCGGTCCCGCTGGGAAACCGTGAGTTGGCGGGGTGTTCTGGCACACTCATGAAATCACTCACAGTTATGGCAGTGTTTCAGAGAGGCACGTCTTCAAACAAACACACACACACACACACACAATAAAAACAACTGTTACATGTTCAGGTGAGAGACACAGATGTCACATATTGCAAACATGTGCAACTACATGCATTACCTTTGCATTTATTCATTTGTCAGATATTCTCATCAAAAGCACCTTACAGTGTGTGTTCAAGCTACACGTTCACATCCCTGGGAATCAAGCCAATCGTCAAGCTCTAACAGGAGCTAGTTGTGGAGGTGACGCATACACACCACATATATCGTGCAATGGTACAAATGAGTAAACTGGTAGAGATTTTGCAATATTGATATTGATATTTCAACGATAAGAGCGGCTGTGAGAGTTTTAGCTAGTTGCTTATAATTATAACTGAAAATATTACATGTGTTGATCTTGTACGTCCATTTTTGTGCTTTGGTTTACTGTGATGTACTCTACTACACACTTGCAAAAACTGGCATTGATGCTTCAATGAAGATTATGTAACATTCATGAAACCTGTCCGTGTTCTTTGGGGAAGCCAAAGAGCCAATGTTTTAAAATTGTGTGTTAAATGAAGTGTATGTTTTTGCATCAATGCTAGATTTATCAATCATATTTATCTTAGCATTTGATTTGCATCCATCAAGTTCATTACTTAAAAAAAATGACATTCCTTTGTAAAAACCATATAACTGAATTATCCAAAAATGGTCATTAACACATGGTTATTCCAGCTAAAAGAACTTTATGTAATGTATATTAAACATAAACAAATCTAGTATAGACTATACACATCTTAAGTCAGATTTTTAATTAAATTGAACACAGTGTCCAGTTCATTACTTTAACAGTCCACGTTTCAACTAAAAGGCCGAATGGAAATGAAAGTAACCGCAGCCATGTGGTAAACTGATGATAAAGAACTGAAGGACTTCATTCGAGTGTTCATTAGGAGGAGCGGCCATCTGTTCAGCGGCGTCTCTCTGAAAAACACTGCCTGAGATAAACTGAAGTCTATGCGTGTGCAGCTATATATGGACAAACTTGCACGCCAGCAAGCGCTTGCTTTCCAAACACACGTCAATGTGACTGTCAATCTCCTGAAACATACACATTTACACCTAAAGAGTTGGTTAACTTTGGTAAACCTGCCGGAGGACCATGGCCTAACCTTTGCACGCATGTTCCAGACATATTGACACAAGATAAAGGGCAGTTAGCAGTTTAGGGTATGGTTAGACAAGAATGTTGTACTAAAAACGGAAAGGTTTTTCCTTTGCGTTTTCGTGGACAGGAAACAACATTGTCAAAATGATCCCCGTTCACACGGATCAGTGAAAACGACTAAAACGCTGTACTATTCATGCCAGGCCAGTGGTTGGCGCTGTCACTTTGGAAAAGAAACACTACGGCACCTATAGACTGAACACGTAATACACATGCACGAGACATCACCGTTTTCACAAATTCGTGTTTTCGTAGTTTACACACAGGGGCGATAACGGTATCGTTTTCAAAAACGTGCACTTTGACAGCTGTTTTCAAAAGTTTGCGTTTTCAGGCTCCCAAAACACCGCTGTCGTGTAAATGAACGGAAAAAACGCATAAAAAGTTTTCAGTTTTTAGCTTACTTTCACTTTACCTAACCAGACAAAATCAATCAAAACCACAGCCAAGCAGAACAGCGTGTGGGTGGAGTCAGCCAATCAGAACAGCGTGTGGGTGGAGTCAGCCAATCAGAACAGCGTGTGGGTGGAGTCAGCCAATCAGAACAGCGTGTGGGTGTAGTCAGCCAATCAGAACAGCGTGTGGGTGTAGTCAGCCAATCAGAACAGCGTGTGGGTGGAGTCAGCCAATCAGAACAGCGTGTGGAAGGAGTCAGTTAATCAGGACAGAGTGTGTTGGAGTCAGCCAATCAGAACAGCGTGTGGGCGGAGTCAGCCAATCAGAACAGCGTGTGGGTGGAGTCAGCCAATCAGAACAGCATGTGGGCGGAGACAGCCAATCAGAGCAGCATGTGGGCAGAGTCAGCCAATCAGAACAGCGTGTGGGTGGAGTCAGCCAATCAGAGCAGCATGTGAGCAGTCAGCCAATCAGAACAGTGTGTGGGTGGAGTCAGCCAATCAGAACAGCGTGAGGGCGGAGTCTCACGGCGAGTGCACAGCACCAGAGAGTAATCTTGACGGCACTCGCAAGAAAATGTAGCTACATAATCAAATTCACAAATATTTTAATAATAAATTCACAAATATTACACCATTATTAAAAATACATAGGCTACTGAGTTACTAAAACAATCTTTGTCAAAGAATACACTTGTTTGAACGTTCTTGTTTCCATTTGTTTAATTTCAAGATCTGAGGGAAATTATCCATTGTTGCTTTTACGGCTACAAAGCTGGAGCACTAAATGATATTCAGAGTCACATTACACACTTTTAACATTAAATAAAGCACATAAACAGTGCCTGAGATTATCATTGCCACACTTTGTGTTTGTTGTTCCAGCGCGACGTCACAGAAAAAACCCAAGCAATGATGAGCATTTAAGCCCAAAGTATACTTCGACCATCTGCGTTTCTGTGACTTTCCGTGTGACAATTAATGTGCAAACTGTGCACATACGCAAGGTGAACGTTAAGACAAGAACAGTCCGCTAGATAGCAATACACAGTTGTGACGCACATTCAAAGAAAAGTGGGAAAAGAGCGATACAAAACAACACGCTGTTTCAAGAACAGTAAACAAACAGCAAATCATTCTCCATTTTTGTTTTGGTTCTTTTTCTAAACTTTGCAATGGCGGATCCGCAACTGTTCTTCTTCTATGCTTCCGAGCGAATCTCCTGTAAACGACACGACTCAGTGCTGCCGTCTGGTAGAGTATAGAACAGCAATTGTATTGTGCATGCGTGTCAAACTCGTCCTTCCACGCTCACCCGTGGTTGAGTCTACTTTCACAACTGTGCTCGAGATGGAGCGAAACGCGCAAAATGAAGTAAACCTGGTTCTTTACTGTTTATTACCGTATTCAAGCCAAGAATTGCATCTAAATTCATTTAATTATTATTCATTGTTGTCTTGGGCCATTATTTTGATAAATATAAAATACTTCTGTTCCATGCGAACTTCTTTTGCTTTGGCAGTGTTGTAGATGTTAGGAGTCACACCAGGATTGCTTTGCTAACTCAGACACATGTTAAGATGGAAAATGTGTCATTTTTCCTCACACAATATTTCTTTATGTATCACCACTTGACCAACGGCAGAGGAATTTGTTTCAACAATAAATCACACCATGCTGCCATAGAGCAGGACCAGTGTCTCGCTCAAGGACTGGACACAACGGCTCGCTTCTCGCAGAGAGTGCATTTGTTTCAGCCTAATTAGAAGGCAGCACCACATTTATCGACTAAAGCAAGGAAATCCCAGAATGCCTTGTGACAAACTTGGCAAAAAAATGTTCATACAAGATGGCAGCTGTAGAGAGCAATGTTGAAGTACATCCAGCTGGTTGTTATTAGTGGTCGACCGATATATCGCCAAGGCCGATATATCGGCCGATATTTGGCATTTTTGAAATATCGGCATCGGCCGATAAGTTT
The DNA here is from genome assembly GCF_963993115.1 of Abramis brama. Classification (NCBI taxonomy): domain Eukaryota; kingdom Metazoa; phylum Chordata; class Actinopteri; order Cypriniformes; family Leuciscidae; genus Abramis; species Abramis brama. The sequence continues at coordinate 7,630,607 of NC_139963.1, read as the reverse complement.
TTCTGATTGGCCGATGTGTTGAAAGCGAGACTTTTATTTTGACGGCGCTCCAGACTTTTATTTTGACGGGCGGCGCTGAGAACACCAGCGCCAGAAGAGAACGGCAGCTCCTCAGATGATGTCAGATCAAACAGCGCTCACTCACATTCTCCGTCTTCATTAATTTACGATCTCTGTCAGTCATATCTAATACTTTGTTAGACAGAACTGGTAAACAAAGTAAATGGTAACTTATGCGAAGTAAGTAAAGTAAAGCGTTTGCTTTTATATTATTTGTAACAGAAAAGGCAAACAATCAGGCTAAAATACTTTCTCATTTGCCGTCAACATTCAGCAAATGCGCATCTACGTCATTTAAACAAATCTCTGAATGTCTAATAAACATTTAATTTCACAAACCTTGCAGATTTAATCGAATCCAGCTGTGATATCTTGTGAAGTGTGCATTACTGTCTGCAAGTGACGGTCGGTCCGTGCGAAGTGAGTTAATGCGAACAGAAGATCAGCTTAAGGAGACGCGATCGAAAAACTTTAAATCCTTCATTTTAAAATATGCTGATATATAACCAGTTGCCAACTGTGTCATATTCATATCGTTTTCACTGTGCTGTATGTAAAATTAGCGTTACCTTGTCTTTATTTGAAAAAAATATGATTACCAGCACGAAATTACCAGAATACTGAGTGCCCTGTTACAGTGTTTACTTTCTTTTTATTCACATATTCATATATTTCTAAACAATTACTTTGTGAAAAATACTGTAATAGGATTGCAAATTTAAGAAGTTGCCATCTAAAGTATAAAAGCATGTTTATTTTAAAATTTTGTTTTATAATTTATTTATAATTTATTAAATATTGATTAAAATAAATAAATATATATATATATATAAAAAATATCGGCTTTATATCGGCCATCGGCCACCCTGCTCTCCAAGATATCGGCATCGGCATCGGCCATCAAAAAACCAATATCGGTCGACCACTAGTTGTTATCTCAGAATAAACCCAGACAGGGTGATCGGGATCAGGTCTTCATTATCCTGAAGGGGTTTATTCTGAGATAACAAACGGCTGGATGTACATTATCCTGCTTATTACACGGCTACTTGCCACGTAAGTAAATAATTAGACATGATATATTGACTTGAGTTGTATGGAGGACCAAACCTGCATTAAAAATGAATAAATACATAAATAAATATGCAAAGAAATGTAAAGAAACAACAATAAATGACTATTTATACTTTTATTTCCCTATTTATGTATAATTATATATTTTTCCACATTTATTTATTTTTTCATTTATTTATTTATGCATTTATTAATTTCCACTTTCATTTATTTATGTATATATGTATTTATGTCTACATTTATTTATTTATTTATTTATTTCTCTGTATGCTAATGAGGGGGGCGTGTTTTACCTCAGACATAGCAATCGAGCTCAGAGTGGCAGTGCTGAAGCTTTGAGGCCACAGTGACACCTTGTGGTGTGACCAAACAAGAGGTCTTGCGTATGCAAGAGGTTTGTGGACGTGACTTTACAGGTCACGCAGGAAATAAATGACTTCGAGATGGGCAATATGGCCAAAATCTTATATCACGGTTTATGTCCTTTAATATCATCCTAAGATATTAAAGATACTATCATCAGAGTTTAAATATTTTATCAGGTCTTTAAACGCAAAGCTTCCGCAGAGAGAGCAGTTTCAGCGGCAAGGTCAAACTAGACGTACATACAGTCATAACACTTATTACACGGTATTTCATCACATAAATAGTTATGGGAATAAGAGATATTGATTTCAGATTAAACTGTTTTAAAATCGTACCTGTTTGTTATCCTATAATCCAGCGGTGTACAAAACAATAGTCGTAAAATGGCAACAGCTGCGTTTGTGTGAAACAAGAGAGAGCGAGTCCACGATACTGGATGGCATAATTAAATAATAATATAAATAATAACTGTATTTAATTCAATACAAAATCTGATCTATATTTTTTGTTACTAAGTATATAAATTAAAATGAACAATTTGATAGGGTAGGGTTATGATTGTACATCATGATTCCATCACTATATTAAAGTTATAAGTAGTTTTGTGTATTTTTGAGCTTGATTCTGACATCTATCAGGTAAACATAACATCATATGTTTAACTTCAGTCACACTCATTTCAAAAGACACATTTTATTTTAGTCCAACTAAAAGCCAAGTGTTAAGGTGCATGTAAACGATTTTAATGAACGACTCAGGATCCTGTGATCTCTCAGTAAAGCCACTGATTCCAGGTAGTTTTACTCAACTTTACTGCTTAGGTCCTAATTCACATTAAAGTTACAGCTTTCCTATAAACGTAGAGACAAGCATTCTCTGCGGGGAACAAGGACACTGTAACTACTGATCACTAAATTTGATGGAATATCATAAAGTTTCACAGGGTGAAGCGTTTCATTCTGAGAGGCGTGATAATGCTGCTTGATTTACATCAGCGTTGTAGACGTTCGACTGATAAACAGACCCACTGCAAAAAATGCTTTTCTAACTCAGTATTTGTGTCTTGTTTCCAGACATATGTGACCCTGGATCACAAAACCAGTCACGAGTCGCACGGGTATATTTGTGGCAATAGCCAACAATACTTTGTACGGGTCAAAATATCGATTTTTCTTTTATGCCAAAAATCATTAAGATATTCAGTAAAGATCATGATCCATGAAGATATTTTGTAAATTTCCTACCGTAAATATATAAAACATGTAGTTTTGTGAGTGAATGCAACACAATCGCCAACATAAATGAACAACTTTAAAGGAGATTTTCTCAATGTTTAGATTTTTTTACACCCTCAGATTCCAGATTTTCAAATAGTTCTCGGACAAATATTGTATTATCATAACAAACCACACATCAAGGGAAAGCTTATTTATTCAGCATATGATGCATAAATCTCAATTTCAAAAATGTTACCCTTGTGACTGGTTTTGTGGTCCAGGGTCAGAGTTTGTGAGTTTGTGAGTTTGTGAGTTTAGGCTTTATCACGCAATTCTGACTTTATAAATCGCAATTTTGAGTTTAGATCTTTGCAATTCTTACTTTATAAATCGCAATTTGGAGTTTATATCTCGCAATTCATTCTTTATAACACGCAATTGTGAGTTTAGGCTTCATCACGCAATTCTGACTTTATAACACACAATTGTGAGTTTATATCTCGCAATTCTGACTTTATAACACGCAATTGTGAGTTTATATCTCGCAATTCTGACTTTATAATTCGCAATTGTGAGTTTAGGCTATATCACGCAATTCTGACTTTATAATTCGCAATTGTGAGTTTAGGCTATATCACGCAATTTATATCTCAGTGGGTTGGATCTTTCTGTCCAAGTGGGCGTTTCTTGGCCAGAATAAGCTGCAATATGGACCAGACCTTTATCCATTCAGTCAAAGGTCTGGCTACACAAGACTGAGCGGAACAACAAACTGAAAAGTGAGGAGATGAAACAGCCTGCAAAGGAACAAAACCCTGCAGACACACGCGAATACACACACACGCCCATCTTTACACAGCAATGGCCACTTGAGCAGCTTCTGACTCGCCGCCAGAGAAATAGAGAGACACAGCCTGTAATCATAGCCTGACCTCTCTGCAATTATCACCATCTCACTGTCCTAAGACTCATACATAACTCACAACTCACAGCCAAGCAACACACACACACACACACACACACACACACACACAAGTGCCTGTCCCTCACAAACCCAGGCTATGATTGGAGAGGAATACTAGCTAACTGACTACATTACTGAATACTGCACAGCAGAAACCGTATACTGACTACTGTTCAAGAAAAATAAGTGTAACATTTCACTGTAAACCCTAATGCTCACAATAATTAACTGGTTTGAGTAGGTTCGAATTAAATTAGTTCAATTAAATCAACTTTTATGAGTGTTTAGAACTTTCTTTTTCTTTTGAGTTCACAAAACTGCCACATTTTAAGTAATCTGAGTTGTTTCATTGTTTTGAGTTTCATGAACTTGTTTCTTTTCATTTAGACAAACTTAAATTTAAGTGAAACTGGGCTGGGATTTCTGTTTCCCAGCATGCTTTGCAATGACACTCAAAAGGGAGGGTAAATGTTCAAATTAAGAGAGTTGAGTTGTATTAAGAGTTGCTATGTTAAAGCTAAACATTAAACATTAAAGTTAAAGCTAGCCAAGTTTTCACTACTAAAATATTTAAGTTGAGAGTACATGATAATTTTAAGTTAAATGTATGAATTACGTTTACTCAAATATTTCAAGTTAAGATTAATTAAAATGTATAAGTAAAAAATTGAAATCTTCCAGTTCTGCTTGCTTAAACTTTGAATTTCTTAACTTAATTTTTATGCATCTCATCACCTAATTTTTTTTTGTTCCGCCCACTTATGTTAACAATAAATGTTTAAAAAAGAAGTTAACGGTGTCCCAAAAAAAAAAAAATCTTATGAAAAAAAGAAAACAACATTCTTAAGAACATCTTATTTTTTTCTGTTCATAATTAAGTATTATTACACAGATGTAAATAACTTAAAGAAGAATATATTATTTTTAACAATAACTTTGGTAGCAGGGTTAAAGTTGATTGTGACAAAAGGAGTTAACGCTAAAATAACACTACAATTTATCAAAATATATTTATATTTTAAGATTGTTTTATTATTATTAGGGGAAAGTTTTGAAAAACTAAAAAGAAAATTAGTAGATGAAAAAAATTAAAAAAAATACCCAAACTACCTAATAGTAGTTGTAATGCTTAATTACAACAAATAATTTAATACAACCATTAAATATCTTTCCATTTGGGATTTGGAGGTTATTTACAGTGATTTTAAGAACATTATTTTCAAGGATTGAAATGTTTCTTATCAGATGTCTTAAGAACAACAGTAATACAAAAGATAAAATACTTCGTAAGAACGTTCTTTAGGAATATAAGTTAGAAAATGAGAAGAAATTTGTATTCTGTGCATACTAGCATACATACTATAGTATGTTGTCACAAAAATAATATTAGCGTGTTGAATGCTATTCCAAACATAACCAGAGTCAGCTGTTTGCTTGACACCCATTTTCCTCTTTTCACATCATCCCTCTATCCGAGAGCCAGAAAATGGAGACAATCGGCCGCTTTACTGAGCATGACAAGAGAAAATGGCAGCAAAGTGTGAAAAGACGAAAGAATAAAAGCGCCATTATTACTGTACAGAACTGACGCCTGTGGAGGGAAGAGGAAAAATGCAGACTAATAAAGACTAAGAAATGAAATGCACACTAGCAGCATTACCCAGAGCGCCGCTGTGCCTGGGTGTCACTTCAAAGCATTCCCAGCTATTAATCACATGCTATCCTACACCCCCCACCACCACCACCCATTCCCAAATCAAGCTACACCCCCCCAGAACTACACAACAGAGGAATCATTACTACACTTAGTTCACACCTCGCTCAGAAACACCCCCTTATCACACCGTCAGCACCAATTAATCCAGAGAGAGAGACAGAGAGAGAGAGAGAGAGAGAGAGAGAGAGAGAGAGAGAGAGAGAGAGAGAGAGAGAGAGAGACACTGAGTCAGTGCTTGATCTTGCCTTGACACTATTTTTACTGGACCTACCATAAAAAAAGATACATTTTATTTTCAGCAACATATTTTTTATACGTGTCAGAAATATATATTTATAGTTTCTAGCAGGGCCATAAACACCACAGACATTAATGAGATATGGGCAAATTTTATATTTTTCCTTTTCTTTTTTTTTTAAATCTCTTTAAATCCTTTAAAGTCCCCCTGTAGTAATTGTATCCCTTAAAACTCATCTTTGATCACCAAAATTACATATTTACACAAAATTCTTCATGTCTTAAAATAGCCTGAATGTAACTCGACACCCTTGCCTCATTTAGTATGCGTGGTTCTATGAATATGCAAATGAGCCCCGCCTCCACTCACTCACTCACTCAGCTCAGAGATCCACTGGTTGACGATCACGCATTGATCTGATTGGTTACAAGGTAGTTTGTGACATCAGAAACACCAGCGATTTCAAAGCGCGTCTTTGGTTCACTGCAGTTTTAAGGAGAAAATGCTCAGTTTTCTTCTTGTAGGTCATTTGAAGTCGTTTCTATGGCGTTATTTTTAATGACAACTGTCGAGAGAGCATTATTGTAATGCGAGAACACATCCATGTAACGAGCCTTTGTTTCATGAGATAGCATTTTCAAGTTGATTTTAATCATCCAGTTCTCTAGTTATTTTATTTATTAATAGTTATTTTTGAGTTAAAGGGATATTTCACCGCTGGAAAGACGAATGTGTATTTAAATTGGGTCATTTGGTGCCTTCTAGACTGAGAAAAGCCAGAAAATGTGTTTTTGGCTCATGTGGATGAAAGACTACAACTCCCAGAATGCACTTGCTTCGCTGCCCTACGAGGCCACGCCCAAGTCACGCCTACCTGTAACAGAGGGCAGTATCGGGAGAAATGATACAACTAGGCTACTAGTCGACTCAAAACTGAAAAGACAGCGTTTTATCGTGAGATCCCCCTATGGGCGGGTTGAAGACATGCGGAACGAGCTCCTCCTACTGGCTGGAGTCTCTCGCCTCTGGACAGAAAGCCTCAGATGATCATGATGCTAAATGGCGATTTTTGCGTCATCTGAGGTTTTTTTCCAGACACACAATACAGAAATCTCTCGTCTCAGGGGGACATGAGGGAGGGAAGCACGGTCACTCGAAAATACTAACGGGTTTCTACTGATACAAAGCCTAATGCTAATGCTAAAACCTAATGCTAATTAGCTTAATGCTAATCGATGAAGTATCCCTTTAAGTACTTACTGTAAAAATAGGTATTTAATGAATTATTTTATTTAGTGAACCGCTACTGATATCAGATCTCAGCGTGAGCGCGGCTCTCTACAACACTCATGGATGGAGTGTGTTTTTGTTTGTTTGGTAGACACGAATAACTTTTGTTAAATTAACTCATCAAGCGATTAATCGAACAGATGGTACTCTTGGAAAAATGAGAATGTTAAAATGTTTTAAGGGGCAATTCTTGCGTACTGTATGTGTATAATAACTTTTCCAGTTATAATTTGCTCATGGGAACTGAGGTGAATAAAAAAAGTGTTTTATATTTAGTTGGTAATCTGCTGACGTTTAAAGTCGTGTAGTCTCTCCATAAATTATCCCTAAAATCAGAGGGAACTGATAGGTGGATAACACGGATGTAGAAGCACCTAACCCTGATTGTAAGACTAACTTGACATAAACTATTAACTTCTCCCTTAAATCTGATTGGTTGATTGTAGTTGTTGTTCCAGGATCAACAAAGATTCACCGAACTTCACATACTTTTAATAACCCAGCGTTTAGCTGATCGTAATAAGAGCTCATTGTCACAGTTGTAAACAAGACGGCTTTCTTTTTCCATAAGGGGGCTTGGCATCACAACGGCTTTGTTTAAAACGCGACACACACACGCCCCCCGGAAATCCTGGAGAATTTATCCAATCGGATCACGACCTTGAAACTCCTGAAGTGTCTGAAACAGCCAACGGTCAGTGGGCGTGACGTCCCAGGCTAAGACTTGCGCACACATACATTATTTTTCATTCTTCGCTTAGAAGTAAAACATAAGTTGGAAGTATCTTTGTCAAACTCACAATACCAGCGGTGAGAAAGCAGCAGTTCAGAAAGCATCTGATCACAGCGATGTGGACGTTTCCTCAAGCTCACGGCATCATATCGACAGATGAGGTCATTAAAATGACACTGTCTGACTACATGAGACTATAGTTTGAATTAATCCCCTTTTATTTGCATGACATGTTGACATTACAGTACAAAATAGCTCTTTCGACATCATCCTGAACATTGTATAAGCATTCGTTGCATGTGTCGTAGAGCGGAAGAGACACTCTCGCGAGCGTAAACATCACATCCTTTTGATTTTACCGACAAAAATATAGTCCTTCACATAAAAATCAGTCCACAGGCTTTCATAGGGAAGGTCTTGTTTTTTCGCTACAAGTTGCAAACACGTTGGCGATTTTTATTGTTTCGATGTTTTACCGATTAATACATGACAATTCTTCTTTCATACAGCCCCTTTAAATAAAAAGGACCATTACTACCCAGTGTTCATGGTTACAGCTTTGGTTTTCCAGTAAACATTTACATTTCTTCTTTTTTTTTTTAAATCTTAATTTTTTTTTAAAAATAATGATTTTAAATTCAAAATAATTTTAAATATATTTTTTTAAATATTATTGAATGTCGAGATTACTGATGCTTTCATGATGACACAAATCCTTCTAAAATTTCAGCTTTTTTATTAATCATACTGTCATTTTATTATTATTATTATAATTTTTTTACTTGTATTATCATATTGTGTGATAATTATTTTCATATTATGAAATTATTGTATATTGTTATTTATTTTTACCATTATTATTAGTAGTAGTAGTAGTAATAATAAATCTGCATTGATGTTTTGGCAGTATTGTAAAATGTGTAAAACAGTCTCAGCAATAAAGAAAGTGATATGGACAGCGAGAGAAATGGTGTTGACACCTGGCTCTGAGCCTGGACCCGCAGACGTTTAATGAAAACACCTGCCACAGTGAGTCTGGGGGGGGGTACTCTCACACACACACACACCACCACACACCCTCACAGCCATAAATCCAGCGTCCCGAGGGGAATCATCATCACTCCTGCGGCCCGTAGCTCGGGATTAACTCCTGGACCACAGCTGTCTCTTTAATATTAGATAGATGTTATACAGTTATAATCCCTCGCACTAACCTCTCCAACCATCTCCACTACCGACGATGTGCTTTTAACACACATCCTAGAGAGTCCCAGACCAAACCGTGTAAAACTTCCTGCAGAAACCTCACTAGATTTCAATTTTTCCAGAAGAAAATGTAGCTCACAGGAAAGAGGTTTAAAGTCTCCCTGTAGTCGATCATTTCATCCCTTAAAACTCATCTTTGATCACCAAAATGACAAAAATTCTTCATGTCTTAAAATAGCCTGAATGTAACTCGACACCCTTGCCTCATTTAGTATGCGTGGTTCTATGAATATGCAAATGAGCCCCGCCTCCACTCACTCACTCAGCTCAGAGATCCACTGGTTGACGATCACACGTTGATCTGATTGGTTACAAGGTAGTTTGTGACGTCAGAAACACCAGCGATTTCAAAGCGTGTTTTTGAGACTGTCTTTGGTTCACTGCAGTTTTAAGGAGAAAACACTCAGCAATGCTGTCGACTTATGAATTTACACATGGTTTGTGTTAAAGCATATTAAATAGACACATAAACAACATTAAAAGCGTTATTTTCACCACAGAGGGACTTTAAATATCTAACGATACAAATGTACACACAAACTTTAAAGCGGGTCAAAGGTCGGGATGGATTTTAAACTGTGATTTTGTAGATATTTAATCTTTACGTACAGAAATGGACCATGGCGAACACATTTAGACAGGTTGTAAACCCTGTTTTGTTAATTCAGACAGTTTACTATAGCTCTCAAAGAAACGTGACTGAAGAAGTCCCCATCCGTCGAAGGAATCGAGCCTCTGAATAGGGACAGTTCAGGCGTTTGCCATATTCTGGTCTCTAGATCTCTCCTTCCATGAAAGACTCAAGGATTTATTGCCAGGTTTTATCATCAGCCAGGAGAAAACCGTAAACCCGACTGGTTGGAAGAGCGATAGAAACCCTTCTCCTCAACAGGCCGCGTGATTTGAGGGATCACTCACGCCTGGAGCACAGAGAGTGTGAGACGGGTTACACACACACCAGAGCTAATGCTCACTGTTTAGGGTTCGCTCAAATCATTACTGAGAGAGAGAGAGAGCACTAGAGACTAGTTAGAATAGAAATATATAATACAGCACTGATACAAATGATTCTGTGGTGAAGTAAATACTACAGAAAAAAACAATGTAATTTTTACATGAAAAAGTTAGTTCAGGGAAGAATTAAAAAAACGAAGTAATTTCTATATTAGTACTCAATTCAAACGAGTAGAAATTATAGAGTAAATGTCAAAGTTATAAAATTAAGTAAAATTACTCAACTTTCCTAATACTGGTGTTCCCATCATGCACTGGGGCATGAATAATTAATGAGGTTGATTTTTCACTGTTTTCCAGCTGTATTTACACCGTTTTATCATTGCTTTTGTTGTTCGGATTAATAACTTGCCATTTTGTGACATTTGGAGTTAATTTTCTACTCAAAATGACACATTCAAACACAAAAACTATCCATCAAATGTTACCGTCATTGTGTACCAAGTATTTTATAAGTCTCTGAGCTCATGTGACGCTTATCTTCATTTATGGTGTCTCATACAATATCTACTGTATAAATTACTTAGATGTTTCTAAGTTAAGCATATACTTATATCTGGATACATACCACAGAAATAAACTTTCTGATTACTGATCTAGAGAGAGAGAGAGAGAGTGTGTACAGTGTACTCTAGTGGTCACAGTGAGCACTGGGGTAATCTGAGGACATTACCACACTACTCTTACTGTTTCTGTGGTAAACTTCTACATTTCTCTGCATACATGAGATGGACCTACAATACAGTAAATGGACATGGACATTCTGGTCATTGAATTTGATGATTATATACACTGAAACAAAATGGTGTAGAAACAATGTTCAGATTCAGAAACAATTACAAGAAACGGCAAGTAACGCATTGAATTTTATTTTATTTCTAAAGTTGCAAATAAACCCAAATTTACTGGAAAACACTATTTAAGTCTTTCTACATTATAAACTGTACGTTTAATTCAATGTTTTGTCATTTTTTCACAACCAGAGATGCACCGATATGAAAATTCTGGCCGATACGATTCATTATATTTGAAAGCCGATAACCGATATATTGGCCGATAAATCGAAATACACATTTTTATGTCATTTTTGAGAGCCTGATTATAGGAACAAAAGTCTCACAATTAAAATCCATGTCCCAAACACACAATTATATCGTTCTCATTATAATTTTATGTAGCCGATATGACAGACTGTTGCACTTTACTGTATTTTTTTATTTTTCGAAGTGATTTTCGAAGTCATATTTCAAGCAATTCAAATCCATCATGTTGAACAGTGCGCATCTGAAGAGTCTCAGCTGAAGGAAATAACACAGTATTTATCAAATTTTCTTATCGGACCGATAACAATAACATAAAAAATAAACCACATATCGGCCGATACCGATATGTTGGCCGATATATCATGCATCCCTATTCATAATTATTTGTGAAATATTTAAGCAATTTAAATTCAAAGTGAAAATTGTCTTAAAGTAAATCCACTTTCAGAGCATCTGACGAGGCTACGTTTAATAACGGTTTTGCAAACAGTCTGGGATCCTTGTTTTCGGACAGTTTGAGCCAAAATTGTATCTTAAATCAGAATGTCAAAAATAAACGCAGTAATATAATATAATATAATATAATATAATATAATATAATATAATACAGCGCTCTATAGACTCACTGCGAGTACAACAAGTGTGTGTGTGTGTGTGTGTGTGTGTGTGTGTGTGTGTGTGTGTGTGTGTGTGTGTGTGTGTGTGTGTGTGGTGTTCAGACTCCCTCCAGACTGATTAAACTGGAGTTTCTGAAGCTAATCTTTGTTTTTGCACAAAAGATGCGACACGTCCTTCAGAAGAGTGTGGCATTAATATTTAATAGCACAACTCTCGCTCAGTGAAGTCTGTCAATCTGATGACACGCATCCAACAAGGGACAAGTTCTCATTCATGTGTGTGTGTGTGTGTGTGTGTGAACTGACAGTAAGAGACACAGGTTCGCCTTGACATAAAGCAATAAAGGCTTGCTTCTGAATAGCCATATAATTAAAATAACATGTGAATGAAGTGTTATGAAGTATTAACCCCTAGTTTTGTGTATATATATATATATATATATATATATATATATATATATATATATATATATATTATTTAAATGCTATTTAAATGTCCTAATTGAACTAAGGTTTAATCATGTTTGTGAAACCAGGCCTACAGTAATAGATTTATTAAAGACAACATAGGCTAATCAGCAATACATTTACTGCATGAATTTGCTTCCATAATGTGCAATATTTCCAGGAGAAATATAATATTGAAAGGGTAATAATGCAGGACAGGACTTAATCCATTGAGATGTTAAAGAAGTGTTGATTTTTGTTTTTGTGCAGTTGGTAATGTCAAGAGAAAAGTAATTTAATTTTAATGAAGGATTATGAAAACAAACTGATGGATTGTGGACACTAACGCCAGAGTCACACAAAATAATAGTGCAGCGTCTCTCAGTTTATATACATTTATGCGTTAATTACATATATTACAAATAAAATTACAAAATTCAGAGGGATGATGTGTGTTGTGTTGTGTACATCTGTCAAGACATTTTTTGTTATATTTAATTATAGACAGATAAATAAAAAAAATAAAAAAATAAAAAAAATAAAAAATACATGAATAAATTGTTTATTAAATAAGCCTGAGAATTATCTTATTAAATAAATAAATATGTTTATTAAATAAACTGATTTTATTAAATAAATAAATAAATAAATGTTTATTAAATAAGCCTAAGAATGATAGTATATATAAGATTAAGGTTAAATAAATAAGCCCAAGAATGAATTTACAAATGAATGAAAGAATAATGATGATTTTTACTTTATTTATTTATTCATTTATTCATTTATTCATTTATTCATTCGTTCATTTATTCATTCATTCATTCATTCATTCATTCATTTATTTAGCTTAAGGGTTAAGATATACTTTATTAAAGACAGATCAGTGTATTGGTCTGGCCGATATTCAGCCGTTTTGAGACGGATAACTATTATTTGACCAATTAGCAAAAGCATTATTTTTTCTTTGTGCGAGTTATAAAATCCACCAAACACTTTGTCAATGAACAGTCAAATATAATTTTTTTTAAATAATATAATGGTAACACTTTACAATAAGGTTCAATTTGTTAACATGAACTAACAACACAGGTATTTATTAATCTCAGTTAATGCTAACATTTACTAACACATTATTAAAATCAAAAGTTGTATCTGTTAGCATTATTTAATGGACCTGAGCTAATATGAACTAGCGATGACCTTTTTTTTTTTTATTAGCTAACATTAACAAAGATTAATGACAAATGTCTTGCTCATTGTTAGTTAATGCATCAACTAATGGGCCCTGGTTGTAAAGTGTTACTGTGAGGTTCACACACACACACACACACACACACACACACACACGACCCACAATCCACTTCCATCCAAACACAACACGGTTTCCTTTGCTCTTTTCTCTGAAAGATTACAATAATAAAATTGAAATCAAAAACAAGTAATCTGGATTTTCTGCTTGAGCCGTTATTAATGTCTAACAGCTGTCACACACACACACACACACGCGGTTGGCCTGAGGGGGGTAGAGAGAGAGAAACGCCTCTTCTGCTCGTCTTGTTGAATGGTTTGTTCTTGGAGAGCTGCAGTAGTTTAAGGGAAGTGTGAAGAGTAAAACACACGGCGGGTTTGAGAAGCCGATACGGGTTATGTGATACGGGAAGGATTCCCGCCCAGCTTGTCTTCTTTGTGTAAGGTTGCTGTGCCCGCCTGACCTGCAGTGTGAGGGGAAGCCACACACACACACACACACACACACACACACAGACGTCTGATTCACTATCTTGTGGGGATCCTCCATAGTTTTTATACTGTACAAACTGTATATTCTCTCCCCTTACACTAACTCTACCCCTAAACACACACACACACACACAGGCCAATCAGAAAAACCTACAGCTAAATCTACCCTTGGGAAAGCAAATGGCTGCTAATCGGGTCAAATTAAGCACACAAATGAAGCACAAACACACACACACACACATATATAGTGGGTATATATATATATATATATATTGTGCGTATATATGTGTGTGTATATATATACATATACATATGTGTGTGTGTGTGTGTGTGTGTGTGTGTGTATATGTGTATGTGTATGTGTTGGGTGTGGGTTTCACTCTGGTTGGGTTTTCTACAGAAGAGCCAGTCGTGAGGATCTTCACGTCCGTTCTCTAGTTAAGTCCTCAACAAACACAAACACACACACACACACACACACACACACACACACACACACACACACAAAACAAAAAAACAATAAAACCCTCTTGGAACGCATCAACCCTTAGCTGTTAAACGACAAGAAGTGATTGGGTCATGAAAGGTTTAGCAGGTTGGACAGGAGAGGTTGAAGTAGTAAGATGGGTTAACTCAGAGAAGTGTATTTTGATGAAAGATTAATACGAAGACATGAGGTGTGTTCGACTTGAAGATTGGTGCATGACGTCAAAGCACCGCAAGAGTGATTCAAAAGCATTCAGATCCGCTCGTTCTCGAATCGCTCGCGTGCAGCGCAGCTTCGAGTCCAACACGCCTGCTCTGATAAACGTGCACTGGTGAATCATTCACAATAAGAGCATTACGTAGAAACGTCCCGCTTCTAAAGCAGGATAAGAATAGAAACGGGTTGTAACGGTGAAGCCCTTGATGTGGGCCCTAAAACTGCTATCTCAGTTCGTTTAGAAGTGAGAGAGACTTAACGACTAGCCAAAGCTCATATCAGCCGACAAACCCCTTCATCAGGCCTGCCATAAACACCAGACACACATTCCCAACCGCACTGAACACCTGTGCCTGCCTTCCCATCCCCGTTCCCCCTCTTCTTCCTCGCTCACACACACGACGAGCGCTTTAGTAAAACCTCCACGTAGAGTTATTTATTCCCCTCTGGAAGGTAGAACGCGAGGGTAGGAGACGTCAGCAGGGTTAGCCTGTAAACAGAGCCGGGTTGCTGGGATATCCAGGACGGATGTAAGAGTTAGGGGACAGACAGAGACGCTCTGCCCCTCCAAGACAATAAAAGAGGGAACGAGGGAGGGGGGTGGGGGGGTGTTTTTATCTTTGAGCAACATGCTGTAAAACACACACAAAGCTGTGATCAGAAACAATGGAGCTGGTCTGGGAGTGTGTCGGGGGTTGCAGGAAGGAAGCCAACTCAACACAACTCAACACAACTCAACACAACTCAACACAACTCAAAACAACTCAAAACAACTCAAAACAACTCAAAACAACTCAAAACAACTCAACAACTCAACACAACAACCCAACACAACAACCCAACACAACTCAACACAACTCAACACAACTCAACAACTCAACACAACTCAACACAACTCAACACAACTCAACACAACTCAACACAACACAACACAACTCAACACAACTCAACACAACTCAACTTGTGTTGAGTTGTGTTGAGTTGTGTTGAGTTGTGTTGTGTTGTGTACAGTTCTTCAGTTTCTTAAGAAAATGTGAGTGTTGATGCTAAGGTTGATATACTTCAAGCAAAATCGAAGAACAATCTGGCATGACGTAATTTCTAACAAAAACAGGGCAAAATGAAGCTCGTTTGGAGTTTGTTTTGGGAGTTCAAAACAGCTTGCCAAAGCGAACTTTCCGGAAAAGTGGCTGCTAAACACCTTCTAACTTCCACTGATCAATGCTGATGATGTAATAGGTGGGTGAGCATGAGTCGCATTGGAGTGAAGTCAACTCCACTCTTCGATTGATTGGCTAGAGGAGGAGCTGTCAATCTAGAACTAGTGGACCAATGGTGATGCTTAAAGGGTTAGTTCACCCAAAAATTAAAATTATGTCATTAATGACTCACCCTCATGTCACTCCAAACCCGTAAGAAAACAGAAAACAGACCGGAAGAGAATACAATGTTGAATAAAGTCGTAGTTTTTGTTAATTTTGGACCAAAATGTATTTTCGATGCTTCAAAACATTCTAAATAACCCACTGATGTCACATGGACTACTTTGATGATGTCTTTATTACCTTTATGGACGTGAACAGTGACACGTCCATTGACTTACAATGGAGGGACAGAAAGGTCTCGGAATAAATCTTAAATATCTTAAGATGTCTTCAGAAGAGAAACGGAGGTCTTACGGGTTTGGAGTGACATGAGGGTGAGTCATTAATGACATAATTTTCATTTTTGGGTGAACTAACCCTTTAAGCCTGCCCTAATTTACATGAAACTCCAACTGCAACATTTGTGAAAGCAAGCGCAGAACGTGGAAAGTAGAGTGAAGAGAAAAACAGCACAGGATAACAAAAGAGTAAAATATGAGCAAATGTAAGAGAGCACAAAGAACAGAGTAATAAAACCAAGGAAAACATCATTTTTAAGAAAGCATAAACATATTTTTTTTGCAATAGAATTTTTAATGTTTAATGTTTTTATTCCTGCTTGTTATTTTTTGATCCGTGACTGACCGTTTGCTATTCTGATCATTTTGCATTATTTATTTTTTCTGTTTTTGCAATATATTTTTAAGTTCACACTTATTATTTTTTGATCCGTGACCGCAATACTTTTGACGGGATATTGATCCCATCGCACAATGATTTCACAGTGGACTATTTAAATTGAGCAGAGCAACTTTTATGTTTGGTTGACTGCATTTTAGTTTGATGATGAATGGCTGAGATGTCAAGTTAGCAACGCTAGAATATATATGTTATGTTGTGTGCGAGAAGAAAACAAATATAATGCGTTAGAGTGTCACAAAAACGAGCATCACACTGTTTTTTTTTTTGTTAATATGTTAATCATTTAAGTGAAATATATTTGTGTATTGTAGTGCTAGGCTATTTGCTTTATTCCTTTATATACTTAATTTTATTCTGTTTTTCTCCATTCACGGGTGCGTAACGTGACGGCGGGCGAATCCTCATGTTCTCTTGTTTATGCTGCTATTTGAAGCTAAACCCCTGTTAAAAAATAAAAAATAAACATTTTTTGCGTACACAAGCTGAGACCTGGCATGAGATTTGATGGAAGCCACCAGTCAGATCCATATTCATAAATGCCAACTTTTGCGTGGAAACGACCGTACGCCCAGTTTTCTGTCATACATTTGTTTCATAAATGAGGCTCATTAAAGGTGCTCTAAGCGATGTCACGTGTTTTTTAGGCCAAAACATTTGTCACAGCAAACATCTCCTCACTATCCGCTAGCTGCCTGTCCCCTGAACACACTGTAGAAAACCGCGGTCTCTGTAGACAGCCCAGGCTCCACAAACGGCAACAAAAACAAACTGGCCCAGCCTGGACCACGAAACATAACAAACTGTGTTCCAGCCAATAACCGACAAGAATGATTTAGGGGTGGGGTTGGGGGGGTTAGTGCGCATGCACATGAAGGGGGTGGGGGGGTGGAGGAGAGAGAAGCATGAAGAGGGGAGTTAGCTAGAGGAGAGATGTCCAAGACAACAACAGCGACTAACGTTAGAAATTGTGAAATATGGCCGACCAAAGAGACGACGTTCCAATGAACAAATAACAAAGAAGAGGGAAAATGAGAAGGAACGCGCGAAGTCCCGAATTTACATCGGAAAAGCATTCAAAAGGTGGCGAGAATTCCGCCGGCAGAAGGGCTTCCAATCCGACATTCAGGTGGATCTGTTTCTGCTGGACAGGGTGAATCCAGTTTGTTTTTTCTAAATGGTTCATGACTGTTGCAGGAAGCACAGAAGGCAGGGGGAGGGGACAGGATGGGATGAGGAGGAGGGAGGGAGCTAGCCTCCGTTTTATTTGACAATACTTTGAATGTCAACAAGAAGTGACGTCACCCAACATCGCTTAGAGCACCTTTAACTCCAGATGTCATGCAAACAAGAAACTACACTTCATAACCACAGGTCTATAGATGTCGTTCCAACCACGCAACTTTGCGATGCTGTTTGCTAATGTTCATTGGAGCGAACTATGATTTCAGGAAACACCGACTCGAACTACACTACCAGTCAAAAGTTTTTGATTAAAAATACAAATAAAAAAAAATTGTAATATTGTTAAATATTATGACAATTTAAAATAACTGTTTTTTTGTGAATAGTAAAGTGTAATTTATTCCTGTGATCAAAGCTGAATTTTCAGCATCATTACTCCAGTCTTCAGTGTCACATGATCCTTCAGAAATCAGTATAATATGATGCTTTGATGCTCAAGAAACATTTATGTTTATTATCAATGTTGAAAACAGTTGTGTACAATTTTTTTTCAGGATTCTTTGATGAATAGAAAGTTCAAAAGAACAGCATTTATCTGAAATATAATCTTTTGTAACATTACAAATGTCTTTACTGTCACTTTTGGTCAATTTAATTCATCCTTGATGAATAAAAGTATTGATTTCTTTCATTTCTTTCCCCCAAAAATAAAAAATAAAAATTCGTATTGACCCCAAACTTTTGAACGGTAGTGTTTAATGTTACAAAAGCTTTCTATTTCAGATAAATTCTGTTCTTTTAAAAACATTAAAAATCTTACCAATCCAAAACTTTTGTAAGCTGATAACGACATGACCATAGTTGGCTAACGATGCTTTTGGGAAAGGCTAGATATGGCCTAATCCAAATCCTGAACCCTAAGCACATGTAAAAGTTTAATCGTACTTGTTGTACCAAAGCTAATGAGGAACATCTGCATTGGTTTCTGGTCAATGCAGAGGTTTTTTTAAGTTTAAACTGAGCTTGATTTGATGTCTTTGGTCCTGTAACCTGTATAAGATGCTGTGATGAGATGAATGCAAAAAGTGCGACTTCAGTCCAAGAACAAGCAGCAAACCAAACAGAAACAACCGAAATAATGGAGTTGAGGAGAAGTGAAATCAAGAGCTTTCTCAGAAACGTGCCCAACATTTCGTAAGTCTTTTGAGGAACATCGGCGTTTCCCAACAGCAGCTGAATAATAAAGCCTCTGAAAGACACCGCACAAGCTCTTTCACTGAGCCGGGATCCCAACCCGCATCTGAATGCATTTGTACATCAATTCCCTGAAATATTCATGTTCTTTGTAAAGTATTCATGCGAGGCCGTGAGGGAGCGAGCGAATCCAACGACACCCCTTCACGCCTCGGGACGCCATCGACCGGTCCCGTTCGCTTGACCAGAGAGAAACGGGTTTGGTGACCGTCCAGCGTGGTTTGCATAACCATGGTTCGCTTTTCTTAGCTTAGCCTTGATTATTCAGATTGTTTTATTTAGTGCCATGTCAGCATTCAAAGCTGTTTTCATGGCAAAAGATTCAATTATAAAAATACAAATATCATATAAATACAATAGAAATCAAACAAACGTCATATTATGCAAGATTTTTTAAATTAACATATGATAAAAAGTCCTTAAGTGAGGTCTTAGCCTTGATTAAATAAATAGTGGTATTTGTTAAGTTATGCATTAGTAGTGGACTAATATGGGATTTAAGTGTGTGATTTTTTTAGCTATTTAATATTTAGTTATAATTTCTGGAAGATGCGGACTTAACTATATGTAAGCCCTGACTATAGGTACGCCAGTTGTAGGTTGATACACTGTAACGCTATTAATGCATCTGTTCGTTTGCCAAATTCACTGAAATATATGAAAAAAAGTGCATTATCCATTAACATCCATCACTTGTGTAAATTAGCACAGTTTTCGATCCACTGATCATTTCAAAATATCAAATATTAGTGATGCACGATATATATCGACCACCGTATCAGATTCGGTATCGGCCGATACATGTTGTTATACATTATGTATTTTTAATGTAATTGTTATCGTCCAAATAAGAAAATGTGTCTGATATATTAAAGCTGATAAATTAATATGGATTATTTCCTTCAGCTGAGACTCTTGAGACTGTTCATGATGGTTTTGAATTGCTTGAAATATGACTGGAATCACTTCGAAAAGCACATATCGGCTACATAAAATGATCATGAGAACATCATTATAATTGTGTGTTTGGGACATATGGATTTTAATGGTGAGACTTTTGTCTTTGTAATCAGGCTGTCAAAAATTAGCTTAGCCTTGATTAAATAAATAGTGGTATTTGTTAAGTTACATATGCATTAGTGGTGGACTAATATAGGATTTAAGTGTTTTTATTTAGCCATTTATAATATTTAGTTATAATTTCTGGAAGATGCGGACTTAACTATATGTAAGCCCTGACTATAGGTACGCCAGTTGTATGTTGATACACTGTAACACTATTAACGCATCTGTTTGTTTGCCAAATTCACTGTAATATATGAAAAAAAAGTGCATTATCCATTAACAAGCCAGAATGACCACAGTTTTTCATAAACTGATCGTTTCAAAATATCAAATATTAGGGATGCACGATATATCGGTCGCCATATCGGTATCGGCCGATATATGTAAATTTTTTATGTTACCGACCGTTATCGGTATAATTGTATATAAGACAATTTGGCCGATATATTAAAGCCGATAAATAATGTATTATTTCCTTCAGCTGAGACGCTTCAGATGCGCACTGTTCAACATGATGGATTTGAAATGCTTGAAATATGATTGAAATCACTTCAAAAAAGGAAAATGCGGTCTGTCATATCGGCTACATAAAATTATCATGAGAACATTATTATAATTGTGTGTTTGGGACATGGATTTTAATGGTGAGACTTTTGTTTTTGTAATCAGGCTCTCAAAAATTATATAAAAATTTGGATTTAGATTTATCGGCTTTCAAAGATAAAGAATTATCGGTTATCGGTATCGGCCAAAATTTTCATATCAGTGCATCCCTATCAAATATCGTCCTGTCCAATTTATCACTTGTTAAAAAATCCTTTGACACA
Organism: Abramis brama; assembly: GCF_963993115.1. Taxonomy (NCBI): domain Eukaryota; kingdom Metazoa; phylum Chordata; class Actinopteri; order Cypriniformes; family Leuciscidae; genus Abramis; species Abramis brama. The sequence goes on along the minus strand of NC_139963.1, from coordinate 7,609,724 downwards.
TTTTAAAGCTAGATACAAACACCAGTGTGAAAACGATTGCTGACCATCAACCCGGTCTGAAATAAAGGTGCAGTCACTGTGTTGGTGCTACAATAACGTCACCGCATGAATCAAGCAGGAGACCGTAGACAAAGCTATAAAACTCTGAGCTCTGTGAGTTTTATCTCTCTCTACAATCCCTCACCTGTCTCAATCATTGAACAGCGATGACAGCTAAGGGCACGGCAAGCTGGGCTGTACGACCAAAAGACACTGTCATATCCGGTTAACAGCACACCTGCAATCTTTAGCTAACATTAGCCTAAATACTCGTTCCCCAAGGCCAAATGGACTCATCTATTCTACAACCACAAATATCAGAGAGCATGGAAACTTCTGGAACAATGCCTTGTTATTGTAGATGCTTCGATTTAATATAAGGACCAGGATATGTACAAACATTTCCTTTTCAATCAAATTCTAATGCATTTTAGCAAGTCTAAATTGGGTCAAAATAATCATTTCTAAATTCATAATCATTTCATGCCTTCAGTAAATCTGTTTGTTCCCAAAATAATTTAAACGCAATTAAGACACTAAATGGATTCATGTGCTTGAGAACGTCAAGGCCCGCAGCCATGCAAAAAAAACAATCACATTCTTCAGTTAATTGATTAAAATGTACAATTTTTACGGTTGGTGAATCACTTGTGCTTTATTGATCAATTGGGCAAGAATGCATATTTTAGAGCATGTGGATCTTTGTTCAGAAATGGAGCAAATTATTAAGAAAACTGTATCTGACTGTATCAACCTTTTTCCTCATTCATACAGTAACATTGCAAAACTGTTTACAGTAAAAAAATTATCTAAACTAGGCTATTAAGATTAAACATTAGACCCTCCTTAGTAGGCTACTCAAAAATTAATGCACTGAAAGGCAAAACAATTATTTTATTTTTTTATATTAAAAGATACCACGTTCATTCTGTTCTTAAACCTTAATTTGAAGAACAGTTTATATAATTTAAACTTATTTTACAATACCTTACAGATAATATTAGCTGTTAGCCCAATGTATCCTCATAACCGTCGCCTGTCACAATTCATATTAAACCGAGATGTTGTTCACAATGGGTGTGTTATTCAAGAACACAATGATTTTTTAGTCTTATGTCTAAATCTCCAAGCAAGAATATGATCATAACAACCGAGAAAAGACAAGAAGTGATCATGTAAATCTAAACAAACGATTCAATGGTTTTCAAATGGTATACATTGGTTATGTGTACCACCTGAAAAGAGCAAAAATGACAATAAATATCAATAAATCGTTTCTAATGTATAGGGTTTTTGAGCTGATGACTGGATTAAAGTCTTTTTTTTATGCTACAATAGAGGTTTTTCGTAGCAATGAGAAAGACTACTAGACATAATCAATCAAACACAGGCCTGATATATAAACATAAACACTATTCTCAGCAATCGTGCGTTTCAAAGTCATCGCTGTTTTCCATGGAAAAGCCACTAGAATGAGATAAAAATACAATACTTAAACACCAGAATGAGATAAAAGCACAACACACCTGAATGCGCCGCCATGGGTAAGTGTGAAGGGTAATATTTCCCGGGTGGGAAATGCGGCGGGTGTTGCACAGCCCCGTGGCCGGAGGAGGAGACGCGTGAGGCGGCGCGGTGGACGAGCGTGGCCCGCTCCGAGAGGAGGTGCGCCGGAGCAGAGAAATCACGACCCTCCATTACTAGCTAAACCGAAGATATAATCCAAAAACCGAGGGGAAATCAGATGAAACCTGTGAAGTGTAATCCGTGTGCGTTTGAGATCGCGGAAAGCTCGCCTCTCCTGCTCAGGTTGAAGTCCTCAATCATCTTTTCTACAAAGAAAGAAAGAAAGGAGAGACGTTGTTATAATCTCGGTATGGCACACTAGCACTAAACCTGATATGCATTTGCTTCATGCTATTAGTTTTCGACATATTAAAGAAAACTGCTGTATAAATCGAGAGCTAATTTTGATTTACATTCGCTTATAAAGAAGATCTGCGTTGGTTTTTGAACGCACGTCCATTGAATGAATGGATGTGAAAAGGCCAGAGATGGCAGTGATTGAATAGGCCTGTAATAGAGAGAGACCGATGCGTGATAAATATACACGCCTTGTCCTAAAACACAGAAAAAAAATATCTTTTAAAATTGTGTTCATGTTTTATAAGCATTACGCACACATATGATTGCAAACAAACAATATGCAAGCTTGACAATCATATTGTTTTCAGGATTTTAATGTCTCTCGACCCTGTTGTTGCTTTTGTTGTGGTTAGAAGATCATTCACAATGAAATCTTATATTGTGTTTTATATATGTGCAAATTAAAAGTAAAATAGATTTGCATACATGCGTTTAATTAATTTAATCATTTAAAAAAAAAAATTAATTGTGCAATTTTATACACTGTATGTTATAGCATGTCAATATTTTAAGGATAGCTAGTTGGACCATGCAATATAAAAAGCAACCATTTATAAACTATATAAATACCATGCCAAAAGAAACCGATTTTTTACGCGTTCCCTTTGGTTTTTAATCAGAATACACTGGGAAAAAAACACAAGTGTGTGTGTGCACATATAGGCTATGTAAACAACTGCAATTTCCTTTTATCTGTTTGAGCTCTTATTTTGAGCAATTAAATCAATCAGAACCAGCTGATATTGTACAAATATTCATCTGTTTTAAACGCGTTTCATCACTCGAGGCTCTTTTGTGCTTCTTCTGTCTCTGCTAGAATAACCACACGTTTGGAGAACATGCCACACGATAAATGAATCATTAAAATGGTATATTTAATTGATATACACAGACTATAGCTTTTTCAGAAAATGTACAATTTAAATAAATGCAGTGTTTCGCGTTGTGTCAGGCCATGCACACACACACACACACCGGGCTTGTTCAGCTTTTGTCTCCCTGTGACTGAATGACTGACTGACTCTCTCTCTCCCGTCAGCCATTACTGACCACCAGCCGTCCATTTCGAGCTCACAACATTCAACCTTTGTTTTAATCTCAGCATTTGCATGCCATTGAAGACTTGAAAGCTTTGTATCGACAGCCGAAACGTGATATGTTGTTAAATATTTGCATAATCGCGACGCAAACACAGCAGTTGTTTGTGTCTCGTGCATGACAATGCATGAAGTAAAATGCTTAAAAAATGCGTCTTTATTAGTCAAAGTGACCAAAAACCATAACTCAACTGGGTTATCTTGTGCTCGTCGAAGTCAGAGGCTCACACACGAAAGACAGTGATGTTATTTTAATGTATAGCTTGTGTGTTTCGGTAATGTTATCCGGCCGGGAGAAGCACGCGCTGCTCGGGCACCAGCAGTCACGCGAGCCGCTCGATCTCATACTGAAATATTCCTCATAAATCCATCAAAAAATGTTTCATTTTGATTAAACACTGAGCAGCGAAGTAATACAGTCTAATAGTATTAGACCCCTGGAAATCTAAATGATGCACGTTTCATTTGTATTATTATTCTTTGTCATGTTTCAGATCGGACTGCGATGCATGTTCTTTAGAGAATATTTCTAATTTAACAATAGCCTATTAAATAGTAGCTACATTTGTAGATTCTAGAAATATTAAAGCGCAAAAACTGCTATATCAATACAACTATTTTGAGTTGCGTTAGCCTATTAATTTGTACGTGGTTAAAGAATTCATGAAAATATCCCTAGGTAATATTGAGTATTGCGGCCTTATATGTTTTAATTTTAAAAAATTAATTTCGCAAAATTACTTATTAAACAAATGCCTAAATTGCTATGTGTAAATGTTGCGTATATAGCACTGCAATTGAATGCATAGATTTATTAAGTTATTTATAGGTTTTCCATTTCCCCTTTTTTATGTTGCACAATAATTGTTAGTGCAGTTTCGCTAGTTAAGATTATTTTTTTATTTTTTTAAGTAATTTAGATTTTATTTTTCGTAAGGCGACACAATGACATAAAAATAAATGTGTTACTTACTGGTATGTTATATCCTCGCATAACAATAAATAATTTTAATTAGAAATAAAGATAATAAAAAAAATATGCAGGTCAATGATGTCCCTTAATTTTAGAAAGCATATTTCAGTGGTTTAGTCCTTAGTTCCCCTCATACGGTTGAAGCAGCTGAAGTCGCGAATCGAGTCTCCAAACACCGATTCTTTCTCCTGTCCGGTGCCGATCGAGAATCTCCACTCCGGGAGAGTAAACACACGCGCTCATTGGTCAGATTGGCGCATAATAATGAGCTGGCGTCGCTCGCCCGGGGACACTCCGCGTTCTGATTGGTCTAAACCGGCAACCAATAGGAATTCGATATGGCGAGAGAGCGCAGTGAGGCGAGCGGCAAATTCAAGCAAAATAAAACACTAAAGACTGGTTACAAGAGCTAAACGCCTCAACATTGCCCTGAAACGACCTGGAGCAATCCTTACCACATTGTGTTGCCACAACGTCGATTAAAATGTATCTAATGTATTATTATTATTTTTTAAACGTCATCAGTCAACATAATTAATTAAAACAAACACTATTAAAGGGTTGTCTTTATTAAATAAATGCGATAGAAGCATACAAAAGTCTATGGATTACTGTGACTGCACTGAATATAACGTTAGTTCTCAGTAGTTTATATAACGCTAATAGCCTGTGTTAGACCTGGGTTTATTGAACATGCTTTCAAAATAGGCTCTATTTAGAGGAGGATTTGATTGGTTGGCCCGTTGCCAGCGTATTGTCACTCACGGAGTGTAAACAAGACTCTGATTGGCTGCTGGCCCGTCCGCATTGGGTTATCTGAAAAAAAAGACATAACTGGATCTGCGGTTTCAAGGCGTCCCCGGGTTAGACGATGAAAACAGATAAGAGGGGACCGTTTCAAGGCGCTCCTAAAAGGCGGACCCTCTGGATCTGATTCTGCACATTTGGAGAACACGAAACTACTAAAGTAGAGAAATAAATATAAGTGTTCGCTATTTTGACGGATTAAAATGCGTCGTGTGGGATACCTTCAGATCTGAAACGGATAAACAAGACACAGTCGCAAGGCGGATTTCTGAACACGTCGGTAAGACATGAAGAAAAGACGGGAAATGAAGAGTTTGGATCTTTTTTTCTTTTTTCTTCTTCTTTTTTTTTTTTACTCGAACTCATTTTATCTAATTGAGCAGATATTTTCTACATGCGATAGACAAACTAAGAATAATACCCGATATAATTAAAGATACAATGAGATTTTACGACAATAAAATTAAATAAATGTAAATAAATGTAGCCTAAACACATTCAGACATCTAATTTAGGTACATTTTTTTATTTTGGCTTTGTAATAGTTATGATTTCCAGTTACATAAAATTGTATGTTTTCAGGTTGAAAATTCCATTAATTTTCTCTCAAATCTGTCGTTGTCAAGTCGTGTAAATGTCTAAAATTATTGCATTGTATTTTTCTCTCTCTTTATCGTTGTGACCACGTGTCAGCATGAATGTACATACTTATGTATGTAATGTAAAAATGTATGTTTATACAGAGATTTCCTTGATGATATTAAGATGATATTAAGAGGATTGTGCTCAACCAATGATGGGTCTCTGATTGACAGTCTACTTTTATCTCTCCAGCTCAAGGAAAGCAAGAACAACTTCTCTCAGCTAAAAACTGGACATATATAACTCTGTTTTGTAACAACATGTATAAATATACACCAAAATCACACAATAGGATCATGTTACAAATGAAATATTGACATTGTCGTTATCAATACATGTAATACTATGCAAATCATTAAAGGCATTGAATTAAATCAAATTTCAAGTAACAAATAATATAAAATAGCCTGTGTTTTGTCTGTCTTTGCTTCAACTGCTTGCTTTACAGTTCAGATTTTTGTATGTGATTTATTGTAATGAATTGTTGCTGATAATACAGTCAAACCAAAATTTATTCAGACACATTTCTCACATTATCAGAGTTTATTCGCTATAGTTTATTAAATGGTACTAAAATATGACACAGAATCAATTGATATTTCACTGGTTTTGTCCGTCCTTCTGTTAGACTGTCTCACGGATGAATTATGTTGAATATCTGTCAGCTGTTAAATTTAACTACACAATTAGATAATACCAGTTTAGATCAACCAGTTACCAAGCAATGCTTCATTTTGTTCAGTCTGTGTGTAAAAAGAGCATTAGCAATTAAAGAAAAAACACTTCAGCAAAACATGATCAGGTCAAAGTTATGAATCATTTTTAGTCCCAATTTTGTATAAATGTTACTGGTAGTCACTGTATGAAGAGTTTCTGGGTATAATATGTGACAGTTTACTTCATTTTGCTCTCCTCACTTACATAAATGAACTATAGTGTCCTGTACTTACTAGTAAAAAAATATCAAAAATGATATCTGGTGTCTGAATAATTGTAGGTTTGACTGTAAATCCCTCTACAAAATCAATCAACGTTCAGAGAGCAGTGTTTGTGTGTGTGTCGCATTCAGGCCGGTTGTGTTCAAATATGGATGCTTTCACTAAACCAATTTGCTGATAATGCCACTTTAATGCAATCTTTACATCCAAAGGAGAATTTTTCTGCATACATTTTTTGTCTGAATTTAGGGGTGGCAATGAATCAAGTCCACATTGGTTGCTGATTTAAAATGCTATTCATTGAAAATATGGTTGATGAAAAAATTATTTTTCACAAAATGTCTTTTTTATTTGGTGATATCGCAGAGATGGGGGAAATGTGTAGTTATATATGTAACTGTATATGCAATAAATACTTATTTTGATATTTTTTTTTTTTTATTGTCCTCATTGATTCTCAATATTAGGAAAACCTGACAATAAGATGCCAGACATGAATTTCAACACGGACAGACCAGCCGACAAGAAATATCTGGGAATATCAGCTTGCATTAATAAACAACAGTGATATATGATCACATGTGGCATCAGTTTAACTAGCGCTGATCATCTGAGAACTTGAATATTAATTAATAAATCCTGGATGGATGGTACTAATATTCTCTCTGTAACTTTAAATCTACCAACCCCCAGATCCTGACGTCAGCTGTCTCCCGGTTAACCCTTCCCTGCCGTTTGAGTGTCCCTGTGTTAATCGTTATGTGTATCACACACTGGTATGAATGAATTAAGTGCCAGGATGTACATTTTATTGAGCACAAATTCATTTTAAAGGGCTGGTTGATTATGATTTCACTTTTCTGACTTTAGTTAGTGTGTAATGTTGCTGTTTGAGCATAAACAACATCTGCAAAGTTACAAGGCTCAAAGTTCAAAGCAAAGGGAGATATTTGCTTTTACAGAAATCGCTTTTTAAGGACTACAACAAACGGCTGGTAGAGACTACACAACATTCCTCCCAGGTTAGTGACATCACCAACCCTAAAATTTACATAAACCCCGCCCCCTGAGCATGATTTATAGATTATCATGACAGAATATGCTAATCAATGACTAGATGATGACTACACATCAGCTACATAAATTCACCAACTAACTATTCAGAAATGTTGTCTACATGTTGTCACTTCTTGAGTCTCTCCATCTTTCTGACTCCGGTTTGAACATAACAGGCTAAAAGTTTTTGAAATGTTCAGTGCATGTGTGTGTGAGGTAAAAGGACACTAACTCTTGAAGCTCCGCCCCCTGTGCCGGGAGCAGCAGCTCATTTGCATTTAAAGGAACAGACACAAACAGTGCGTTTTTGCTCACCCTCAAAAAGTGACAATTTTAACATGCTATATAAAAATATCTGTGGGGTATTTTGAGCTAAAACTTCACACACTCTGGGGACATCAGAGACTTATTTTACATCTTGTGAAAAGGGCATTATAACACCCCTTTAAGTGTTGCCATTTGGACAAAACCCTTGCATATCTTTATGAGAATTTAATGAAACGCAAACATGATGCATAATACATCTGAAATGGTACAACAGTAAAAAGCAACAGATTGCAAAAGCATTTTACAATACAATACATTATAATACATATCCAAGATTTCAACACACCTTACAGTATAAGTAATGTTTAATTCCTGTTAGAAAAAGTAAGGCCCTAACATCCTAATAAATTATCCCTAAAAATATATATATATTAAACTAATTTAGGCCAGTGGTTCTCAATTCCAGTCCTTGTGTCCCTTGAAATGACACTGGGACCAGAATGGAGAACCACTGATTTAGACAAGAAACAGTCCAGAATCTGAACATAAGTGAAGAACAAAGAAGAAACACAATTTTTATAAAGTGATGAGTTGCTTCTTTCCTTTTAAAATAAGCTCTCAGTGTGGAAATTTGCACACTTTAGAGATTCACTTCAGCACTTTTTAACACTAATTAAGCATCTGTAATCTTAAAAGAGATGGTTCACCCAAAAATGCAAATTAATTACCTCAGATGTCAATCCAAATTTTGTGAAAAGGTTTTTGTTTGTTTGTTTTTGGAAGTCAATGCTCACAAAAATGGTTTCATTCCCAACATTCTTCAAAATATCTTCTATTTTGTTCCTCAGAAGAAAGTCAGTCACGCAGGTCTGGAGGGACGTGAATGTGAGTAAATGATGACAGAATTTTCATTTTTGGGTGAACTATCCCTTTTAACTCGTTATTATCACTTATGTAAAACATGTAGTGTTAACGGTGTGCTCAGTAATCTTTTGTTTGTAATGTGCCAATCAATAGGGCTTTTCACACTGCACTTAACCTCGTAAAGGAGCGTTTCACGGGCCATTTACACGACACCGTTTTTAACTAAAAACGTAAAAAATTGTATGCGTTTTGGCCGCTCATTTACACGACAACGGCATTTTAGGCGCCTGAAAACGCAAACTTTTGAAAACGGGTTTGAAAATGCAAGTTTTTGAAAACACTCTTGAAAACGTATAAACAACAAAAAAGCGAATCTCTGAAGACGATGACGTCATGCACATGCGTATTACGTGTTCAGTCTGTACTGGCCTGGCAGCAGAACACAGCGTTTTTAGTCGTTTTCGCGGATCCGTGTGAATGGCGATCGTTTTTAACAATTGTATCGTCTGTACGAGGAAAACTCAAAGGAAAAACGTTTCCGTTTTAAGCGTATTGTTTGGTTTTAGAATGTTACAACTAGATGCTTAGCAACCGACAACCAATCGCGTACTCATATTTGCATGCTTCGGACAGTCACGGAAACATTGCGCGATGTATAAACAGTTTTTTCTGCGTATGACAGGAAAAATGTCAAATGGCGATGGAAAACGCGACAATTCGAATGAAGAAGAACCGAAAATATGCTTAAACTAAGGACTTTAACCCGCGGTTTAGGAATATGCAAATGTGAAATGGCAGCTTATGAATACCCAGGATTAACTGTTAACCCCGGGTATAGTTTGATCAGTGTGAAGCGTAAATAAAGATAACCCAGGATTCCCTTTACCCAGGGTTAAGATTGACCCAGGGTTAAATATTTAAAGTGTGAAATAGTGACGCCCATAGTGACGCTCGCGCTGTGTTTGCATACTTTACCACAGCTGAAGTGAAATAAATGCAATATTTGTCAAATACACAGACTTTTCAGAGACATTTTCATTCAATGCTTTATGTGCTACTTAATACAGCGCCTGTTTGTACAAGAATAAAGTTCAACATAAGCCTAAACTATCAATGAAGTTACGTTTTATCATCATTTTTCACAATATAACATTGCAACTACATGAAAAGAGATTTTACTGTTATAAAAAACAGATTTGTGAGCATTAGTGGAAATGAAGGTGTGAGAACAAACACGAAACACAAGTGATTGTTGTCATGCGGTGAATCCAGCCAATCGTGAAGCAGTCCCCAGGACCTGACAGGGTTTTTGCGGGTCTTTAAAAGGCCTTTAAAAGTCTTAATTTACCCTTATACAAATGAAGACCTTAAAAAGATCTTGAATCATCCTTGCATGATTCATCCGTTCATTTTTATGCAATTTATCCTGCCAATTAACGATAACGCATGCCAGAAGATTTGCATGATAACTTTATGATGTCTTGTCATCATCTCAGTGAGCTTTATCGAGGGTTTACGCATGCGCAGTAAGGAGAATTTAGCATTGGAAAACGCTTGAAAATGCTAATGTGGACGGAGAGCGTTTTGAAACGAATGTATCCACATTAATGTAGACCAGCGGTTCCCAAACCAGTCATTGAGGACCCTCAGCACTGCACATTTCGTCTCATCTAACACACCCGATTCATCTCAGGCCATGGGGGTCCAATCCTGCTCTTGTAGAGCCACTTTCCAGCAGTGTTTAGCTCCAGCCCTTTTAATTAAACACCTGAACAAGCTATTCAGCGACTCTAGAAACTTCCCGGCAAGTGATTAGGAGCTACTCCACAGGAAAGTGGCCCTCAGGAGCAGGTTTGGACACTACTGGTTTAGACTACGAGACTTGTATTGGGTGTGTCCGATAAGGGAGACATGCAAAATGTTCAGTGCTGGGACGGACATTTATTTGCCTGTATAATCCATTTTGGGAGTGGCAGTCCTTTCTGTGAGCAACAAAAGGTAGAGGACCGTATGTGTCTTCTTGCAGGATATTAATGTTAAAAACTTTAGTACTGAGTGCACCTATACTTTAATATGGAAGCTTGTTTCCGCCACAGAGTTTACATCTCACAATTCTGACTTTTTATCTCAGAATTACGTGATATAAAGTCGCAATTGCAGGTTATAAAGTCAGAATTTCGTGATATAAAGTCGCAATTGTGTGTTATAAAGTCAGAATTATGAGATATAAACTCGCAATTGTGAGAAATATACTTGAAATTCTGACTTTTTTTCTCAGAATTGCATGTTTATATCTCGCAATTCTGACTTTATAATACACAATTGGGAGATATAAAGTCAGAATTGCATGATATAAAGTCGCAATTGCATGTTATAAAGTCAGAATTGTGAGATATAAACTATTCTGAGGTAAAAAAAAACAACCTTTTTTTCCCTTAGAATTGGACTGAAAAGATGTCAGAATTGCAAGATAAAAACTCGCAATTATGTGTTATAAAGTCAGAATTGCAAGATATAAAGTCAGAATTCTGACTTTATAACACGTAATTGCGACTTTATTTCACGCAATTCTGACTTTATATCTCGCAATTCTGAGAAATAAAGTCAGAATTGCGAGATGTAAACTCGCAATTGTGAGATAAAAAGTCGCAATTATCTTTTAAAATGTTTTATTCTGTGGCGGAAACAAGCTTCCATACTTTAAGGAGCCACTATATAATTAAATAAGAAATAAGGCCCCAAACATAGTCTATTGCTCACAGATCGGATGTGTTCAATGAACGCGTAAACAGGAAAAAAACGCATGCATTCGGATATTTCGAGATCGGTTTCAGGCCTCATTCATATGTGGAAATAAATCAGAGATGTGCCAATGCAGCTGTCATGTAAACAGGCTTGTCTCTGTCACACTTGTGTTCAGTTGGTTTCAGTTTGCATGGACTTTTAGTTTGTTTTCATTAGTCACATGTATTTGAATTTCCCGCCACTCTTTCGATTACCATGGTTACAGTCATTATTGGTTCCTTGTTATCACCTGTGTTTGATTAGTTATCGTGTTTGAGTCTGAACTTCAGTTCAGCTGTCTCCTGAGTTCAATGTCGGTTGTTGTTTGTGTTTGTGTCTCGTGGCTGATTGACACGAACACGTGAGATACTGCCTCACACCCTGTATTATCTGTTGGTCCTGAATCTTTGTTATTTTAAAGACAGCACTATGAACTGTAATCTATCTGTCCAATTTTTTTTTTTTAGACAGCACTGAGACTGCTTCTTTGACTTGTTGGGAAGTGAAGTTACCGTTATTGATCATGTCAAGCTTACTTCTATCATCCTCATATCATAGCAGATCTCAGCCTTTGGCAAATCCGATTATTTGTGTATCCGCTTGGAATCTGATCTAAAATTATTGATGTCCATATGGTGTATCGCAACTGTTCAGATCCGATTTGTGTGTCTCATGCCGCTCTTCTGTTTTCCGTAATATCTGCATTGGTTTCTATGGCGATGACGTTGCGTTGGTAGGCATTCGCCAAACAACAACAACAACAACCGCAACATGGAGGGTTTTACAATAAAGATGTCGTCTTATTTAAATTTTACAATGCCGTCGTGCTGGACTTTTTTTCCGCGCTGTCGTCTCAAAATATGTCTCCGTTATATTGTCATTTTTTGCTCGTCCGGCACTTTGCAACAATATAGCATTGTTTCGACTTTCAACATGTTTCCTATAACAACGTCCTATGTACGTGCCATGAGAAAGTCACATAAACCACGCAAAATCTGATCAGGTCGTTCAGACTGAAATGGATTTCCAGAAATGCAATTTAAACAGGATTTCAAACCACATATGAATGATGCTTGAAACGGATTTGTAAAGATCGGATTTCATGTGATTTTTAACCATTCACACTATCTAAATCTGATCCCTATATAGTCCGGATTCCAATCGGATTTGAACTGACAGTCTGAACGAGGCTTTTGCTCCACCTTGGCCCGTTGACCTGTCGGCTCCGCCTTGGCTCATCCCACCTGCGACTCCATCAGGTTCGTTTGATGTCACCATTATGGTGATCAGTGTTTGCTTTAGGATACGTTTACACAACAACGATGTGCTTAAAACGGAGAAGTTTTTCCTTTGAGTTTTCCGCATACAGACGACACCATTGTCAAAACGATCCCCATTCACACGGATCCGCGAAAACGGCTAAAAACGCTGTATTCTGCTGCCAGGCCAGTAGATGGCGATGAAACACTATAGACTGAACACGTAATACGCATGTGCATGATGTCATCGTCTTCACAGATTCACGTTTTTGCCTGTTTTCAAAACTTTGCATTTTTAGGCACCTAAAATTCTGTTGTCGTGTAAATGAACGGCCAAAACGCATAAAAAGTTTCACGTTTTTAGTTGAAAACGGTGTTGTGTAAACAGCCCCTTAGTAGGGCCCTTGACTTTTTCATTTTATTTATTTTTATTTTCTATTATTTGATTTTATTTGATTAAAACATGCTTTAGAAATGCTTAACATGCTTTTAGCGCAAGTTAACTAAATGTTAAATATGCTTACAAAATATTTAAATAAAGGGTAAATTTTCCCACAGGCTGGGCATCACTTTTGGCCACGACTGTATAAAATGAAAGTACAAAAATACCATTCAAAGTGGAGAATGCTTTTAATTAGCCAAAGAAACACAAATCATAAATCCATTTTTTAAATGCTGGACAAAAACAAGACTCCCTTTGATGAGTCTGAGCTGATTAGATCTGAGCTGCAGTAACTTTCTAATCTGAGATGAATGTGCTCTAACCGCACAATCATCGCTCTTAAAAACATCACAGCATGCCCGTTTCCCTCTAAATCACCGCTGACTAAATCTGAGCAAAAGAGACAAATGGTAAGAAAGCCACATGTGTGATTCTGAGGTTGCTCATGCCTTTCTGGCGGCCCGAGGAAGGCCGAAAGTGCTCCGCTGGGAAAACTTTGGCTAGTGAGCTGTGACACATATTCATTTACGCCTCAGTTTGAGTCTGTTGTGCTTGTGCTGACCCGTAGTCTACATTTTCATCTCAAATCCAAGCCTGATTATTTTTTTTATTTTATTATATTATATGTAGAACAGCTGCTTTCCCTTACAGAATAATGTATTATTTCTAAATAAAAATAATAATAATAAAAAAAACAAGTTAAGGAAGGTCATTGCAGCTGGATTGTCGTAGAAAAGCTCATGACGAAAGGAGAACAATAAGAGTCTTTAATAAATCCACAAGGAAGATCGTACACTGATAAAAATGGAAAAACGGATGTAATTTCTACATGAAAAAGTTAATTCAGGCAAGAATTCATAAAAATAAAATAAAATAAAAGTCCTATATTAGTACTCAATCAAATTAAAGCATAAATATCAGTGATATAAAATTTTAAATACCTACTCAACTTTTCTGATACTGGTGTTCCCATCATGCACTGGGGCATGAATCATTTAAAAAGGTTGATTTTTCACTGTTTTCCAGCTGTATTTACACCGTTTTATCATTGCTTTTGTTGTTAGGTTTGGTACCCTGCCATTTTGTGACATTTGGAATAATTCTACTCAAAATGACACATTCATACTCATAAACGATCTATCGCATGTTATCGTAATTGTTTATTGTATACCAAGTAGGGTTAGGTCTCTGTTGTTAAGTGCCATGTTATTTCTTTTATGTAGATACAGAATGGAATTTATACAATATCTATTGTATTATTTTAGATGTTTCCAAGTAAAGCATACACTTTAAAAGTGTGGTTTAATTCAGTGTTATATTGTTTGAGTAAAAAGTTAATTTTGTTAAATTAACTTAACTTAGTTAAGTAAATGTTACTTAATTATAAATGTGAAATTAAATATAGTTAAGTAATAATTACTTAATTACTTCAATTAAGTGTTAAGTGTAAATTAAACGTCAAATGAATAGTAAGTAGATTTTACTTGATAATAACAGGTAAGTTCCAAGGTTGGTTTTCCGCCTGGGAACGCTGGGGGGAGCGAGGAAAGTCACCAATATCACCAGAACAGGTTGTTTAACCATCCAAATGATTTCTAGACAGTTTTATTAAGTTAAAAAAGTTACCAAGTTCTCCTTTAAATAATACTAATTACACGTTAATTAAATAATTAGACAATACTGGACAAATGAACTGGGAAAAACTGATGGCTTAAATACATAGAGAGTAATCAACATAAAACAAAACAAGAACTGATTTACAACCAGCTAAACTAACGAGAACTGGGAACTCAGGCAAAACACAGGGAAAATGAAACCATAACAGAATATACATGTTACATGAGCAGTTTGGAAGTTTATTAGTGAGCGGTATTAATATAAACCAGTCCCCGGGTCGAGTGTGTGTGAGGATCTGTTTTATCGTGATCATTTTGAACGCGCGCTTTGCAAGTCTTATGCCACTCGGGTTCTTGCGCCACTGTGTCAATTGAAGATACTCTTCTTAGGAGGTATTGTGTCATGTCTAATGGATTAATAATGCCATCAGAATGCAACCAAAGCACTGGATAGCAATAAAATGGCTGTAAATCATTCAATATAAATGCCATGATCACTAGATTTTATAGACTTACTATAATGTTACTATAATGAATTTGTAAATGGTGATCAGCAACCAGATATTGATAATGTGGAAGTTACTGCCTTTTGCCTTGGTGTGACTTGCTGACAATACAAAGGCAGAGTACAGTAATTTCAATATATATATATATATATATATATATATATATATATATATTATATAAATCATTTTCATTACTAAAACATCGAATTGCCAGATTTCCAGTGTCCTACCTATAATAACTTTGGCTGGACAACTAAAAATCTCTAAAGTGAGTTAAAGTAGGGCAGCGTATTGTTTTAATGGCCCTGCTCTTGCTGATGATGTTACAGTCCTGTATCAACTTCTTAAATCATTAACAATTCCACGTTTCACTTGTACGGTGCGTTTGCAGTCATGTGTGTTGTTTGTGATATCAGTGGAAAATTGACCCTGAAGTCACACATAAAAATGTCTTGTTTTAAATTACAAACTAGATTTGGCAAGACAAAAGACAAGTGGCTGCGTCACTAACGTAACTAGTAGTGTGATAAACAGCTCAGTCGGGTTTAAAACGCTGTAGCATTTCCACTAATGAGCTTTATTCCCGTAGCTGTGCAGTGAAATGCCAAATCGGTGTTTTAAATGTCGCAAATGCAGCCGAGCAAGAGAAGAAGATAATGAAACATTTTCATCTTACACTCTCAAATGTAGTTTTGAAGACTGGAAAATCAGTTTACAAATCATGCAAATTTGCAGATTCTAAGTAACTATTCGGCGAGTGTGTGTTTTAGTGATTGCTGCATCCTAATTTAAATTCATTGAAAAAATTGTTGTCTTTGTTTGTTTTTTTACCAGATAAAAATGCTTCTGATTACATTGTAAATTATAGAATTTTTTCTTTTGCAGATGTCTGAAAAAAAAAAAACTCATAGGCCTAGTATAATATGTTCACCTTTATATTTTATTTAATATATATATATATTTTTAAATTACCATGTTTCTTTTTTTCTTTTTTTTGGCAGATTGTTGATTGCACTGATGTTTTATTTCCAAATAGTCCAGCTGTTGTTTTAGGCTAGTGTTGTAGGTTACGCAGCCTTCCTTGGCAATATTAATAATGCAGTAATGGGGTTCAGTGGTAATGTTATAAAGGTTACAGCAATACAGCAAATAATGACCTTGATTAAAATAATGAATGACTTGACCTTCAGCCTCCATGTCCTAATCAAAGTATGTGCCAATGAAGGTATTGTCCACAAAGTCTAAATAAAAAACAACAACAACAACAACAAATACATAACACCAGTATAAAAAGATCTAAAACTCAATATATATATATTATTCTTCAGCAAACACGCACATATACATTTGCGTATATATATACATCCCCTCGTGTACATATCCACACCTACAAATATTCACAACTCAGTATCTAATATTCCAATGGCAGTTGACACGAAGTAAAACTAATTGTTCATTCAAGTTGACTTTAAGAAAAAAAAAGATCAATCTGAGAATTTATAATGCGGAATCACAAAAATGTGTTTAAGAATTACACTAAACAGAGCTTTCTGTTCATCTCAGGTTCAGGTTGTATAGTGAAGCGAATGACTACAGAAATCCCCCTCAATAGACAGCATTGTGGAGCATGGTAATAACTTAGTTATAATAAAGAATAATAACTTCTCCTAATAAAAATTAGCTATTGTATGGCCTCATGATGAAATATGAGAATATATGAAGACGGGAAGAATCGATGATCCCCCCCCCCCCACACACACACACACTCATAATATATTGTAAAACATATATTACAATGTGTTGTCGTTCTGCTATAAGCATATTACATTAATTAAGCTATTATGTCATTAATTTGCAAATAGTTTATGTTTATATTTATGTCTCACTCAGGTGTTTTTTAAAGATTATTGACTTGCCACAATAACTGTTGTTGTAATGAAAGAGTATGAAATAACTAAAGTCAAACTGGACTGAAATAAGTGAAGATCTGTCAGAGTTTATGTTCTGTTGCTGACAGTCATTTCACTGTTGTTGTTGTTTTGTTGTGTTTTGCAGTGAATGGGTTTGATTGTAATAATTCAGGAAATACCTGAAAAATAATAGAAAATGAAATTAATTACATTTTTTTGCACTTTCTTAAAATGAGTATATTTTACTGTAAGTTCATGTTTTTGGTTTTGTTTTGCAGTTGTTGCTGCCAGTCATTTGACCATTTTTTTTTAATGATTTTCTTTTGTGAGCAATGGTGCCGACTTGCTCCATCTGGTGGTCATTTTGTGAGTAATGTTAATTAGTTTTCTGATTTTATATACATTTGTATGTTATTTAAGAAAAATAAATGATACAGTGATTTTTCAGAATAAAAAAAAAAGAGAATTACTGTAATTTGTCTAATAGCATAATAATTCAAATAACAGCCGAGATAAAACAGATTTAAATCTGGTAATCATATAAAGCCATCGTTTCTCTACACAAGATTTGAACTAAACCTCTTTTAGTACCTCCTCTAAACCATTTTATGACACCTTCATTACTTTTTTACTTTTTTTTTTTTTTTTTTGTCAAAGTTTTGGTTACCTGGACTTTCAATGGAGTAACAGAAAATTCTCAGGTTTCAATAAAATTATCTGATCTGATCTTGATTTTTAATTTAATTTAATCTTTAATTTTATTCAAAGTTTTAACCAAAATCTATGGGTTTGGAACAACATGAGGGCGAGTAAATGAACCTTTAAAACTCAATACCTCTGATTTCATGCCAAAGATTATACAAAGATAATCTTCGCAATCATAATCGTTGCAATCATATTAATATTGTTGTGTCCCAATTCAGAGGCTGCATCCATCGAAGGACGATTGCATCCCGATTCGAAGGCTCCTCCAAAAAGTGTCTTTCATTTCCCATGAAATGAAGGAGACAACAGATGCATCCTTCACTGCCTTGCCTACCCAGAATTCATTGCGCGCTGGTGACGACCATAGACTGTAACGCTGACAAGAAATATTTTTGGAGAAATATTGCCATATTACACTTTTAAACTTAAGTATTGGGTTTCAGCTTACACAAATATCTGATTAATGTAAAAATAAAAAATAAAAAACTTTAAGCCAGTTCAAGTGTTGACATAGCTGAGCCCATATGTGTCACGAGTCGCACGGGTATATTTGTGGCAATAGCCAACAATACATTGTATGGGTCAAAATTATCGTTTTTTCTTTTATGCCTAAAATCATGAGGATATTAAGTGAAGATCATGATCCATGAAGATATTTTCCTACTGTAAATATATAAAACATGTGTTTTTGTGAGTGAATGCAGCACAGTCGCCAACATAAATGACCAACTTTAAAGGAGATTTTCTCAATGTTTCGATTTTTTTGCACCCTCAGATTCCAGATTTTCTAATAGTTGTATCTCAGCCAAATATTGTCCTATCCTAACGAACCATACATCAATTGAAAGCTTAATTTTTCAGCTTTCATATGATGTATAAATGTCAATTTAAAAAAAATTACCCATGTGACTGGTTTTGTGGACCAGGGTACATAGTTTATACTCCTCATTATATACAGAAATGGATCAAAGTATGCATATTTAGACAGGTTGTGAATCCTGTTTTGTTTAAACGGTTTAATTAACTTTAAAAAAAAAGTCCAGTACAAATGTTACTGTCACTTATTGCTAGTCGACAAGAACAACCCTCCATAGGCCGTCCCATTTAACAACGTTCGGTTTGATCTTCTCGGCCTTCGAAGGACGCAGCCTCTGAATTGAGACGCGGCTTATGAATGGGAGAAAGTGCAACACGCAATAGGGTGGAATAAGTCCCGCCTTCTAAAGTAAAAGAGCCAATCACGACTGATGAAGTCATTGAGTCACTCGGTTCCCATAGAAACCTGTGACTGTTACTGTGTCCGAATTCAAATACTTCCCAACTATATAGTTTGCGAATAGTAGTATGTCCAAATAGTTCGGAAAATAGTAAGCGAAAAGTCTCCAGGTGAACTACTACTTCCGGTGAGATTCTGGTTGGTCACATGATAATGACAAATTTCGGACACACATTCATTCTAAAGTATAGTCAACATTTGACTTGGATCAAAAAAGTTCATCAAAGTTGTCCTAAGACAAGAACAAGTATCACTTTGATTAAAGGTTTTGATCCACTTCAAATGTTGACTACTGTATATAGAACATACTTTTTTAAACAATTGTGAAGTAATTTCAAATTAAAATGTAGTATCTACTCAGACAGTACGTGATTTAAATTTTTTAACACTATTTGAGCATAAGAAACAACATTTATGGGGCAGTTCATGTCAGATTTTGTTGCTTTGTTATTTAATCGTGAGTTCGGCAAGCAGTTTGTGAGATTTCAGGATTCCCCCATTAAAATAAATAGGACTTGGAAACCCGAGACAGTCATTGCAAATATGGCCGCCGAGTGAACGGACTTTCCTTGAAATGGACGTTCATTCTGCGGGAGTAGATGACACTGTCATCTCTACAGATGTGGGTGAGGAATCTAGCTGACCATTACGGCCAAATCAACGTGCAATTTAAATATAGACCGACCGAAATGAGAGGATGGCCGGTTTGGGAGTTTTCTGAGTATTATTTGTGTTGCCCAACTTGAGGTCCGCCCTGCAGAGGAATGCCTGAGCCTCACACACACCAACAAGAGGAACCAAACTGAGGTATTTGTGTGGTGTCTTGTTGTACGCAGTTATACCCAGCAAGCAATTGTGCATTTAAGGACGTCTAATAGCCGTCCAAACACAGCCCTGACGTCTAGGCTAAAACAAGGCAAAATCTGGGCTGTCAGGGAAAATGTAATAGACGTCTAACCAAAGCCCAAGAATAGACTAGTCATCAGTTACATAACATGTCAAAGAAATGAAACACCTTGTAATCACTGTTGACTTTGCTTTCATGATGGAACATCACACATCTCGCAAGTTATTTTGGCAGAAATGACATGTAACCAAATTCAAGGTTATTTTGGCTAGAAGTGGGTTACTCAAAGCCGGACTATATCGGGTCTATAGTTAACCGAGACAGTGAAATTACGGCTATTGGTTTGTTGTTGTTGTACGAGGTCTATAGAGGCATGACATTGGAATGAGAAATGTGGAGATGAGAGTACATTTCCTATCCGGAAAAATACATTCATCATTTTCACGTCTGTGTGTCACAGCTTACTTTGGCACTGAGAGAGACTGTGTTAATGATGACATGAAGGATTGATGAGGTGCGTTCGGATGGTCAAACCAGATGTGGACGGAGAAGCTGGAAGAAGAAGAGGAGGAAAAGAGTCATCATCCTCGCCATACTTACAGTCAAGCCAACATTTATCCAGACACGTTTCTCACATTATCAGAGTTTATTCGCTATAGTTTAGAAAATGGTAGTAAAATATGACTCAGAATCAGTTGATATTTCACTGGTTTTGTCCGTCCTTCTGTTAGACTGTCTCTCAGATGAATTATGTTGAATATCTGTCAGCTGTTAAATTTAACTACACAATTAGATAATACCAGTTTAGCTCAACCAGTTTACCAAGCAATGCTTCATTTTGTTCAGTCTGTGTGTAAAAAGAGCATTAGCAATTAAAGAAAAAACACTTCAGCAAAACATGATCAGGTCAAAGTGTCTGAATCATTTTTGGTCCCAATTTTGTATAAATGTTACTGGTAGTCACTGTATGAAGAGTTTTTGGGTATAATTTGTCACAGTTTACTTTATTTTGCTCTCCTCACTTACATAAATGAACTATAGTGTCCAGCACTCACTAGTAAAAAAATATCAGAAATGATATCTGGTGTCTGAGTTGATCTGACTGTACATCAGATGCTTTCTTGGTCTCCTTAATAACAGAATAATAGCAATTCTGTCATCGTTTACTCACCCTCACTTCATTATTTTCTTTATCATATTACTACAAAATATTTTGAAGTCATATGGACTGCTCGATTATGTTGTTTTGTCTTTTTTGAAGCGTGACAGTAAAACAAATCACCCCCCCCCCCAAAAAAAGATTTTTTTAAGTACAATCAACTTGCATGTTTAAGTCATTTGAACTTAAATTACATTAAAATGACTTAAAAAATAATTGAATCTTATATAACTTATTTTGATGAGTTAGAGCAATTTAAAAACATATGTTGTCATAACTTATTGATCAGATAAAACATTTTTCAGTGAATGTATGGAAAAGAGCAGCTCAGCCTACCTCAGTTGCTCGAAAGAGGGTGAGGGTGAATAAGTGCTTGTTATACTTAGAGTAACTATTGCTTAAATCTGAATTTGTGAACGTGATATGCGACACATGGCAGTTTTTTTTTTTTTTTTTCGTCATCAAGATATATGGGACTCAATTAGTTGAACATCTGGATCCGGCCACAGCTGTCACCCCACACACCTGCTCAGATTCAACTGAGCCGTGAAGAAAAGCTTGTGCAACAGTATAGCTGTGAAACTGTCCTTTCCACACACTTTTTAATTATAAATCAATCATTCAAAGAAAGGTAGATGAAAGAAAAGCTGAAAAGAATAGATATATTTATTTGTATTTTTTAAATACACACAGTATAACCTAACCTGGTACCTAAACTTACCTTTTTATTGTGATTTTAGGCACTGGTTTTTCTATCAGGAATTGCAAATCTAGTTACACCTTTTTCCTAATGAGCCTATGCCTTTTAGATTATGGGAGGCACTTCAAAAAACAAAGCATTTAAAAAATCATAAGATTGCGCTACAAATAATCCTTATCTGTCAGTTTGACTGAATGGGCGGTAACATTTCCTTCATGTTTTATTTGCATGCTTCAGAAGAATTGGTGTTTTAATGTGACGCGTTATCACAAGAATATCTATTCAGTCGCTGAATTATTTTCCTCCTGATTATTTTTTACATTTTTCCTTTATATAATGCTGTAACAGAATGAAAATAGACAACATATACTGCGCATTTGTGGTGTGCATTGCTAATTTAATTACGATGTATGACATGAATGATTCACTGAAAATCTCTTGTTTTTCTCAATCCTCAATCTCAATCCTCATGTCTCTTTGCATGTTTGTTTTTAACATGGATGCTTTAATTGTCTTTCCTTTTCACTTTTAATCCCTATTAACAGTGTTTAACAGTGCATGTTCGGAAAATTACGGAGATCACTTTAAAATATTATCACTCAATTTTCCAGTTAATGAACACTTTTGATTAAGTCTTATCTCAATATATAAGACATATATTACTACAGTAATATTTAGCACGTTCGTAATATTGCTGTGGAAATAATTGAGGTTTTGGGGTAATTCATGGTCATGATGGTTGAAGGGTGAGTAGAATAAAATCATCTCATTGTACTCAGTTTTTATTTTGCTGATTGTTTACAGTTTAACTGAAGTTATTACCATAATTCATGCAAAGTGTAAAGGGATTGTTCATCCAAAAATGGAAATTTCGCCATCATGTACTTACCATAGTGTTGATCCAACCTGAATGCATTTGTTTCTTCTGCCAAAAACAAAAGATTGATTGAAAAATGTTGAATACCAAGCAAGTTTTGGTGCCCATTGACTTACATTGCAAGGACAAAAGACACTTTCTCAAAACATATTTTTGTGTGTGTTCATGAGTCCATGGCAGAATTAGGCATTTTTGGGTGATCTACCCTTTTAAGAGTTTAATATGGAGTCTCCAAACTCATCCTTTCCAATCACCTGTCACCTGTCTGCTTGATCCTATCCCCACTCGTCTCCTTCAAGCCATTTTGTCTTCAGTTGTACCCGCACTTACGCACATCATCAACACCTCTCTTCACAATGATACCTTTCCTACAGCATTTAAGCAGGCTTAGATAACCCCACCGCTTAATGCTTTTGGCCACACCAAAAGATATTTAAAATCTTATAAGAAACATGAGGACATATAATCCTAGATTTAACAGTTTTGCCCCTATAGTGTGTGGTGTGCCGCGATGTGAAGAAGAAAACACACCACACACAAACAGATTTTCAACCAGAGTCCCGACTGTGAACACAGGAAATCTCGCAAAATCTCTCGAGACTTCAGAATAAACATTGCGGACAATAGAAGACAGAAGACCAGACCTCTACAATGCCAAACGATGAGCCTTTTCCTCACCCCTAGCAATCCAGTCAATCAACTCATCACCATTCAGGATGGTCGCCACAAATCGACAAGCTGACCCTCCATCTCCGATGTCCATATCCATTTCACTCTGTGCTGCGCCATGACTATTGTTATTCTTCCTTCTTCTGTCAGCTCGCTTTCTGATAGGATATCATTTCGTTCCACCAGACAATCAACAGAGTACGTGCGCATTTGACCTCGGGGTTCCCCCCACACATCAAGATTTCTGATCAACATGGTGAATATTTATGATTCGCGATCAGGGCAGCTCCGACATTCTTCCGAGCAGGTTCGGTCACTCTTAACACACCTCACACCACAGGAAAATCTGATAAAATAAAGTTTAGAACCATCAAGATAATCGGGACTTCACTTAGGATTGTCGGAAGGGGAGAAATCAGCCCGAATATCTTATGGTGTGGCCCCAGCATTAGAAATCCACTCTAAATCCCACACTTTTAGAAAACTACAGACTGAATCCTTTCTTCAATTCATTGCAGAAGCACTCGAACGAGTCGTGTTCAACCAATCTCTGCCTTTCTTACACAGAACAACCTCCTGGACAACAGTTTCAAAAGAGCCACTGATCTGCTCTTTGTTATTGAAGCTCTGAGACTGACAAGAGCAGCTTCTACACCCTCAGTCTTCATCTTGCTGGATCTGTCTGCTGCTTTTGACACAGTTAACCACCAGATCCTCCTGTCAATCCTAAAGATGAAGGGCATCTCGGGAACCGCAATCCAATGGTTCAAGTCTTAATTCTCAGGTAGGTCTTTCAGGGTGTCGTGGAGGGGTGTGGTGTCTAAGACCCAACATCTTGCTACTGGAGTGCCTCAGGGCTCAGTGCTGGGACCACTTCTGTTCTCCATCTACATGTCATCACTAGGATCTGTCATTCAGAAACATGGCTTTTCCTATCACTGCTATCATCTTGCTACTGGAGTGCCTCAGGGCTCAGTGCTGGGACCACTTCTCTTCTCCATCTACATGACATCACTAGGATTTGTGATTCAGAAACATGGCGTTTCCTATCACTGCTACGCTGATGACTGAACTCTACCTCTCATTCCAGCCTGACGATCCAACAGTAGCTGCTCGTATCTCAGCCTGACAGACGTTTCTTGCTGGATGAAGAACCACCACCTTTAACTAAACCTTGTGAAGACAGAGCTGCTTGTGGTCCCGGCCAACCCAACAGTACACCACAACTTCTCCATTCAGCTAGGTTCATCATCCATAAGTCCATCAAGGTCAGCCAGGAACCTTGGAGTTGTGATTGATGATCAATTGAACTTCACAGAGCACATTGCTAGAACTGCCCCCTGCAGATTTGCCTTATACAACATTAGGAGGATCAGGCCCTTCCTATCACAGCTACACAACTCCTTGTCCAAGCGCTTGTTCTCTCCAGACTGGACTATTGTAATGCTCTCTTGTCAGGTCTTCCAGCATCACTGTAAAACCTTTGCAACTGATCCAGATGCTGCAGCTCGAGCCGAAGAGACGCATGTCACTCCTCTCATCAATTTGCACTGGTTGCCAATAGCCGCTCAAATTCAAGACACTGATTCTTGCCTACAGAACAGCCACTGGCTCTGCTCCCCTACACCTAAACTCACTACTTTATGTGCCCTCCAGAAACAAGTGAATGGCCTTGTGGTGCCATCATCCCAAAGAGGCACAAAATTACTTTCACGGACCTTTATCTGGACAGATCTGATGAAGGACCTGCGCCTGGACACGACGACAACGCAGTCCTGAAGTGTCAACTAGTCTCTCCCCTGTGAAGGCCTCCTTCTCCTTCCCTTTACCTCTGTACAGATAAAACGTTGTCAAAATAGTTCTGGTTCACATGGCTACTCGGAAGCCATAAATAATTCAGTATTATAATTTTTTAAGGCCAGACAAGTAATTTGTTTAAGTCAATTTGTAAAGAATGTCTACATGCCTGCACACATATATATTCAAACGCGCATACCTATAGACTAAACACGTAATACGCATGTGCACGCCGTCAGCTTTTCACAGGTTTGCGTTTTTAAAGCTTGTGCAGAGATAAAAAAAATTTTTTTTTTTTTTCTTCAAGGCTTGCACATTGGAACCTATTTCAAGGTTTGCGTTCTCGAGCCCCAAACACAGTTGTTGTGCGGATGAGCAGCCGGAGTGCGTTAAGGGTTTTCTGTCAGAACGGTGTTGTGTTAGCGGCCCCTAAGTTAATAACGGAAGTGAATCAATCAAAACTAACTTTAGCTGGACAATAACTTTATTCTAGAGCTGCTGTAAAGCCAAAACAATCTCTGTTACTTTAATTTCCTATTATCTCTGTAAAGCTGTTTTAAAACAATCTGTATTGTAAAAAGTGCTTTATAAATAAAGGTGACTTGACTTGACTTGGTGAAATGACCTGCCTAACTCAACCCGAAGATATTCAAGAAACGGCTAAAGATGTATCTTTTTTCCCCAAAATATTAATACTAACACTTTTCATTTTATTTCTACTCTATCTATTTTTTTCTGTATAAAAAAGAAAATAAACTTGCCAGCTCAACATGTTTTTGATCTTTTGTTTGTTCAACTGCTTCTAGTGGACTCTCCATTTCGACTCTTCACCAGTCGTAGACAAAAGCATCTGCTAAATGATTTAAGTCCCCCTGTGGTGAAAATCCAGCTTTTAATGTTGTTTATATACAAATTCATAAGTCGACAGCATTGCTGAGTGTTTTCTCCTTAAAACTGCAGTGAACCAAAGACAGTCTCAAAAACACGGTTTGAAATCGCTGGTGTTTCTGACGTCACAAACTACCTTGTAACCAATCAGATCAACGTGTGATCGTCAACAAGTGGATCTCTGAGCTGAGTGAGTGAGTGGAGGCGGGGCTCATTTGCATATTCATAGAACCGCACATACTAAATGAGGCAAGGGTGTCGAGTTACATTCAAGATATTTTAAGGCATCATTTTGGTGATCAAAGATGAGTTTTAAAGGATAAAATGATTGACTACAGGGGGACTTTAAATGTAAATATCTAATTGCTGTGGTGGCCTGAATGGACTTTGCATGCTCAGAATTTGTCAGATTTAAATGACAGTACAGTGTGCTGATCTCCCTCTAGTGGTTGAAACTGTAAACTACCACTGACATGGTCCCATACATTAACAGTTAATGAATGTTAATACCTACACAGCACATCTGTGCCGAATGGCTAAATAATGAGCAATACAAGCATTCAATTGGTCCCTCTCAGAAAAGATTGAGGAATCTCTCTTTTCGGTCTTCTGGCTCTGGGCGTTTGAGTGTGTTTGGTTGTAGCTCAGTAACTCAGTAGCTGATCAGAACCAGGTGCACGGCTTTTACCATGTGCTTTCCATTTGAGCAGATGAAAATGGGGCTCAATTAAAACCAAACACATAGCCTGTCAGTTGTGGAAAGAGTTGAGCTTTGTCAAAGCAGATTCCTGCTCTTGAGAGGAAAGAAAAACACAAGTAAAATGATTAACCTGAGCCTGTGAAGACACACTGGGGATTCAGATGCATTGAGTAGGAAACGAAACATGTCTTTTCTTCTCACACTGAGCAGGAGTCATTTGTAAATCAATAAAATAAAATGACCTCAGAACAAGGACAGAGTCACATCTGTTCATGAATACCATGAATGTAAAAAATGTCATAGCATCTCTTGACTTTATTTTTGTATTGAACTTCTTTAATTTCTTTTTGAACTTGAACATTTGACATTGAGCATTTGACATGCAGTGAATAGTTTTGACATGTTTTCTTTTCCTCATCACCTTTAATTTGAATGTTCCTCATATCTTCACTTATGTCTAGCTTTCCTGAGATGTGTGGGTCAGTAGAGCACAAAAACACTCGGCCAGAGAAACAGAAGATACTTCAGCTGAGGAGCAAAAAAAAGCAAGGTAGGAATAATGAAAAGGAAAATGTGTTCGAAGATATGGGATAAAAATAAATGAACAGAAGAAAGTCAAGGAATAATTGAAAAATAAGCAAGTAGATAAGTGACAATAGCCGCTTTCCGACCAAATAGTTAAAGGAACTTAGTTCTAGGAATTGTCCACTTCTAAACAGTTCTAAGAACTACTCTCCCCCAAACTCGGTTTTGCTGTTTGTGTTTGCACTGGCCAAGTGGCCATAGGAACTGGTAGGAGGGGTAAGGGAGTGACGCAAGCACGGTGACTTTTATTTTGACGGCGCGATGGACCTTTATTTTGGTGGCGCTGAGAACGCCAGAGCAAATAATGCTCGCATTCTCTGTGTTTATTAGTTAGCGATCTGTCTAACAGTACTGTTTAATATGTTATTAGATAGAACTGTTATAGAAAGTAGACAGTAACTTATATGAAAAAAAGGTCATTAGCCTATGCCGTGTGGTTGATGTCCAGTGTTGCTAGCTTGGCAGATAAACATAATCATGTTTGACTTGGTCCCCTCAAAGTTGCGTTGGATTTTCTCTTCAGCATAAAGGTTTAGAGACCCATCTATCACTGTTTTCCATGTTTGTATAGTTAGTTTATGGAGTAAAT
Organism: Abramis brama; assembly: GCF_963993115.1. Taxonomy (NCBI): domain Eukaryota; kingdom Metazoa; phylum Chordata; class Actinopteri; order Cypriniformes; family Leuciscidae; genus Abramis; species Abramis brama. Next base: position 7,581,806 of record NC_139963.1, on the reverse strand, counting down.
ATATAGGCTAATCTGTGTGTTTACAGCTGTTTTAAAAATGGCGGGTGCTGGTGTTTTGCGTGCGTTCGGTCAATCAGCGTACACTAACGTCACGGGTAGTTCCTATAGTGCTGGTTTAGACCCTGCTCTGAAGTAGGACCTAAATTAGTTCCTCCAAATGGAGTTCCTAGAACTAAAATCGTTCCTAGTTCCTGCGGTGCGAACATGCCGACATCCGGGTACTTTAGCCAATAGTTCTAGGAACTGTGAAAAGGTTCCTCCAGTCGGAAAGCGGCTAATGATAATGTAAATTCAGTTCAATTCACATTTATTTGTATAGCACTTTTCACAATACACATCGTTTCGAAGCAGCTTTACAGAAAATGCATGAGTTCCTATTAAAATTTACAGTGATCTGTTATCAGAGGAAACTGTCTAAGTTTTGCATTTCAGAAATGTACAATACAAAATCACAATTAGCTAAAAATGTATTAATTTAAACAATGTAATAATTTAAGGCAGAAACAATGTGGTCATTGAAGTAATGAATACATGTTTGTTAACAAATGATTATAACATTTAGAAAATGTAGCACTGAAATGCATTTAGGTTGAAATTTGATTGTTTTATTCTCCTTTATCCAATTAAAATAATGTAGGGTAATGGTTCACATCTATATTTTATAACTTGAGCCAAGGAAAAATATATAACTTTCCCACAATATTTTCTATGTCTGTCTATTTCATGGGAATGTTTGGTCACCATTATGCTGATCAGTGTTTCCTTTAGTTTGAGTTTTATGTGAGTTTGTGGTCTTTGCAACAGTGTATGATTCAATCCATCTTTATCTTTTTTAATCAAATGGCAATAGCCAATCAAATCGCTGAACTGAAAGACCTTGGTGTCATCCACCATCAAGATTTACTGAACTCTCAGACTTACACAAACCTACCTTTTTGGCAAATTCCTTCAACTATGGTTAAAAAAGTGTTATTTTATATGGGATTCTTGTTTTATTTCCTTTGTAAGATTTGATCTGTTGTTGCAGTAAATAACTACTAAATGCACATGGGCTTCATCCAAGATACTTGTGCATGTGTTGACTTCATCTAATGTGTGGATTATTTGGTTTTATTTGAAAAACAGAAGCATGCTGAATGGACTGAATGGACTTATTTTAAGAAAAACACACACAAGACGCATTATATACACCTGTTTGCATATGTGTATGTTACACATTCTTCCTGTGTGTTAATGTCAATGTTTATGACACACTGACTGTCCGACTTCTGGACACTGGGTAATTCTACACGTCTTTCTAATTCTCCAAACACCAGTGAACTGTGAAGACTGTTTTTGCCACTATTACCCAGAATGAGATCATAGGGTCACAGGCTAAGAGGGAAGGTCACGTTGGTTTCTTGCAGTCAAACACAACATGGCATTGTGTCTGTGAGCATACAGTCCAGACATGTGAGTGTATCTGTACTGTAGATGTGGAGAGTGAAGAGATCTGCCACCTCACACACACCTGGGACGCCTCAGATGCTCGCACATCCAGCTGTGCCAGATTCACGTCTGCAAACATCTGTTCTGTGAGGGATGTGATTTGTCATTTTGAATCTGTCTTTCTTTAAAACACACACACACACATGCTCTTTTAGAGATGTCATCCCAACGGAAAGGAAGGAATCTTTAAAATTTCAATTGTTTCTCCAAGCCTTCATCCTTCTCTCGCACTTTGTAACACATCTTTCCCTCGCGGGTCAAAATGACCCAAAGCCCTAAAATTATACTTTATTTTCTTTTTGTCCAGAAAGCTTATTTTATTTAATTTTGATAATATTTTTTCTATTTTTTAATGAAAATTTTTTGGGGGAGATTTTTTGTAATTTTTTATCTTATTTACCTTTAAATTGCTAGATTTGAATAATAAATAGTCATTTAAGCACATCAAAATAACTCACAATTTCATCCATAACCCCTTTAATTCAGCTCAAAATATCTTACATATATTACTGTCTTTGCCGACCTCTTATGGAAAAATAATAATATATCATGATATTTCATGCCTTTAGATGGCCTTATAGCTCTATATGAAGCAAATGAGCTGTTCCTCTGGGTCCTAAAGTCAGTTCATTTCAGTATGCATTCAGATACACATGTAGATGTTATAAAATATATATTTTTTTTAGTAAAGTTTTAGCATTTTTAGTTAGAATTTTGAGCATTTTTAGGTTTTTCTATGTGAACTGAAGCATTCCCCGCATCCCATTCATTCCTAAGGGGGTCAAATTGACCCGCGAGCGAAGGATTTGTTACTTTTTTACATTTCAATCACAAAACTCCTCAAACCCATTCCATTTTTTTTGTGTATTCATGGTTCAAGTGCAACAAAAGTCCCAGGATCCCCTCTGATGAACACCCAATTTAAAAAAAAAAAAAATTTCAGGTCAAATTGACCAGAGGGAAGAATGAGGGAGAGAACAAGGAGATTAGATGGAGAGTAAACTGAGACTTTTGTTGACGTAAGAAAAGTCTCCAGTAACCTCACCTATTTCCAGACGTTTCCCAACATAGTGTCGGCCCAGATCCGGCCCACATCTGGGCCGTGTGGAGTCCATGTGTACCGGACGTGGGCCGGATCTGGGCCGACACTATGTTGCTGTCTGGGTCAGAAGAGATCAAGGAAGTCTCAGTATGTGCTCAGATTTGTCTCAGGAAAACATTAAAACCATTTTTGTGCAACATTATTTTTGGTGATGATTCTCAACAATGAACAAAACAAAAAAAATCCCATGATATTTATCAGTTCCAGTAATATAGCATTATTATATCAGTGATATTTTTTTTCACATTTTATCTCTTTATTTATTAATTAACTTAATGTAATGAGAATGGGGAGGGTGTAGAATATATTTTATTGTATATTCTAAACTCTTATGCAAAAAAAAAAAAAAAAAAAACATTTCTTTTGATATTGGGGTAAATTATTACCAGGATATGTCATGAGATTCAACTGACAAGATATCAATGTCTGCAATCTAAAGTGAGAAACTTTCATATGAACTCAAACATCAAAATTCTTCCACTATCCAGTAGTTCATACTTTAAATTAACTGAGACCTACATTAAGTCTATAGCCTATATATAAAAATACAACCTCTAAGTGTGAAATACGGATCCTTTCATGAACACGAAACACACATTTACCATTATCAACGACACATGCAATCCTGGGAAAACTAAGAGCGTAGGTGTTTTCACTACATGTTGTAATTACTGTAATTACGAGATTTCAACTTGTAAAAAGCGCTCGCGTCCTCTTGAGCTCGTAATTACAGCTTGTAAAACGGGAATTTTGTGAGAGCTCCTACTTGTACCACCTGACACCGCAAATTAATTCAGGCATTGATAGTGTTGCCATAGAAAAGCACAATTTCATGATAATTGCGGCATGGAGTGAACGCAGCATTTATACACGGCGAATGATCATTAACAAAACAACCAACAGGTGTGCACTAATTAGAAACCATAGCAACAAACAAGGATGCAAATTCAGGCAATTGGAACGATGAAAATGAAACCAAAACAAAACATGACGATTATACTAGGATAGTATACCGAATCTGTGTGTGTGTGTGTGTGTTTGTACTTGTTCAACTATCTTTGTGAGGACCAGTTTGAGTTTTAGACCATTGGAGTGAGGACAAAGAGAGTAAAGTGAGGAGATTTTGGCCGGTCTTCACTTTCTCAGAGCCTTTAAAGGCCTGTTTGAGGGTCAAGACTTGGTTTTAGGGATAAGGTTATAATGAGGTTAAGCGTCGGTTTAGGGTCAGGGGTCGGGTTAGGCACTTAGTTGTGATGGGTAAGGTTAGGGTAAGTGGCTAGAGATTGCATTGTGTCAATGAAAGTCCTCATAAAGATAGATGTACAAGAATGTGTGTGTGTGTGTGTGTGTGTGTGTGTGTGTGTGTGTGTGTGTGTGTGTGTGTTTCTAGACTGCTGTGCTCAGACTAGGGATGCACCGATATGAACATTTTGGCCGATACCGATAACCGATAATTCTTAATATTTGAAAGCCGATAACCGATATATTGGCCGATAATCTAAATCCAAATTTTTATATAATTTTTGACAAAAACAAAAGTCTCATCATTAAAATCCATGTCCCAAACACACAATTATAATGTTCTCATTATAATTTGATGTAGCCAATATGACAGACTGTTGCACTTTACTGTATTTTCCTTTATTGAAGTGATTCCAACAATATTTTAAGTAATTCAAACCAATCATGTTGAACAGTGCGCATCTGAAGAGTCTCAGCTGAAGGAAATAATACATTATTTATTGGCTTTAATATATCGGCCAAATTTTTTTATCGGGCCGATAACGATAACATTAAAAATGAACATATATCGGCCGATACCGATACGGTAGCTGATATATCATGCATCTCCAGCTCAGCCTGAAAGTTTCAGGAATTCTGTGGCAAACAGAAAACACAAAGGAGACAAGGAACCAAAACAGATCAATTACTGCCCCCTCGATGACATGCGTTTACAGGGAGAAATGGTTTCATACTGATCTTAGTAGGCATCGATCGCCTCGGTCAACACTCGCCGCGTGTGCTCTGAAAACACCAGCATTAGCCGAGCACATTCACTCTTTAAATGCCAATGAAAATAAAGGCAGAGAGCTATTGCACTCCGAAGCAACAGGGGAGAAAACTAACAGAGCGAGACGGAGAGCGAAAACTAACACTGCTTGAAGGACTTCATAAGGTCTTGTGTCTCTCTGATATACAGCGGCTGTAAATTCTCTAGTTAGTGTCCTCGAGGTCAGACGTTTAATGTGTTGCTTCAGATGATAGCGAGAGCGGTTTCCTGAAAGATCAAACGTTTATTGTTGTTGCAACAAACTCTTACCATTTCTTACATAACTCAAATGACTCAGAAACAACAGTAAAGTGAAGTGTAAATACAGCATTAGCTCAGACTACCGTGTACCAGACGTCTGCTGTTTTATTGACCCTCCTCTTGTCTGGTCTCAAGAACAGGTTTTTTAAGACCGCTAAAGCAGGCCGGCGCGTAACGGGTGGCTAGCAGATTATGGCTTGAAACTAATCCTCAGGAACATGAACACAGATACTTCTAGCAACACAAGCTCAATTTCATGCACCGTTGTGTTAATTTGTCACAACAAAAACTATATATCGCAACACACGTATAAGTGGGCATTAGCGCAAATGCTACAGTGTCTTCAAACTACCATCATAACAAGATTCAGTCTGATCTGTAGTGGGATTAGACTAACCCAGATATGTAATAGCTGTACACATAGACAGTTTTTAACTGTAAAGCCCCCTTTAGTCAATCATTTTATCCTTTAAAACTCATCTTTGATCACCAAAATGACATATTTAAACGTTTTTTCTCTTGAATTTTTTTTCCCGTCATGCCTTAAACTATCTTGAATGTAACTCGACACCCTTGCCTCATTTAGTATGCGCGGTTCTATGAATATGCAAATGAGCCCCACCTCCACTCACTCACTCAGCTCAGAGATCTACTCGTTGACGATCACACGTTGATCTGATTGGTTACAAGGTAGTTTGTGACGTCAGAAACACCAGCGATTTCAAACCGTGTTTTTGAGACTTTGGTTCACAGTTTCTTTTTCCAACTTTTTATTGTTTTATATATGCTTTAAGTAGAACAGATTTAAAAGAACAGAACAAACTGGTCACTAGGGGTATCAAATACAATTATGTTGTTCATATACTGTTAACGTCATATCCATGGGTTATTCTCCCAGTAGTCTCAGAAGAGTGAGAGGAGAAGTAAAAAAAAAATATATATATATATATTATCCTTATCAGGAGACTATTGGTAATGGTCCTTTCAAGTCCATAAAAGGTTCAAGGTCCCAGCGTAAAACATACAAATCCAGATTATTTTCACTGGACAAATATTTCACATTCTGAAGAAAAAAAAAGAGAGATTCTCAATATAATAATACCAATAAAATGTAAATGTGAGGAAGGGGAAAAAATAATAATAACCATAATAATTGCAGTACACTTACAATATCTTCCTAAATTCAATCCATACTCCCATAGCCATTTTGACCTGTACTTGTAAAATTTATCCATGTTTAATCTTAGAGAGAAGGTAATTTTTCCCATATCATACATATGACTTACAATCACTATCCACTCTTGGTTCACTGCAGTTTTAAGGAGAAAACAATCGACTTATGAATTTACACATGGTTTGTCTTAAAGCACATTAAAAACACCACATAGACACATAAATAACATTAAAAAATTGATTCTGATCTTGAAAACTTGAATCACTGAGTTATTTTGACCTAGTAATCGATTTAGCAGTAGTCAACGTGGAGATTCATTTCCCCCAAGGTTGTGTGTTGGGAAGCAGGACAGAACAGTTTCTGCCCTTGAGGAACTATAACAGTGTCTTGAATTTTTCCTTTCATGTCGACGCGTTTGAGGAGCGCTCAAGGACCCACTGCCTTGGGTTTCTCTACAAGCATGCATTGTCTGTTTTAGACAGGAGAAATCAAGGGTACAAAACCTGTTAGAGACGTGCGGGGTAAGAGCGATCAGACCCTGGAAATGTATTGTTTTGTATTCACTGCCAGGAAAGAAGCCAGTGCTGTGAAGCACAGTGTTTGTGTGTGTGTGTGTTTGGCTCTCGGCATGAGTTTGGGTCTCTCGCTTATTAAAATACTGACTGTTACCGCTACATGATGAATGTATTTAATAAAGGCTTCACACTGCCTGCATTTAAAGTTGCTTTCATTACAAGCACACTTTTATTATGAGACCCTCACTGTGCTGGTAAAGACAGGGAGTGTACTGATGAAACACGTGGCTAACGCTGCATTGTTAGCAGTCTTTTTAAAAGAACAATACATGGGTATTCATGTGTTATTGGCAAAAGATTTCTTCCCTTTCTGGACTGTTCTAGGGCGAAATGATAACCAATTAGCAAAACATCTCTACAAAACCCGCTCATACACTGTAAGAACAAATTTACGGTAAAAAAAACAGCTGCCAGAAATTTACTGTAAAAAAATACGGTAGTGACATTTTAGGTTTTTACAGACATGACTTAAATTTGCAGTAAAAAAACGTATTTCATTATCTGATATAATGTTAATTTACTGACATACTGAAGTGCTAAAATCTGTTTTGTACCGTTGTAATACACTGACAACCACCAATCACAGCGGTGATGAGAGTCACATGATCAATCAAAGCTCATCTCAACCTGAGAAAGTTAATATTAATATATAGAAGCTGCTTAGTGTCATTCACACAAACACTAAACACCATCATGGAGTAAATGTAACATAAAACCCTAATGTACATTACTGATTAGAAAAAACTATGAAGAAACAGTTATTTCAACAAAAATGTATCAAAAGTGAAGTGTCACGCTGGGAATTGTGGGAATGTCAATTTATGTTTTTTTTTTTACTGTAAATTATACAATGACTTGTTCTTCCAGACCACTTCCAAAAACTGTGAATTTAACAGTATTTTACTGTAAAATTACACAAAAATGTACGGTTAGATCTATCACAGTTATTCACCGTAATCTTTCTGTTAACCAATTAAAAGTTTCTCACCGTAGCATTTTTACAGTTTTTTACCGTTAAAATCTCGATAATGTTGTGCTCATCTGCTCCTCATGTGCTCTTTATATTGTGCCTCTTTCCCTCATGTCTTTTGCTGGTTCGGTTTGTGTATGTACTTTGTGGTGTTTTCCGGTTTGTGCTCTTGAAATTATCCTAGTGCTTACGCTATTTTTTATTATCCTATTTCCAGTACCAGATTATCCTTGTTGCTATTTCGTTTGGCTTAGCTTTAGCTCTTGTGCTTTTTAATCTAGTTTGAGTTCTCTTGTTTTAGAATTTTTATTTGTTTTGTTATTTTCTTCAGTTCTTCTTTTCCCTTTTCTTTTCCAACTCCAGTTTTTTATCTTAGATCTTAGTTTTTTTTTATTTACTTTTTTCTTAAGTTTGCTTTTTTTATATTTATTTCTCTACTTTTTGTTTCTCTAGTCATTGATCTTATCAGTTTAGTTTTGGTTCTCTTTCTTGTTTTCCCTATATCTTGTCTTGAGTCTCGTCTTGTATGTTCTTCTGTTTTAGTTTTAGTTTTTCTGACGAAAGCCCATTCTCTGCCCCTGTATCCATGCGCCTTCGGCTGTAATGTGGCCGTACTTCGGGGGCCTATGTTTTATTAATTTGGAGATGAGCTCAGCTATTGATGGGGTTGGCAGCCCATGGGTTCAATTAGGATAATACGGGGAGTGGAGGAGATTATGGGCTGCTATTTAAGTGGGGGTATATCTCTTCCTGACAGTTATAGTCCAAATGGAACAAATTGCACCTTGTCTGCCGCCAGTGTGAAGCACAGGAATGAGCACAGATGGGACACACACACACACACCCGATCTGCATCTGAACATGAGCCTGTTGATGTGCGTCTTCACAGATCCTTCTTTTCAAGAGCCTCTTTTGACTGTACAGAGTCCCTGATTTGGGTTCTGGATTATTTAAGGCGAGACGATATACAGGCAAAAACTGTTTTTTCATGCATCTGTCAATTTTGAGATTTTGGTATTTTATAGTGTTTTTTTTTTTTTTTTTTTTTTTTTTAGAATAGTGGAAAGAAAACATCCAAAATACACTTTTAACTGTATCTTTCAGAGCACTTTATCTCCACTTCAGTACAGCACTATACAAACACCAAACTTTACAGTTTTATTCTCATCTATATTCTGAAGGTTTTAACAGTGTTTTGTTAATATATACATTTTATTCCTAAAAAAAATGGTGCAAATGTGTTTAGTTTTGGCTGTTGACAGTATTTTCTGATTTGTGGATTAATAGAGATATCCAAAACCCCCTCTGTAAAAAACTTTGACTCTTATATATATTTAAAAAAAATTAACAAGAATTTTACACCTGACATTTAAACCTGACCAGATTTTTGCTCTATAAATGTATGCAAATTCATGCATATTTAATTAGATAATGCCTCATTTGCATATTCAAACATAACATTTCAGAAAACTTTTTTTTTACCCTATTCACCTGGGGTGTCTTGCCTTAAAGCACCTTAAGATGGGCCTGATTCCCAGGGAATGCATGAACTGATTAAAATACATACTGTAAATGCAATTCACTTTGGATAAAAGTGTCTGACATTTACATTTAGCAGACAGTTTTATCCAAAGTAACTTTCAGTAAAAGGTTATTCTGGCGGCGTCTTACTGGCCAACTCAAAACAAGCCAATTTTGTTCAGGTATTTCACTCCCACCGACTGTTTTTTTCTTTTCTTTTTTCTTCTACAAATCTTTTGTCAGATTTGTCTCACTCACTAATTGATTATGTACCTGACTGATTAAAGTGACAGATAAATGACTAAACCCTCTGAATTCTCTCTCTGTTTCCAATAAGAACAAGAAGCTAGAAGCTACATAAGAACAGAAGCACCATGAGAACATGAGCAATAGTAATTGACAATAAAATTGACTCAGAAAAGGCAGTTTTTAGTGGAAAATGTGTACACTGCAAAAAATGCTATTCTTACATAGTGTTTTTGTCTTGTTTCCAGTCCAAATATTTAGAAATTCTAAAAATCAAGAAGCATTTACTGGATAAGTAAAATGACATAAGAAATTGGGTAAGATAAATAAACTTGCTTTCCATTTGAATTAAGATTATTTTTCTTACCCCATTGGCAGATCATTTTGCTTGTTTTAAGCAAAAACTCACTTAATTTTGACAAAGAAAAAAGTGCAACGCTCAATATGGCGGAATAAGTCCCGCCTACTAAATAAGAGCCAATCGCTGATCGGTAAAGTCAGAAGCTTCGGTTCCCATAGAAACAGTGAGACGCGCTTCCACTGCGCTTTAGCTTGATCCAGCCTGAATAATGTCGTTTTCTGTCATGATTCGAGCGTTTAGAAACAAAATGTATGAGACGGTTGTTGTCAGATTTCACTGGTGATTTCAGATATGATAAATGTTATGTTTCCCCCTTCAAAGAGATAGGAGCTGCACTTGCGTTTCTAAGATGGCCGCTGAGTGAAATGATAGTCTTAAAGGGACGTTGGTAACGTAACTACACAGGAGACATTGAGACAGTCTAACAGCTGCTGTGTTTGGCCCTCTTTAATAGCCTCTCTTCCTTTGATGTCCCTCAAGTTTTCACCATCCGTGAGACTTCATGCTGGTCTGGCGGATGACCCAATCTTTCAACAACAGAGGGGTTCGAGGGTTGTTTTTGGAGAGGGTTATAAAAGACGAGACGAGATGAGAAAGAGAATACTAGAAAAGAGTCTTAGAACTGCACTCAACCATACATTTAAAACTGTTAAAAACAAAAAATCTAGCAGCTGTGTTTTCCAGAAATTCACTAATTTCGCTATAATTTTAACACATTTCTACAATCTGCTTCAGACTTTAAAATATACAGATAACCACTATACTTGTGGGTAAATAGAAGGTCACATGATGAATTGGGCCTGGAACATGCATCCGAATGCGTTCTGGTACGATCTAAAATCATAACACAGCGTGTACGCATATCATCAGCAGCATCAACTTTCCTTTACAATTAGTGGTCGAACTGGGTCGTTTCTCACAATCCTAATTTACCATTTTATTTACAAAATATTCATCTCCAACGCACGTTCACGTAATGTTTGCTCTTACGTCAACACAACACGCAGGCGTCATGGTGCTCTCGTCTATGTGTGATCACAGTGAACACTCAGATCTGTGTTGGCGCTGCCGCTGATCTAGAGAGATGTACAGTAGGGCCTATAGGTATGAAACAGCTTCACAAACATTCTTTTCAACCACACAGTATTTATACACAGTTACAAATATTTATATTAATCACAGAAGTTCTGGGATAAAATCACTGATGTCTTCGGTAGAAATCAAAATAAGGCCAAGCACTTTTTGATAGAAGCATGGCGCTTCAAATAATGATTATATCGATTATATTGTTACACCAGTAGGTGGCGACAAGTGACTGTTAAAAAAATGTATTTGTCATTGAATCATTCATTCAACAGATTCGTTTAAAACGCTGATTCATCCAGTAATGAAACAAGTGACGTATTTAGGAGTGAGTCATTGAATCATTCATTCAAACCAAGTAAAAAAAAAAAAAAAATCAAATTAAAGAATATAAATAAAAAATAAGTGGCAGCAATTAACATTTTATCAGAACCAGAAAAAAATAATAATAAAAAATCTTGATCCTCAATTCTTCCAGAATCGTGCAGCTCCAGCATAGTGCTAACTACACCAGTGTTGCTAGACGTACGATAATTATATATATATATATATATATATATATATATATATATATATATATATAATTATCGTACATCTGGATATACCAAATACAAATACTGTAGGCTACTATACAATAATTTTGACGTCCTGGTATGATATTTGGACATTTGCAATCTGGCAACACTATCTATTCTAATCACATTACATCCTTTTTCCATTAAAATTACAAAAATAAAATAAACATACAGTGAACAGTCTCATGAGTTTCAGCCTTATTGGAGGCTTACTATAACCTCCAGCGAGCTGATGTGAGTCATTGTGTTTGCGTTCTGCGAGATGTCCTAAACCAGTTCCCAAAGGGTTCATTGGATTTGGGAATATAGTCATCCCAATCAGAACATCCCGCCATTAATGTGTCCATAGACTGCATGTGCATCTCTCTCCCCTGCGGTTTTCCAGAGTTTTCCTCTCCTCTCTGCATGGAGTCCTATAAGGTAATGTGGCTTTAATGGCAGGAGTGGGCCGTCATTAGCGGGAGTGTTGGGGTGGAAGAGGCCGCTGAGAGCTGTTTTACACTGATGGAGCAGATGTTAGTGTTGGCTTATGACTGAAGACCAGCAGATCCTGTGCCAGCTTCACACCAGCTATATCTAAACAGCATGAGAAGACAGTTCACTGCCATACACACACTAGCCTACCATTATTTGGGAAGAAAGGATCTGTGTACTAGAGCTAAACTCCCAAACACTCTGAATTTTCCTGTAGCTCAAACAGTAGAGCGTTGGCGCTTGCAACACCAAGGTCATGGGTTGATCTCCAGGGAAATCAAGAACTGATGAGAATGTAAAATGTGTACCTTGATATGCAATGCAAGTTGCTTTGGATAAAATCATCCAAATCTAGAGAACAAATCTATTACTTTTAATTTTCTTTCTTGTTTTGACTTTTAAGTTGGCATGAAATTAAAATTCACCCTATCTATTTAATAAATGCATGTCGTTCTTATTGTGAACAATTTATCCATGCATTTGTTTAATAAAAAATAAAAAAATGTTTTTACCTTACCCTTTCACACATACAATCTTTACTGGTAAATTACCAGTTATGTTACCAATTAACAGATCATGAATGAAATGAAACATTTAGAACCCATTTTACTTATAAATATTCAACAAGGAGTGATATCAAAATGAGTGAATGGATGGTGAAAAGCGCTGGCTGGATGGAGAGGAGTTGAAAAGTACGAGACATCAGCGAAACAAAGTCGTTTCAGAGGTGTTGACTTTATAATAATGTGCATTGAAGTTCACTGTAAGAAGAATGAGGATTAAGACAGTAAATAATCACGTTGACTTGAAACGGTGCAGATCTGAATATGCACGCAGGGTTTATAAACTGGTAAAGTCATTTATTCTGGCTCTCATTTCAGGAACGGGACAAGGACCAAAAGCGGGACTCGAGTGTAACCCAGATTTCAGTGGCGGATGGTAAAAATAAGACACCTGAACAAGGACAACTGATTTAACTCTCTCCCTCCTCCCTGCACTGTACGCTTTACTAACACACGTGTAGCATTATCACTGTATTAGACACTTTTAATTAACTCTCTTGCTTAATATTACAGATCAAGTACGAGTCTGGTTACACTTTATTTCGATGGTCCACTTTAGTCATTCTACTAAATATAAGTAACTCGTCAACTACATGTCAACTAACTCTCATTAATATTCAACAGTATTATTGATCTGCCTGCATTGACACGGGTTAGTTGAATAAGTTGACATGTAATCGTCAAGTTACTTATAGTCAGTAGAAACCTGTTGAGGATCATCAAAATAAAGAGTTAGCAGATATTAAGAAGTCTACTAATACTCTAATGACTGCTAGCTGACATGTAGTTGCAAAGTTACTTAATATAGGTAGTAAATTGTCTAAAGTAGACCATCGAAATAAAGTGTAACCAACAGTTTTGACTTGAAATGACAACTGTTGTGCTAAATGCACATTGGATTTTAAGCGTTTGCTGCCATCTGCTGGTATCCATTATAATGCTTTTAGAAGGGAAGTGTGATAAAACCCTTGATTTATATCGTTAAAGTTTAGACTAAAGTCTGTGCACATTGTTCAATTCTAGTGAAACACAAGCTATGAATTCATTAAAGTGCTGCTCACATGTGAGTCTTTTTTTTTCTTTTTCTTTTTTCTTGGTCCATTGTGCTTCTTTGATATGTTTATGGAAGATTCCTCCCATTTACAAATGTCACTGCCGAACGACATTGTCTAAATGAATGAGCACTTATAACACTCAAAGCCTGAGAGTAAATGGAGGGCATATCATGTTTAGCTTGAGGATAACATGATCCTTAACGTGAATCCAAAGTCCTAGTTTATCTGGGTGATATAAAAGCTGTGTTAAGAACATATTGTAAATTATGTGACTTGAGATAATAATTTGCCTTGTTCACACTTGTAAATGCTCAATGATTTAAATTCCCCCTGTAGTCAATAATTTTATCGCTTAAAACTCATCTTTGGTCACCAAAATGACACATTTCCTTGAAAAAAATTCTTCATGTCTTAAAACTATCATGAATGTAACTCGACACCCTTGCCTGTGGTTCTATGAATATGCAAATGAGCCCCGCCTCCACTCACTCACTCAGCTCAGAGATCCACTGGTTGACGATCACACGTTGATCTGATTGGTTACAAGGTAGTTTGTGACTTCAGAAACACCAGCGATTTCAAACTGTGTTTTTGAGACCGTCTTTGGTTCACTGCAGTTTTAAGAGAAAATACTCAGCAATGGTGTCGACTTATGAATTTACACGAGTTTATCTTAAAGCATATTAAAAACACCACATAGACACATACACAACATTGAAAACTTGATTTTACACCACAGGGGGACTTTAAAACATCTCATACACTTGCACTGAAGGAGGGACTTCTAGAGATATCTTGAAACCACAAAGCATACAAATAGCAACACCCTGATATTGCAATGGTAATTTACTTCTTTTTTTTTTCTTTTTTTTTCAGGAAATCTAGTGAATGTCGAGTATCGGAGAATATATTCCCAAAATGAGTTTCTCAGTCTTCAGAAGACTGATGATAAACTGATCCAGGGTCATTTTGTGCTCACTTAATAAGGAGTAACCCAATGAATAACGAGTAAGCCAACTATGGGGTGGTGCAGCACCTTCCCAACTGTGGGTTATTTTAACCCAATGCATTGTACTTAAAATTCAAAATACACAAGTGTACATACAGCATCAGCATACATAGTTAACCCAACAGCCGGCTTAATACTAGAAATTACCCAACGATTTTAAAAATGACCCAACATAGTGACCCAATATGTGTAACCCAACGGTTGGGTTAAAAAATAACCCAACCTTTTTTTTTCCCCCCATCTATCACCCGCTTGCAGAGGAGAAAAGAGAAGGCATGTGTTTTCAGCAGGATCTGTAATGAGGATGCAGAGACGGGGAGCCGTTCTTACCAGAGGCGAATTAATATATGTAATCTGTTATGCAGCCCAATGTGACAAGACAAGGACGTGTAGTGCTCTAATTAAAGTGACCTTTTCCCACAACTCCTCGAAGCACAGGTCGTCTCTCATTAATGCCTGGTCTGGCACTGAGATATAATTCACTACACATCCAGAAAAAGGCAGATCCGTTGTCTCTAGTGAATGCAGTCGTGTATGAAAGAGCGCGACAGTGACCGCACAATTTTTCAGTTCATTTCTTCCATAAATAAACGTTCGATTTGAAGCAAAAAGCTATTTAAAAAAACAGACAGAAGATACATAACTGTGAAGTCTTTTCATAGGAAGGTCCGGGTTAAAAGGTTTAATTCATTACATATCACTGAAAAAGGCAGATTCCCACGTCTTTGCACGTTCGTTGGCTATGTAAACACTAGATCTGTACTTCCGCCTTCGTCACGCGTGACCTTTCAATGTGTGGCACATCACAGCTAGTGCAAGAGAGCATTTGTGGTAAAAAAAAAGTATATAAATGTTTATTTATTTATTAAATGGCGGATGGTTTGTCTAGATAAGACTCTTATTCCTCGGCTGGGATCGTGTCGAGACTTTGAAGCTGCACTGAAACTCAAATTCGGACCTTCAACCCGTCGGACCCCATTGAAGTCACTATATGGAGGAAAATCCTGGAATGTTTTTCTCAAAAACCTTAATTTCTTTTCCACTTAAGAAAAAAAAGACATGAACATCTTGGATGACGTGGGGGAGAGTAAATTATCAGGAAATTTTAATTCTTTAAATAGGAAAAATATAAACAGTTTAACACAGGTTTGCTTAAGAACATCCATCTTTATTTAGAAATGTAGATGATCTGAATGTAAAATGTAAATGTACATCTTTCCATACAAAAAGGTATAGTTAAAAATAAACAACAATCTTTTAAAATGCAATCTGAGTTCGAACAGCACGCAAGAAAACCTCGGCAGGGTCTCGAAGGCCTGACGCCTGGATGAGCAACCAGCTTTACGGATGGTTGTGAGGCGAGAGATCCTGCAGAACGGTGTCGAGATTAGCAGGAAATCACTTCTTCACGCACTCGTTACAGCACTGCAAACTAATCAACACAATATTCTGCCATGTTTAATGCCTCCCATCTAAAAATGTGCACGGCTGAGTTGCTATATGTGGTCCGAATCAATGTTTTTTCATCAACGAGTGCAAATCCCCCCCACTAAAATGTTCCTTTATCCTCAACACAGCTGAAAAAAAAACACACAGTGTGAAAGTCACAAAAGTTTGCATCATAGTCAAGCCGTTATTGCTTACAATGAACACTTTTGTGCTCTAGTTAGTCAGAGAGTGTACAGTACCAGGGCGCGTTTTCCATCCGATGACATTTCAACATAACAGAGAGAGAGAGAGAGAGAGAGAGAGAGAGAGAGAGAGAGAGATATCTAGGAAAGCAGGATTGAATGAGGATGGAGATGAAGAGGTTTTACCCTGTCGCTACTGGGATTGTAGGTGTTGTCAAAAGTACAGACTTCGGCACCAAGTCGATGCTGAAATTTTAAAACTGTGACGCTTTGAGCGCTGTTGAGCGTAATCATAAACACCTCTGATTGGCCGTTGTAGTCACATGCTCATCAAATATGTCTGTGATTGGCTACAATGATCAGCGCTTCAAAAACATGTTGTACATATACATCAGTGCGTTGATCATTGTAGCCAATCACAGACAGCTCCGATGAGCTCATGAACACAACGGCCAATCAGAGGTGTTTATGATTATGCTCGACAGCGCTCGAAGCGTCTCGTTTTTTAAACTTCAGTAGCGACTCGGTGCCGACGTCGGTACTCCTGACGACACTCTGGGATTGTGTGTTCCTGAAAGTCATCTGTGCTTGGCCTGGGCTCGGCTCTGTAAGCTGTGGAAGTGGGCTTCCCGCAGGACTCGGTTGATGTGCTGGTAGGACAGCGGGTCCATGTGTCCCGACTGCTTGGAGGCACTGATGGGACTGATGGGCCCGATGAGGTCCGGTCCACTGTTGCTGCCGGTGGCGGATTGATCCGGACTGCTGATCCAGCTCTCGCTACTGGACGACTGTGAAGAAGAAGAAGAACCGCAAGATCAGGTCAGCAAACAACATCCCATCCTTATTAAAGCCACACGTACATCACAGAGATCTTTGGTACCTTGTTAAGAACCTTGTCCAGGACTATATCTTCTGGCGTAGGAACATTACCAAAGTCCCTTTAAGACAAGTCATTTCACGCGGCGGCCATTTTAGTGTTATCAGCGCATCTTGTGTTATTCTATAGTCTTTGGTTCAAGTTTGGAGTTTCATGTCCCAATGCCATTACCCACACTTTCCTTTCTCAACTGCGTTTCTATAAAAGCCAAAGCTATATCTATTTAAAAAACATTTTGTTTTCCTAAGTTATATAAGATCAGGTTAGCAACATCCCACTCTTGTTAAAGCCACACGTGCGCAAAGTCCCTTTAAGACGAGTCATTTCACGCGGCGGCCATCTTAGAAACGACCATCTTATCTCTTTGAATGGGGAAACATAACATAACTCCGAAAATGTTCGTCAAGCTTACGATTAAATTTCATATTTGAAATCACCAGTGAAATCTGACAACAACTGTCTCATAAATTGTGTTTCTGAATGCTCAAATCATGACAGAAAACAACATTTTTTGCAACGACTTTACCAATCAGCGATTGGCTCTTATTGAGGAGGCGGGACTTATTCCGCCATATTGAGCGATGCACTTTTCCCCATTCAAAACAATACTGAGTGATGTTATTCTATAGTCTTTGGTTTAAGTTCAGAGTTTCATGTCCCGATGCCATTCCCACACTTTCCTTTCTCAACTGTGTTACTATACAAGCCAAAGGCAGTTTTTTAAATCTAACATTTAATCATACAGTTAGTTATTTGCCCTGAGGTCCATTTCTGGCTTGGTGGCGCTCTCTCACACACACACACACACACACACACACACTGCAGGGTAGCTCAAACAACTCACTGTGTGGATCTAAATAGGAGAATGCTAAACAGTTTATGATTGGATCACTTTGCACTGCGCAAATTGTAACAATAGTCGCTTATATAATGGTAATTTGCCAGCATTGACAATTTAAAGCTGTGATATTTGCCTGGGAGGGTTAAACTGAGGGTTACTGTCGTCAGTTAGATCGCTTTAAATCAGAGATAAAGTAGTGCGTAAGATTACATACATTTCAATTAATGAATTATTAATTATAGCATTTTATGTGCTCCTGAACGTCTCTGTGTGTACACAGCACAATCTCCGATCTCTCTCTCTGTGTGTGTGTGTGTGTGTGTGTGTGCTTCAGTGAAAACAGCACATTAATACAGAACGGTGATCAAACTGACTGGAACTACCTGTGCATTAAAAGGTCAGATCAGAATCCAGTATTCATGCAGACCATGGTATAAAAAAATATTTAATATTGCATCCTAAATTTAGGGATTTAAACTCATTATTAGCTTTTCATCCACTCGTAAACCCTCTAGTAAGACTTCTAGAAGAGACTTCATTGCTGAATTAAGGCCTGATCACACCACGAGCGATTCCTATATTAGCGTTCACACCAACGCACAATATCGTTGTGTTTATTTTGAGTGTGTGCCGTGATTTTGTCGTCTGCCACTTTAAATGCTTGAGGTCCTCAGAGCAGGACTGATTCTGATTGGCTGTCAATGTTTTTATCACTGAAAAAGCAGTTCTGAAAGTGATTCCAAGGATATCGGTCCTCTGTGCTGTTACTGTTGCAGTTGTAGTGGTGTGGACTCTGCTATTCTTTAACATTTAGAGCAATTTTTAGAACTATACCTTTCCGGTGAACTTAACTTTACATCTGCAGAGCTGCAATGTTGCAGTAAAGTGGAGAAGTCTGCATATTTTTACAGTTTTATATCATATTATGACCGTCGCAGTGTCCGTAAGATGTCTCTACTCAACACCTGATGTTGATTTCAGTTTATACCTCTGACTCCCATGATTCCCTGCCCGTCTCAGGGTTCTGGAGGGCCGAACTCAGTCTTTTGGCCTGAGGCATCTGAGCTTCTTCATCTTCACCTTCAGCGCGCTGACGTTTCCTTCACAACATCAATACAGATGATCAACAACAGCAGCTTCACATTACTAGATCAACCACAATATGTACAGTCAAACCAAAATGTATTCAGACACCGTCAAAATTTCTCACATTATCAGAGTTTATTCGCTATAGTTTAGAAAATGGTACTAAAATATGACTCAGAATCAGTTGATATTTCACTGGTTTTGTCCGTCCTTCTGTTAGACTGTCTCACAGATGAATTATGTTGAATATCTGTCAGCTGTTAAATTTAACTACACAATTAGATAATACCAGTTTAGATCAACCAGTTACCAAGCAATGCTTCATTTTGTTCAGTCTGTGTGTAAAAAGAGCATTAGCAATTAAAGAAAAAACACTTCAGCAAAACATAGTCAGGTCAAAGTGTCTGAATCATTTTTAGTCCCAAATTTGTATAAATGTTACTGGTAGTCACTGTATGAAGAGTTTTTGGGTATAATATGTCACAGTTTACTTAATTTTGCTCTCCTCGCTTACATAAATGAACTATAGTGTCCTGCACCCACTAGTAAAACATATCAAAATGTATATCTGGCGTCTGAATAATTGTAGGTTTGACTGTATATTCTCGTGTATAATACTTAATTGCATATTAAGTTTCTTAATTGTGATATGAATGCTACAATCTAGCATATTCCCTCTCTCTGAGTTTGTGTTAATCAACATGTATGACCCGGAGAATAAAGAGACACCTCTGGGATTAACGTTACTAGACATGTGTTATTTAGCTATAATAGTGTGTGTTCTCACCTGTTTTCTGTCAGCATGTCTGTGAATGCCACGATCTAGTATCTTCGCGTGTGTTATTGATCTCTTGGATCAGCTCTGATCAACAGCCTGCTGTGTCATGCTATACACTCAACACTTCATCACACCTCTGCTAACAGCTCAACACACACACACACACGGCATGTTTCGGCTCAAAGCGGCTCGATGGCGTTCAAATCACTCAATTACATGTAAGAAAACAAGCGAATGTCGTATTAAACCGTCATAAACGTGTCAGACTCAAACTCATCCGGCTAGTCTCTATCATAGCTGTGTGCTAACTGACACTTCACTAACTTAGCTGTGAATCCTCGCGGGATATTCGACTGATTTAACGCTATATTCTTCTTGGAGTCGTACTTTCATGAACGTAGCAGATAAAATAAGGTTCTTTGTGGATATAAGTCGGCTATTCGTCTATTTTAATGAGCCTGCGCGACACAAAAACACACCACCGCGGATGCTGTTATTTACATGCCACTGCGCATGCGCGAAACTCGAGCCTGTAAAGCACGAGGGCGGTGCGGGATTGGCTGATCGCGTGATGACATCACGCCTGCTGTGCACGAGCGCTTCTCCCATTCAAGAACAAATTTGTATTTTATGATTTTATCCATGCAGTTATAACTTATAACGATATATAAGGACATTTTCCAAATATTGCGGTCGGGTACATCGCGTGACGCACGTGATCACATTTACAACAGCTGATGCACTGTTTTCATTGTAACTCCACAAACGTGTATTCAAATGTAAACATGACTTCTATTTCCACGAGAATAAACGGATTTTTTTTTTTGAATCTGCTTTATCGGAAGGCTAGTTTTTTTTTTTTCTATACATTTTTTTATACACACGAAAATTGTGTTACTTCGATTACGTTATACTGTATTTGGAAAATGGGTTGCGATGCCTGTGAAACAGTAAAAGATGCAAAGGGAAATTTGCCAAACAGTGTTTTCCTAGCAACTGCCTAGTGCGTTTGGAATTTATTAATCCTACTATGTCTATTTAGGCAGAGGCCTGGCTTATGAATATGAATTAGAGCCGACTGACGTTGCTTAGTAACCTTTCTGGGGCGTCCAGTTACGTAACCAAACTAACGGTAATATTCAGGAGTCAGCTGACTCAGGGCCTGCAGTTTAACCAATCAGTTACGCCTAATGGTCTTACGAAACCTCCCCCTAATTAATATTCATGAGAAAATCCTTCCCATAGTAGGAATATGAAATACTCGTGCCGGAAGTGTGTGTGTTTAGCGCAGCCCCACCGCCTCCGCAGATGACACACACAGAGAGGAGGAGGTGACAGGGATTAGAACTGCGCCTCATCATTAAACCTACATATCAGGAGAAATGGGAAATACGGACTCGAAGCTAAATTTCAGGAAGGCGGTGATACAGCTGACCACAAAAACACAGGTTTGTGTCGTTGCTGCTGTTATTCGAGGCGGTTATCAGCAGCGCGCGCGCGCGTGCGTGTTTGTTTCCAGATGGACCGCGAGACCTCACAGAAAATTATTATTTACATATACAACCTTAATGCAGCATTTATACATTTATATGTGTAGGGGTGCACTGGTGTTTCATTCAGAATAATGGTGCTTGTGACAGGTGTCATGTGTTTATATCTGCATTTCTGTCGCTCATTCATATTGAACTTTGTAAAATATTTAATTGTAACGTTATTGCAAAACTGTATTATAATATTATTTAAAAAAAAATCTTTTCAAAGATAAATCTGCGTTGCGCTAAATTGCATGATATATATATATATTATTTTTTTTTGTCGTTTATAATTTTTTTCAGTTTTAAGCATAAACCTTACTAAATAAATTATTGCTAATGATTTATTTAATCTATTTTAGATTGTTGTTTTTTTTAATATAAGTTTTGTTTTATGTTGGGGAAAAATAGATGACGTATGTTAGACCCCGCCCCAATAATGTCGTGACGTCTTAAGTTTTTTACTATTTTTTACAGTCTATGGTTTTTTAACTGTTAGTCATCCAAAGATATTTTAATATTAAGGCAAAATACCCCAGGGGAATAGGATAAGAATTTTAACTAATAGGTATCTTGTAATGTAATGTAATGATTGATTACATTAAGATAGCAAACATTTTTTGTATTACAAGTTTTCTGAAATGATGTTTAAATATGCAAATGAGGCATTATCTAATTACATAGGCACTAATTTGCATATATTTCCAGAACAGAAATCTGAATGTCCGATGAAACCAGTCTCAAAGGTTTTTACAGAGGGGATGTTTTGGAAATTACTGTAAACAGCCAGAAGAAAACTCAATTTGAGAAAATGACCTTTAAAGAGATGTACTGTAATGGAAATCTACAAATGCAATAAAATAAACAGTTAAAAGTGTATTTTGGATGTTTTTTCCATAAATCTGAAACTACATGTTATGAAAAGCCAAATAAGCCAAAATCTCTAAACTATGGAAGCTTGTTTCCGCCACTGAATAATAAATAAATAATAATAATTGCGACTTTTTATCTCACAATTCTGACTTTTTTTCTCAGAATTGCGAGATATCAAGTCAGAATTGTGACTTTTTTTCTCAGAATTGCGAGATATGAAGTCAGAATTGTGAGAAATAAAGTCGCAATTCTGAGAAATAAAGTCGCAATTGCGAGATATAAAGTCAGAATTGCACGATATAAAGACGCAATTGCGTGTTATAAAGTCAGAATTGTGAGATATAAACTATTCTGTAAAAAAAAAAAAAAAAAAGTCTGTCTTTTTTTTCCTTAGAATTGGACTTTATATCTCACAATTCTGAGAAAAGATGTCAGAATTGCAAGATATAAAGTCGCAATTGCGTGTTATAAAGTCAGAATTGCGTGATATAAAGTCGCAATTGCGATAAAAAAAGTCAGAATTCTGACTGTATAACACGCAATTGCGACTTTATTTCACGCAATTCTGACTTTATATCTCGCAATTCTGAGAAATAAAGTCAGAATTGCGAGATGTAAATTTGCAATTGTGAGATAAAAAGTTGCAATTATTATTATTTATTTATTATTCAGTGGCGGAAACAAGCTTCCATACTAAACTGACCAGTGCATGAAAAAGCAGTGGAAGTAAAACTTTTCTCCACAGGGAAATTGTTTTTTACTGATAACTTATAAACCTGTGAGCTTGTTAAGCGATAGTATTTGCTTCTGCTGAATCTGTCAGCCTGCATTATTTAAACTAATTTTAAAATAATCGGGTTTAACAGCAGAATTCCTGGTGAAAGACTACATTACCCATGATGCCGCACTAAATTCCACCAATCAGAGAGTCGAAACAAGCAACATGCTCCAAAAGATCTTGTTAGCTCCGCCCACTCCCATGAATCACTGCGAATGACGTAATCGAGTCGATCTTCCTACATTCTCAGTATACTTATGTATAAAATTTAAATATAATGTATTTATGAATGAGCAGGCTAGTTTTATATTTCTCCGTTGTTTTTTATTTGATTATGGTTTTGGCAAAGCCTCATGGGATTGTAGTTCTTTCCCTCACTAAAGCCGTTAAGTTCACAGTCTTGTACCTTTTTTACTTTTGTCCGATTTTCAAATACTTTTTTGCTTCAGATCAAAGTTTGTAATAATGAAGACTTTTTTCAAATCCCTATGGGAAAAATACTTCCGGAACCAGCAGCGTCTGAATTTTAATGATTCCGATTCCAATTCTGCTTATCGATTCCTATTCTTATTGATTCCGAATTTCGATTCCAATAAGGTAAAAATAAATAAAAAACTTAGATATCGTTCACATTTAGTCTTATTGTAAAACACATTTAACTGTAGCTGAATATCATGAACAAAAAGGCCGAAGAACGTTTTCCTGTGGTTTAAAAATAGCATAGAAAAACAACTAGCCTCACTAATATACGTCAAGCATTATTAAAGACACACTCATAGATACGATTGAAATAAACAGTGTTTTAAGATTTTCAGGTATTCACATACAGAAACTGTAATCAAATGTAAAATAACACTGCACTTTATAAATGAAATGTACATTACAACTATAGTTACAAAAGTTATTCAGTCAAGAACGAGTGACTTTTCTCTCTGTGTTTTGTTGTTTGATTAGTGTTATTATAGAGACGGCAGCAGGAATATTAGACTACTGTCACTTTAAGAGCTGCACAGATCCAATACACTGATACACACGCCTGCATCTCTGAAAACAGCGAGTCAATGATTTAAAATCACATTGAAATGCTCACAAAAGAGTCAATAGAGGAATCCGAATTTAAATTTTATAACAACTATACAGTTCCTGACCTCAAGTATTCGATTCCCAGCCCTATCTTTTATATAAAGGAAGGCGACAAATTAAACGTTAGGATCAAGGAAATGTTCAATTTAGTCTTTTAATTAGTATGAGCTCATAAAATGTTGTTCAAAACAGCGTTTCGATGAGAGCGTCACACCGCGAGATGCTGCTGTCGCTACACTTTACTCTTCATAACCTGGCCATGTGAAATGATCAGCTGTGTCCTGTGCTCTGCCAGTGATTGCACCATTATTTTGAGCTGTTGATCAAATATTGATGTGGTTTCTGCGCTCATTGTTGGGCTCAGCCCAGCTGTTGCTTCAGTCTGTTAGGCTGGAGGCTTACGCTGCTATTCTGAACCAATAATCACAACAAAAGGATGACGTCTATATTTCAAATGTTAATCTGACTCCGGTAAAGTTGTTGTTATTCTTTGACCTCTTATTCTTTTAAGGTAAAGGTTAGAACTGATAGGAAAACGTAGGATTTAACCTGAACGTTTAGATAACGAAAGTTATTCAACATAATCAGTGATAAAAGGAAAGATTCTCAAAGCCTTTAAAACAGGCAAAGTCATGTATTTAGTCACATGTGTAAATATACAGACAGTAGGATGGAAAAACATACTGTATAGAAACTTAGTTGTAACAAATAAAGCACTGTTGTGCAGAAGAGGCCGTAAAAGCTTTTCTCAGTATGAGGTCCAAGATCAACAGTTACCTTTCCTTCTTATACCCTGAGCAAAGCATTGTTAAACATGAGAGGAATACCAACACCGAAACCAAAAGATGAGGCAAATGTGTGGAGATCAAGAAGAGGAGAAGAACATTAACATATTCTCCTCAATGCATGTTTAAGCAATAGTACCTAGAATAGGATACTTTAAAATCTCTATTAAGTTCACCACATTCAGTTTATAAGCTGTCGGATGAGAACAAACATGGCATAGTTACATATTAGAACACACTAGTAAATAAACAGTATGTAGTTGAAAGCATATGTCCTGTGAAGACAGAACCATCCTGTGCCTGGAGTGTCCCAACAGTCCATATTGATGAAATCCCCTTGCGCTAGATAGGCATTAGCATACTGTGATGATGAAGGCCAGTGTGCCACGTTTAATTCACATGTATACCTTTAAAAGGCTTTTTGAAGTACTAGTAAAAAGCAAAAAGTACAGTAAAGAGTTCTGCCCATATTTGCTGAGCCCTACAAGTCTGAAAGGATTTGCATGCATGTTAAAGGGGTGGTATAATGTCCTTTTCACGAGATGTAAAATAAGTCTCTGATGTCCCCAGAGTGTGTGTGTGAAGTTTTAGCTCAATATAGCATATTAAAGCATGTTAAAATTGTCACTTTTTGAGGGTGAGCAAAAACGCACTGTTTTGTGTCTGTTCCTTTAAATGCAAATGAGCTGCTGCTCCCGGCACAAGGGGCGGAGCTACAAGAGCTTGTGTCCTGAAAATTTCAAAAACTTTTAGCCTTTTATGTTCAAACCATTTCTGAATGGTTAGTTGATGAATTTTTTGGATAATCTATAAATCGTTTTCAGGAGGCGGGGTTTATGTAAATTCTAGGGTTTGTGATGTCACTAACCCGGGAGGAATGTCGTGTAGTCTCTACCAGCCGTTTGTTGTAGTCCTTAAAAAGTGATTTCTTTAAAAGCAATATCTCCCTTTGCTTTGAGCTTTGAGAGTTGTAACTTTGCAGATGTTGTTTATGCTCAAACAGCAACATTACACACTAACTAAAGTTAGAGAAGTGACATCATAATGAACCACCCCTTTAAACCGGTGTGTTCCCCCTCCTCAGCCCGTGGAGGCCACAGACGATGCGTTCTGGGATCAGTTCTGGGCGGACAGCGCCACCAGTGTCCAGGACGTGTTCGCCCTGGTGCCGGCCGCTGAGATCAGAGCCGTGCGAGAGGAGTCGCCCTCCAATCTGGCAACACTCTGCTACAAGGTATAAACCACACCTGGTACACTGGGACATTAAAGGCTTCGCTCACCCAAAAATTAAAACTCTGTCAGTAATTACTCTCCCTTATGTTGTTCAACCCCGTAAGACTCGTTCATCTTCGGAAACAAAAATTAAGATATTTTTGATGAAATCTGAGAGTTGTCTCACTCCTTCATAGTAATTTCCTTCTGCCGGCCCAGAAAGTTAGTAAAGACATTGTTAAAATAGTCCAAGTGACTACAGTGGCTTTTTATATAAAGTTATATAATGTTTTTTTTTGTGAAAGATTAATGTTAAGTGGGAGATTTAGTAGTGTTTAATGTTTTGCTATGCTAATTTAGAAGAGTTTCTGTTATGTTGGGTTTTTTGAGGGGTTTCCATCACGGTGACGAGTGGATTACGTGAACAGATAAATGTTAAATGTTTTATATTGTTGTACTCATTCAGCAATTTCTATGCTAATGCTATCAAAGCGTTGTGTTACCAATTAGAAAGGTAGCATTTACTGAATTAGCTAGTTAAAGCTAGCCAAGTATTCACTACTACAAATATTTAAGTTGAGATTGCATGATCATTTTAAGTTATGTGTATAAATTTGCTTACTCAAATATTTCAAGTTAGAGCAATTACAATGCATGAGTACAAAATAAAAATCTGCAAGTTATGCTAACTTAAACTTTTAATTTCTTAACTTAAAAAATTTGGTAACACTTTATTTTACAGTGTCTTTGTTACATATGTTACATGGACTTACCGTAGTAATAACAGTAAATTATGAATATAATTATAATTACATGCAACTAACCCTCAACCAAATCCTAACCCTACCCTAACCCTATAGTAAGTACATGTAGTTAATTAATATTACTTAGTACTTAAATATATAATTACACTGTAACAATGACACCTTAAAATAAAGTGTAACCAAAAATGTGATGTAATTACATCAATGACAGTAATTACATGTAACAAGTGTAACAAGTACCAACAAAATAAAGGGTTACACTTTATTTTAAGGTGTCATTGTTACAGTGTAGTTATATATTTAAGTACTGAGTAATATTAAGCAACTACATGCACTTACTATAGGGTTAGGGTGGGGTTAGGGTTTGGTTGAGGGTTAGTTGCATGTAATTATGCATAATTTACTGTTATTACTATGGTAAGTACATGTAACACATGTAACAAGGACACTGTAAAATAAAGTGTTACCAAATAAAGTGTCACCGTCATTAGAGATTGTGCCTCATCAATACTAGGCAGTGACTGTGAGAATCTGAAGTTGCTGGTGGGACAGGAAACAGCTTTACTTTCCCCTTCCTGTCTCAATCCTGGCACTTCCTGTTTAAGGCTGCCCATCAGAGAGGAAACATGATTAGAAATCTTCAAAGTCTTCAGGCTCAAATGCTGGTGGACGAGAGAGAGAGAGAAGTGTTCACTTCTATTGTTCTCCTCAGTCGCTTTGGATAAAAGCGTCTGCTAAATGATTAAATGTAAATGTAAGTGTTATTGTGACACATTATTTGGAAATGATTTAGCTTGTGTGCACATGTACTCTGTTTTAACTTCACAGTGTTTTAAACTGGTGTGAATGTCTAACAAAAGACATTTTGAACAAAACATTTCACAATAAAAGCTTTATATATAATATGGTTTTGTATACACTGCGTTTTAAAAGTTTAGGGTCAGTAATATTTAAAAATAAAACATTCAGTAAATATGATATGCATCATATTGATCAAAAGTGACAGTAAAGACTATTATAATGCAAGATTCTATTTCAAATAAATGCTGTTCTTTTGGACTTTCTATTCATAATCATAACTGTTTCTTGATCATCAAATCATCATATTATAATGATTTCTGAAGGATCATGTGACACTGAAGACTGGAGTAATGATGCTGAAAATTCAGCTTTGATCACAGGAATAAATTACACTTTACTGTATATTCACATAGAAAACAGTTATTTTAATTTGTACAATTGTTTTAGGTTCAATGTATTACTAAGTAATTAAAATGCTGTAATTTAATAACTTTTCCCTTCAAGTTCAGTTATTTCTGCAATTTTATATTATTTATTTGAAAGAATTAAAAGAGCTGTTTCATGTCTATCCTTGTATTGTTCAACTGGTACAGAACTGATTTAATAAGTAATCAATAATTAATATATATTAAGTAATTTTGTAGATAACTTAACCAACACTGATTGTAATAATATTTCACAGTGGTACTGTTTGAATGTATTGTGTTTGTCGAATGTTGATGGATCAAAGTTAATGCGATGATCTTAACCTGTGCTTGCTGGGACATCGACTCAAATCGCCAAAGTTATTTCTTAAAAAAATAAAATAAAAAAATAATTTGAAGATAATTGATTCAGGGCTATTATTAGCTATAACTATTAAAAACATCTGTGTTAACTAAAATAACGCTGAAATAAAATTAAATAAAATATAAATATTAGTTGAAAAACTTAAACTAAATGAAAATTAGAAATGTAGAAATGTTAGAAACTTGGCAATAAACTGAAATAAGTTTAAGCTAAAGCACTAAAATTATTAACTGGAAATAAATACAAACAAATTAAACCTAAATAGCAAAATAACTAATAAATAAAAATGACACATAAAAGCACATAATGAAATCACTAAAAACTAAACTTAAAATAAAAGCTAAAAAATATAAAAATAAAAGCTAATTCAAAATATTAATACAACTAAATAACACTTTATTGCTTTGATGTGTAGTTATCTAATACAGTGACATTTTCTAAATGTCATAATCATTTCTTAACAAACAAGTATCCATTACTTAAATGAGCTCATTGAATCTGCATTAAATTATTACATTGTTTAAATTAATACATCTTTAACTAGTCCTGTCCGAATAGGGCTTAAAGCTACCAATTCAATTCAGTCCAATTAAATTCACGTTTATTTGTATAGTGCTTTTCACAATACACATCATTTCAAAGCAGCTTTACAGAAAGTCGACAGGCACCTCAGTGTGTTTGTGTGTGTGTATGTGAATGTGTGGGTGTAGTGGGTCATACTAGCTTTCTATATATTCTGACATGAGTGTGTGTGTGTGTGTGTGTGTGTGTGTGTGTGTGTGTGTGTGTGTGTGTGTGTGTGTGTGTGTGGTCGCAGGCGGTGGAGAAGCTGGTTCAGGGTGCCGAGTCCGGTTGTCCCACGGAGAAGGAGAAGCAGATGGTGCTGAACTGCAGTCGAATGCTCACTCGAATCCTGCCCTACATCTTCGAGGACCAGGACTGGAGAGGCTTCTTCTGGTCCACCATCCCTGGCGCCGGCAGAGCGGGGGTGAGGAGGACCACCATGATGATGAGGATCTGAATAATAACCTTTTAGTGCTATCAGCAACCACAGAAACCGATATTCATCCATGTAACTTCACACCTGTAGTTAAGTGCGTTCAGAAATAGCAGTGTAGGATTATGAAACACTCTCAAATGAACGTCCCTCACTTCACACAAGCACATTTATGCATTTTCATTGTGTCTTATTTTAGGGATGCACCAATATGAACATTTTGGCCGATACCAATAACCGATAATTTGTTTTTTATATTTGAAAGCCGGTAACCCAAGTTTTTATATGATTTTTGAGAGCCTGATTACAAAAAACAAAAGTCTCACCATTAAAATCCATATGTCCCAAACACACAATTATAATAATGTTCTCATGATAATTTTATGTAGCCGATATGACAGACTTGGGTTGCACTTAACTCGCCTATATTTTCCTTTTTTGAAGAGATTTCAATCATATTTCAAGCAATTCAAATCCATCATGTTGAACAGTGCGCATCTGAAGTGTCTCAGCTGAAGGAAATAATACATTATTTATCAGCTTTAACATATGGGACAAATTTTCTTATCAGGCCGATAATGAAGACATTAAAAATGAACATATATCGGCCGATACCGATATGGCGACCGATATATATCGTGCATCCCTAGTCTTAGTTGTGGTTGGTTATTTGCTCTAGGAGAAATCCGACTTCCTAAGAATCAATTTCAACCTATTTTACATATCAGATTTCAAATATTATGACCAAAGGGCTGTTATAAACAAATTATATTAGATTATAGGTAAAAAAACAAGTACTCTATAAGTAATAAGTAAACCAGTTAAAGTACAGTATTATTTTTTCTTCTCTGGATAGATGGATGATATGGAGGATGAGGATGAAGGGGCGCGTCCGCTGGCCGAGTCTCTCCTACTGGCTCTTGCTGACTTGCTTTTCTGTCCAGAATTCACTGTTCAAAGCCACAAGAGAGGAAGACCTGTGAGTTCAACACTGTTAGATTTGTAGCTCATCATCTGTACAAGTTGTGTTTTCAGTCAGTGAGGATTTCCAGTCAGGATTTAGACCGTACCATAGTACTGAGACTGCCCTCATTAGTGTCACAAATGATTTGCTCTTATCATGCGATCGTGGTTGTATCTCTCTATTAGTGTTACTTGATCTTAGTGCTGCATTTGATACTATCGACCACAACATTCTTTTAAATAGACTCGAACATTATGTTGGCATTAGTGGAATTGCACTAGCATGGTTTAAATCATACTTATCTGACCGTTATCAGTTTGTAGCAGTAAATGAAGAGATGTCTCATCGATCACAAGTTCAGTATGGTGTACCACAAGGCTCAGTACTAGGACCGTTGCTGTTCACTCTGTACATGCTACCATTAGGAGATATCATTAGGAAACATGGCATTAGCTTTCACTGTTATGCTGACGATACTCAGCTGTATATTTCTTCAAAACCTAACGAAACTTACCAATTCACAAAATTAACGGAATGCATAGCTGATATAAAAAATTGGATGACTAGTAATTTCCCTCTACTTAATTCTGAAAAAACAGAGATTCTAATTATTGGACAAAAAACCTCTGCAAGTAAGAATACTGTCTAACACTCGATGGCTGCTCTGTTAAGTCTTCGTCGTCGGTTAGGAACCTGGGTGTGCTCTTTGATACCAATCTTTCATTTGAAAGTCACGTGTCTAGTATCTGTAAAACCGCATTTTTCCATCTTAAAAATATATCTAAATTACGACATAAGCTTTCAATGAAAAATGCGGAACAATTAGGTCATGCGTTCATGACCTCAAGGCTAGATTATTGTAATGCTCTACTGGGTGGTTGCCCTGCACGCTTAATAAACAAACTACAGCTGGTTCAAAATGCAGCAGCTCTTATGGTTGCGATATTAAACATCAGATATATTTTAAAATCCTGCTAATTACTTACAACGCATTAAAGGGCACATAACACACACAGTTTCTGCCAATCTCATGGTAATCTTGAGTACCTATAGAGTAGTATTGCATCCTTCATATCTCCGAAGAGTCTTTAGTTTTATCAGATTTATAAAAGACAGGGACGCTGCACTGCTTCTGTCTGAAAACAGCCGAGCTCCTGGAGTCACTAAACGTTCGCTTATTGCCAAGCAAACACAGACATTTGATGCAGTTTTACTCACCGCCTGCAATTCAGACTCAAGACCGGGATATTTTATCGCTGGGACCCCTTCATCTTTCAGTTTCAGTTCAAACAATCTGCAAATCCAGCGTCGAACTGGGTCTTGTTTATAAAACATTCATCACTGAAATGCCGGGATGAAACAAACACACTTGCACAACTCTGTTGCTGTCCCGGAAAAACAAACTGTTCCCTAAATGCTGGGTTCTTTGGGAAGCTGAACAAGATTATCTTTCCCTCACAACCAAAAACACACAGTAACACTTTACAATAAGGTTCAGTAGTTAACATTAGTTAACGCATTAACTAACATGAACTAACAATGAGCAATACATTTGTTACAGTATTTATTAATCTTTGTTAATGTTAATATAAATCCAGCTGTTCATTGTTTGTTCATGTTAGTTCACAGTGCATTAACTAATGTTAACAAATACAAACTTTGATTTTAATAATGTATTAGTATATGTTGAAATTAATATGAACTAAGATTAATAAATGCTAAAGAAGTATTGTTCATTCTTAGTTCATGTTAATTAAGGTAGTTAACTAATGAACCTAATTGTAAAGTGTTACCAAAAACACACGTCTTTGGTGACATTGGTGATTTCATGAAGTCTTTCTCGAACAACAAACGAAGCACATTAATGGGCGTTTCCCCGTGTTTCCCAAAAGCATCGTAAACAATATCCACCAATGGTCTCTACGATCAACTTAGGCATACGATGCTTTTGGGAAACGCAGCCATGGTTGATGTGTGTTCATGCGCTCTTCCAGGAGAAGTGCCCATACGAGGAATGTAATATATATATATATACCATATGACTTTATGACGTCATACAGGGCCATACTCGGAAAAAACTTTCCAAAACGTATACGAATCCTGAAGAAGTATAGTGGCACAGAAATACTCCGTCGAACGTCCAACTGTTTTTTTTTAAACTTTGCACTTGTTTAGCATGAGAATCCAACTCTTCAACCGTGTAAATAAGTCAGAATGCATGAAATAGCATTAGACATCCCCTTTAAATGGTTTAGCTCCCCAGTACTTGAGCATTATAGTCCTTCACGAATATTGCGGCCAGCATAATATATATTCTGGCCAGTTGATAATATATATCAAATATATATCTATCTATATCTATCTATCTATATATATATATATATATATATATCAAATATATCAAAATCGAATATCAAATATCAAAATATTAGATATATCACAATATCAAAATCGACTGCTGGCGGTAGATCATTTTCCTATTTAGCACCTAAACTAAACTATTTAGGCATACATTTAAAATAGTGTGTTTCGGCTTCATTGGCTCCTATGTTCCCTCATGTTGAGTCTCTGTGTATTTAAACCCTCTCTTCAGTTTATTTATTGTCTGATGTCAGTGTTTTGCTTGGTTTATTTAGTTTAATAAAGTTTGGCTGCTGCTAATGGATCCTCTACTTGCTTCCTTGTGCAACCCATGACAGCAGAAATCTTACAGTCCCCCTGTAGTCCACAATTTTATCCCTTAAAACTCATCTTTGATCACCAAAATGGCATATTTAAACATTTTTCCTTGAAATAAATGTCTTCATGCCTTAAAATATCTTAAAGGTCCCATGACATGAAATTTCCACTTTCTGAGGTTTTTTAACATTAATATGAGTTCCCCTAGCCTGTATATGGTCCCCAAGTTTCTAGAATTTTTAATCGGTGTAAATCGAGCTTTTGCTATTTTTCTCTGCCTTCGAGAAAATGGAAGCTCAACCGGGCTGATCTTGAATCTCCTCCTTATGACGTTATAAGGAGAAATGTTACCTCCCCTTTCTCTGCTTTGCCCGCCCAGAGAATATTTCTCGCCCATGAGAAAATGAGCTAGGAAGTAGAACGCGCACGCGATTTTAGTTTGTCCACGAGAGATATCATGGCTTTTGAGCGAGCGAAGCATAATAATTGCTCAATAATTGGATGTACAAATGAACACCGAAGGGTACACACAGCTACACACCTCGGACAAGTAAGTCAACAAATGATATATAAGTGTTGCTTTACTGTTTATGGTTACCTAGCTTCTTCTTACACATAGAATGTGGCTGTCACATTAGCTATGCAGTTACCTGCACTAATGTAAAGGTAGACAGCATCAAGTTACACACACTGTAGCGCGAGTGTTGTATATGTCTTTGTTATTTGGATAACCGTTCTCCTGTTGGTTATATGGCGCGCGCGATATCCGCATTTCTAGATCGCAGAGCTTGATGTAATTGTAATAAGATAAATTACAGAAGTTACAGATCTCTCATGAAAAGGCAACAGTAGGTTAGCTTTAGCTACATGATAATAACTGTAAACCATCCGAATAAAGTACCGTATCCAGACATAATATTTTAAACTAACCATTCGGAAATGTCCTGCTGGAGCCGCTGAGTTGCAACTTCTTCATCTGGATCAGATTCTGGGTCAAACTGAAATGCTTGAACAACTGCGTGTTTTCGTGCCATTGCAATATATCCAACATAAACAAACATGCATGGTACCGTTGTGCAAGATGGTCAAGGCCACACCCACCCTCCACCTTGCACCGCCTTTCTCCTCCTCATTAGCATTTAAAGCTACAGACACCGAAACAGCCCGTCTGAAGGAAGCTCATTCTGGGACTGGCTTGTAGTGGCTATAATTCTGCACCGAGGCTGAATTTTTGGAAAGAGATTTCAGATACAGCACTAAGGACCACTAAGGCCTATATTAAAGCCTACAAAAAGTAGCATGTCATGGGACCTTTAACTCGACACCCTTGCCTCATTTAGTATGCGTGGTTCTGTGAATATGCAAATGAGCCCCGCCTCCACTCACTCACTCAGCTCAGAGATCCACTGGTTGACGATCACACGTTGATCTGATTGGTTACAAGGTAGTTTGTGACTTCAGAAACACCAGCGATTTCAAAGCGTGTTTTTGAGACTGTCTTTGGTTCACTGCAGTTTTAAGGAGAAAACACTCAGCAATGCTGTCGACTTATGAATTTACACATGGTTTGTGTTAAAGCATATTAAAAACACCACATATAAACAACATTAAAAGCTGGATTTTACACCACAGGGGGACTTTAAAAGTATTTTACCTCTTCATTTATGTATGACTGACATTTTAAGCATCACATTAAGTTTATTAGTTTTCCTTAACTGATGTAATCCAAATCGATGGAAAATTTGATGCATAATTCTAATACATAAATCTTAAATTTAGGCCTAAATATATATTTCTCAAGTGTTTAGTGAAGGGCTTGAGACCAGCTCTGGTCTTTATCATTTATCCAGTCTTTAGCATTTACCAATAATCAAGTGTCTCTCAACTCTGGCCTTTAAAAGGTCCACTTTTCTTGCAGAGTTTAGCTCCAACCCTGATCAATATACTTGAACAAGTCAATCAAGGTCTCCAGGATTACCAGAAAGACACAAGTAGGTGAGTTTGATCAAGGCTGGAGCCAAACTCTGCCAGAAAGTGGACTTTAAAGGCCAAGCCTGAAAACCCCTGCTCTAGGGGATCGTTGTGTGAGGGTGCGACCAGTCTTTAGAAATGTTTCAGTGTTAAACTTACTTACTCCAGTTCAAATGGTGTCATGCGGTGTGACAGGGTTCCCACGCGTCCTGGAAAACCTGGAATACTAATGACCAATTAGCCCAGGGGTGGGCAAACTACGGCCCGCGGGCCACATGCGGCCCGTTAGGCTGTTTAATCCGGCCCGCCGAGTATTTAAAAAAATTGTCTTAAGATCGCATTAATTTTGCCTTTTTTCTTGCAATACTTTGCGTTATATATATATATATATTGCGTTGCATATATTTGACAATCGGAATATCAGATATTGCATGCCATAGCTAACAAATGTAAAAAAGGAAAAATGACATAAAAGCAGATCATCATTCATTCAGCGCTGTTGTGGCTGCGGTGCGTCACGTAAACAAGCAATGACGCGTCACCATGGAAACCAAACAGACAGCAACTTAAGCGCATAGACTTGTTGCACGTTAATGTTTTTTCCTTTTTTGGAAACTCAATGAGAAAAAAAAATGTTTGGTAACTGCTTGCACACCTTAGTTTTTCCTTTGATTTGTCTGCCATTTAGTTTCTTTGCTCCTCTGGATTTGTGGATGTATCCTCCCGATTCCGTTTATCGTCCGGCTTTCGACTACGCTCCCCTGTCTGCCATGTACAGAACCCGTTTTTTTTTTTTTATTAAATGTTCTGATCTGCCTTTGCCTTTTATGTTTTATTTTATTATTCTTAAAATAAATTTATATTCGTTTATTTCCACAAATGTATGACTTTTGGAAGTGCAAATTGCCATTCAGTTTTAATAAAGTTGAATTAACGTAACCTGTAATTTTTACTCTTCTAAGTGTACACTTGCAGATGTTTTGTTTCTAATTTACTGTTAGGCCATTAAATAATAAT
Source organism: Abramis brama (assembly GCF_963993115.1). Taxonomy (NCBI): domain Eukaryota; kingdom Metazoa; phylum Chordata; class Actinopteri; order Cypriniformes; family Leuciscidae; genus Abramis; species Abramis brama. Next base: position 7,545,841 of record NC_139963.1, on the reverse strand, counting down.
AAGGATAAACAATATTTAAAAAGTATAGGCTATAATTATCTAACATCTTTAAAAATTAACATCAAAACATAACATGCTAAATGGGGGATATCTAGCATAAAAAAATGTATTGTCAGAATGTCGTCTCTCAGTTGTTGAATTTCGCACAGACATTGCCACAACGTTGTCTGTTTGCTCAGCCCGATCTTATGAAAGTGCGAATACCACGAATTGTATTTGTAGTGCATAATATGTTTTCGCGTGCATATGATATGCACTTTATGGCGTGTAATAGGCAAAAAAACATTTTTGGCGTATAAATGGCACGAGAAATAAAATTTGTGGTATAGATACGCACTTTCATGAGATCGTGCTTCATAATCTGCTACTGGGCCGGCCCTCTGTCAAATTTTTAAAACCCAGTGTGGCCCTTGAGCCAAAAAGTTTGCCCACCCCTGAATTAGCCAGTGCTGGAAAACACATGGAAAATCAGAGAAAACATAAATAGTACTGGAAAAATCCTGAAAATTATTTTTAAATGTTCTTGATCATTAAAGAAGTGGTCGAAACGACTAACGTTAGTAACAGAAAGCGCTCCGTTCAGGGATAAGTTCAAAGTTTTTTGTACATTGTATTATGTTTCTACATTTTATTGAAGTGCCCCTATTATGCTATTATGACAGATGCTTTTTGCAGACAATTTTTTTAATAATGCCTTTATTTATGGAGACTGCGTTTCGGCATAACGTGTTCATTATAATAAAGTGAAGAGTTTAACTTCAGAAGCTCGGTGTGTGTGTGTCAGGGCTCCAAACAAAAAAATCTATCAAGGAGCCAATGGCTCCTATAGGGGAAAAAAACAGGCGCCAAATAATTTTTTTAAGAGCCACATAACAATGCACTTACATTTTAGTCACCCTGTTGTGTGCATGTCTCTCCTCTTCTTACAGTTTCAGCATTTTCATCTTGTGAATGTTCTGGGAACTGGAGCTTATTTGGTAACTGAATGTCACTTCCGACTTATGAACTATTTCATAAGTTCATATTTTGGCGCTTTCACTCAGTGAAACGTTCACGCAAAGCATCTAATTTCATGACGTTAACAAAACAAATGAAGCGATAGTCTTGGGGTGGGCGATATGGCAAAAAATATCATATCACGATTTTTTTCAGGAAAATCACAATTCACGATTTTATCACAATTCTTTTTATGTTGGTTTTACTATTTTGTGACTGAGCATTACAGCCAAACTAATGTCCATATTTTAAAAACAAAGCCTTAGGTAACAAAATGTAAAATAAAAAAGAATGGCAGAAAGGGGCGAAGATAAAAATGTAGTCATTATTTTCTTTGTTATTAAATATTAAGATCAAAGATAAACATTACACATACACAACTTAATATACAAATGAAATAAACAGTGCTTTATGTTTTCAGCTACAGTAGGTTTATTTAACAGTAGCATTGAAGAAAGTAATTAAATTAACAAATATGAAAATAAAACAAAACATAGACTTCACTGTATAAATAATAAATTGATACTTATTAAAGCTACTATTAAAGTTATCAGTCAAGAGCAGCGAGTAATTTTCTCTTTGCATTTTGTTGTTTCATTAACATTAAAAGGATAGTTCTCCTAAAAATTCAAATTGTCATAATTTACTCTCTCAAGTTGTTTTAAACTTGTTTTTCTTCTGTTGAAAATAAAAGTTATTTGGACGAATGTGGGTAACCAAACAGTTGATGTACCCCAGTGAAGTCAATGGGGACCAGCTACTGTTTGGTTACCCACATTCTTCAAATTATTAATATTAGAAAATATTAGAAGGAAATTAATACAGTTTTGGAACAACATTAGAGTGCGTAAATGAGATAATTTTTATTTTTGGGTGAACTATCCCTTTAAGGACAAGCGGCAGCGTGTTTACAATTGCTACTGTCTCTAAGAGCTGCGCGCGACACGTCTAATGTACACGCATTTGACAAGCCGATTTTCTCTCAATTTTCTCAAGTTTGCTTTCACTTTAGACATAACCGACTTTGTTTATGTAAACCTTGTGTGTATTTAACAGTATTAGCACAATAAGACTCAAAATATAACTTAGTCCAGTATCCAGGCGCTGGTAGACAGGCTTTTAGTGCATGTGAGCTTCACATGTACGCGCTGAGAAAGGCACATGTTAGAACAGCGCATCAGCACGCAAATTAAATGTTTAACCGACAAGGCATTAAAGCACATGCAAATTATTAACTTTTGTGAACTGCAGTGTCCCGTTCCGCTGCGTTAACATGTGAATATACGTCGCGTTGTTCAGTATGTTTTGACCGGGACAGAGGCGCCAGAACAGCAACTAGAGTGCAGGATTCTACGATATTTCTTCAAAAGCAGATCGTGGAGACATTTTAATCGTCCATGATGAAAAATCGTCATATCGCACACCCCTACGATAGGCTACTGGTTATAAAACATGCACGTAGGATGCAAATTTTACAATCAAAGGGAGTAAATTTGTATTGTCGCCAATGGCGACCTTGGCAGAAATTTCACTCGCAAATAAATATTTTTGGTCGCAAATGCGACCATTTTAGTCGCAGTTTGGAGCCCTGCGTGTGTATTTGGTGTATTATATTTCTGATTTTATAGTTAAGTCATAGCTATAGATGGCATGTTTTTTTAAGACTTTTGACGTTTTTTTTAAGACTTTTGATGTTTTTTTAAGACTTTTGACGTTTTTTTAAGACTCATAGTCCAGTCATTTTATGAAAAAAGGTTGAACAAATTGCAACAGAAGCAAACTCAACCGATTTTGTATCCTCAATATGTCCTGAGTAAGGAAAAAAAAAGTCCAGAAAAATCCCATTAGGGGAAAGTTTCGAAAAAGACCCAAATATAGCCTATTAATTCACCTATTCATTATTTTTCTTACGTGAATAGGGTAAAAATTTTAACCTTTAGATTATCACCATGAAAATTACTGAGTTGATTACTTACATCAAGACAAACAAAAAATGTATTACAAGTTTTTTGAAATTGTTTGTTAACATGGACAAATGGTGCATAATCTAATTATGTGCTAATTTGTATAAATACCACAACAGATCTAAACATTGGGTATTTTTTTTCCTTATTCAGGACATATTGAGGATACAAAATCAGTTGAGTTCGCTTCTGTTGCAATTTGTTCAAGGTTGACCCCCATTTTGGCTTAAAATGACTGGACTATTATGAGATTCTGAAAAGAGAGTGAACCCTGTGTGTGAATATGCCAGCGATGTAATGAAACGGCAGTAGTTGACTGTCGTCAGTCGGTGTGTGAACTACACTAAACTCAGACTGCTCTTACAGGAGTCGGTGGAGGACATGCAGGCGCTGGACAGCTGCGAGTACATCTGGGAGGCCGGCGTGGGCTTCGCTCAGTCCCCCCCGCTCAACTACATCCACGACCTCAACAGGTGAGTGAGTCCTTTCCCAGGCCCACACGTGTGTGTGTGTGTGTGTGTGTTTGAGTTTCCTTTTAATCAGTAACCACACAAGACGGCTAAAAGCCCGGACCTGTTTTTCCACCGAAACGGATGATCAGATTAGTCTACATACTCTGTGTGTGTGTGCGTTTGTGATTTATGAGGACAGAAATTTGTATAATGACATGGGTAGTGCACTGGTATTACAACGTGTGTGTGTGTTAGAGGGTCACACAGGAGTGGATTTTCAAACCTCTCCCACAAAAAAAATCTGGTCCAATCCCACAAAAAAATTGGGGGAAAATCCCGTCCCAATCCCAGAAGAATGACTCCCATTCCCTCCCTCTTCCGTGTTGTGTTTTTTTGGCCGGAATCTGTAAGTTACAGTAGAAAGTTCACAGCATGCCCACCTTAGTTGAATAAAAATACAAAATGTAGTTTGTTATTTTATTGAACTGAAAGCCATCTTAAACAATGCACATGCATAAATTTTCATGTAAATCATCCATGCAAACACACACAGATACAGGCACACACACGCGCACACGCACGCGCACACATTACGCCGTCTTTCTCAACTCGTAAACAGTTTTTCAGTGACTTCAGACCGGCCGGAAATGTGGGTTTCATGTCTGACTCCATTTTGATTTTGATTTACGGGGAAGCCTTCTTCTATATATTATCGCTGGTTGGCATTGGCATATTTTAAATGTTACGGGGTGGAGCACGTCATTCACTTAACCAGCCACATCAAAGCAAACAGGAGAGCAGAAAATAACTAGAATTGAGTTCAAAATTAAAATATATAGTTTGTTTATATAAACGGTATATTTGTGTATAAAAATGGGTATCAGAGTTATATATTACGATTCCCGGTCCCGCCCACTCCCGCTGACTGATTAATAGATTAATAGTGATTAATAGTGATTTTGTTTCCATGACCCGTGGGATTCCCGAACAAATGTCAGCCTCTGTGTGTGTGTGTGTGTAGGTCTGAGCTGCTGAGGTTGCTGCTCACCTGCTTCTCAGAGGCCATGTACCTGCCGCCGACAGCAGAGAACAGTCTCCTCAACCCCTGGGTCTCCTTCTTCTGCTCTGCTGAGAACAGGTCAGGCTCCACGGGAAACACACAAGACAAACACAACACTCCCCAGTCAAACATCTGCAGACTTACCAGGGTGTTTGTTTAGTCAAGCCTCCAGTCCTAAACGTTAAACTGCGTGTAAGCTTCATTGTGGGGTCGTTTGATCTGGGCTTGTAAGAAACCAGGCAGGCGAGTTTGATCAAGGTTGGAGTTAAACTCTGCAAGAAAGAGGACCTTAAGGACCAGACTTGGATGCTCTTATTGTGACTAGTCTTTTAGAAATCACACCAAATAGAATGAAATGGGTGTGATGTCAAGTTAGGTATTAAAGTTTTGCAGAGCATAAATGTTTCATTGTTAAACGTATTTACTCCACTTCAAACGCTCATACGCTGTGAATACGTCAGCGTTCATGTAATGAAATGGCTAAAAAACACAGACACAACCAGATCAGGGCAAATTAGCATAGCATGTCTAGTGCAAAATGGCTTTTTAAGTGTTAAATAATGGACACAAATGCCAATAAATTGACTGCAGCAGCTGTTTCATCGCTAATTTTTCACTGCGTGTCTTTAGTAAATCTTTAGTAAAGAGAGTTTTTGCTGACACAAATCTGGCCCCTTATATCAATAGCTAAGTTTTCATCCGAAGTTGCTGATTTAGCGTATGTGCAATATTGGAATAATAAAGCGGTGTTTCCATCCGATGTGTTCAAGAGAGCAAAACTGCCACTTCCTGGAAATTGGTGCAAAATATCAGTAATAAAAATGGAAGTTGCTAGCCTGGGAAAACCCAGACGAACTTCCAGCAAATTTGAGATTTGCAAGTCAGTCTGGCCAAGAGCCCATTCAAGCCCACTTCCAATCTTTCCAAATCTTGGCACCAATCACAAACATTGAGGCGGGCTTTACACGATGACGATCGCTCTGATTGGTTTTAGGTTTATCCAATTGCGCCTAGAGGCATTTGAGCGACATCAGTTGGTGACGCCCCTTTGGAAATGGGATATGAATGAAGCTTCCCCAGACCCACTCCCAGTTACGACTGAGAAGGGTCTGGTGTAAACCAGGCTAGGAAGTTGCTGCAATCAAAGAAAGAAACTGTGGCTTTTTTATCCTCCATCATAAATGAGTTGCGTCTCCATTATAGTTTACTTCTTATCGGATAAAACATTTATCCGCCTCAATTGAGCGCATACATGTTTGTTTTTTTATGTGCATTTTTAGAATTTAGTCGCATCTTGGCGTTTCCATCCGATGGGATTTTTTTAATATGCGATTTCCCAAAATTTGCATCAAACTAGGTGGATGAAAATAAAGCTATTGTGCTTCTCAAATGCATCTTGATTTAACAATGTTTAGATATTTGTACTGAAAATAAGACAAGAACACACAAAAATGTTTTTGCAGTGAACACCTTAGGATTTAACTAGCAACACCCAAGCAACCATCCAGAACTCTCTAGTAACTGCATAGCAATACCTACCTAGCAACCTACCTAGCAACACCCCAGCAACCATCCATAACTCTCTAGTAACTGCATAGCAATACCTACCTAGCAACACCCCAACAACCATCCAGAAATCGCTAGTAGCTGCATAGCAATACCTACCTAGCAACACCCCAGCAACCATCCAGAACTCTCTAGTAACTGCATAGCAATACCTACCTAGCAACACCCCAACAACCATCCAGAAATAGCTAGTAGCTGCATAGCAATACCTACCTAGCAACACCCCAGCAACCATCCAGAACTCTCTAGTAACTGCATAGCAATACCTACCTAGCAACACCCCAGCAACCATCCAGAAATCGATAGTAGCTGCATAGCAATACCTACCTAGCAACACCCCAGCAACCATCCAGAAATCGATAGTAGCTGCATAGTAGGGGTGTGCAAAGCAGCCGGTATTTGTATCTGTATTTGTTGAGAGGGGAAAAGTATTTGTATTTGTATTTGTATTCGAGTAAAATTCAAAATAGGTGTAAAAATCCAGTTTTTTTGCGTTACACTTCTAATTTACATTATAGTGTAAGTATTCTTTAATTATATCTATTATAATAAATATAGATATGCAATGTGTAAAATATTTTTTTTCAAAACTGCATTCATATTTAATTTTAAAATGGCTTTTTAAACCTGCTAAGAGTTATCCAGCCAATAATAAGCCTAGAACTGCTTTTCTGACGGACTGATATTAATGACATAATGACGGCTTTTTATTTCATTTCTCATCTCCATAAATATATCTAAAGCTAATGCAAGGGCTAGAAATCAATTAATTCTTTGCTGATACTTCCTCGTCATCACGGAGAGCGCAGTGCTTTCTCCTTTCCACAAGCGCTTGTTCTCTCGTGGCGTTTGTCGTTGCTATGCAACCGTGAACATAGGCGCGCCTGGAAAAACGAGCGCTCTGCTCGCTTGCCGCGCGCCTACATTTGAAATCTGCACGCGCAAAAAACGCGCTATGTGAGCGAAATATTTCCATATGTGGCTCTTTCCTCCTATCTTATCAACAAGTGGACAGCCACCACATCAGCAGCACAGCCGGTCGCCATGTCTCATGAGGAAACGCAGCTTTTTGATATAAAGTTTTTCTTGTTCCCGAATACAAATATTTTTAAAGTATTTGTTCGAAATAAGTATTCGTAAAAAACACACTATTTGTGCCTTTCCGAATACCGTATTCGGGTTCGGCTCCACCCCTACTGCATAGCAATACCTACCTAGCAACACCCCAGCAACCATCCAGAACTCTCTAGTAACTGCATAGCAATACCTACCTAGCAACACCCCAGCAACCATCCAGAACTCTCTAGTAACTGCATAGCAATACCTACCTAGCAACACCTTAACAACCACCCAGAAATCGCTAGTAGCTGCATAGCAATACCTAGCAACACCTTAACAACGATCCAGAAATATCTAGTATCTGCATAGTGAACCCTAACAACACCCTAACATTTCAATTAAATTCACATTTAGCTAAAAGGTAATGAATACTTGTTTGTTAACAAATGATTATGACATATAGAAAATTGTAGCATTCGTGTATGTTGATTCAGAGTTTGCTTCATCTGAAGTCTTCGCTAACCAACCATCCAGAACTGTCTAGTAACTGCTATAGCGACTCCCTAACAACCATCCATAACTGTCTAGTAACTGCATAGCGACTCCCTAACAACCATCCAGAACTCTCTAGTAACTACATAGTGACTCCCTAACAACCGTCCAGAACTCTCTAGTAACTGCATAGCGACACCCTAACAACCATCCAGAACTCTCTAGTAACTGCTATAGCGACTCCCTAACAACCATCCATAACTGTCTAGTAACTGCATAGCGACTCCCTAACAACCATCCAGAACTCTATAGTAACTACATAGTGACTCCCTAACAACCGTCCAGAACTCTCTAGTAACTGCATAGCGACACCCTAACAACCATCCAGAACTCTCTAGTAACTGCATAGCGACACCCTAACAACCATCCAGAACTCTCTAGTAACTGCATAGCGACACCCTAACAACCATCCAGAACACCGTAGGAACCACCTAGCATTGCTGTTAAAGCATCAGTGATATAAAAGTGCAGTAAACAGTGTGAGTCACTCTCCCCCTCTCCTTATCACCCTCTCTCTCTCTCTCTCCCTCCCTCCCTTTCTCTCTCTCTCTCTCTCTCAGGCACGCTCTGCCTCTCTTCACCTCTCTGCTGAACGTGGTGTGCGCTTACGACCCCGTGGGCTACGGGATCCCCTACAACCACCTGCTATTCTCCGACTACCGGGAGCAGCTGGTGGAGCAGGCGGTGCAGATCCTCATCGTGAGCCTGGAGCACGAGGGCCACCCCCCCTCCCCCGCCAGCATGGAGGAGCAGGACGTGAGCAACACACACCCCATAATGCACACGACACACACTCAACACATCCGCTGAAACAATTTTTAAGGTTTTAAAAAAAAGTCTCTTCTGCTCACCAAGGCTGCATTTATTTGATTAAAAAATAAAAAAACAGTAATATTGTTAAATATTGTTACAATTTAAAATAACTGTTTTCTGTGTGAATATATATAGTAAAGTGTATCTTATTCCTGTGATCAAAGCTGAATGTTCAGCATCATTACTCCAGTCTGCAGTGTCACATGATCCTTCAGAAATCATTCTAATATGATGATTTGATGCTCAAGAAACATTTATGATTATTATCAATGTTGAAAACAGTTATTTACATTTTTATTCAGGATTCTTTGATGAATAGAAAGTTCAAAGAACAGCATTTATCTGAAATATAAGCTTTTGTAACATTACACCTTCTCTTTTTCTCTCTGCCCGTAGTCCGTCGGTCCGAATAACCTGTTCGTGAATTACCTATCCAGAATCCACAGGGAGGAGGTATGGAGAGACTCTTACGATACGTCCAGATAATACACAACATTGTTCTGTTGATGTGTGCGAGCTGTTGTTCCTCGTGTCTGCAGGATTACGACTTTGTCCTGAAAGGTTTGGCGCGCCTGCTGACCAACCCGCTCACCCAGACATACCTGCCCAACTCCACCAAGAAGATCCAGTTTCACCAGGAACTGCTGGTGCTTTTCTGGAAGCTCTGCGACTTCAACAAAGTAAGAGATCGGGTGCTTTAAAGGGGTGGTATAATGCCCTTTTCACAAGATGTAAAATACGTCTCTGATGTCCCCAGAGTGTGTGTGAAGTTTTAGCTCAAAATACCCCACAGATATTTTTATATAGCATGTTAAAATTGACACTTTTTGAGGGTGAGCAAAAACGCACTGTTCCTTTAAATGCAAATGAGCTGCTGCTCCCGGCACAGTGGGCGGAGCTTGTGTCCTTTTACCTCACACACACATGCACTGGACATTTCAAAAGCTTTTAGCCTTTTATGTACAAACCGGAGTCAGAATGATGGAGACACTTAAGAAGAAGTGACAACATGTAGACAACATTTCTGAATGATTAGTTAATGAATTTATGTAGCTGATGTGCAGTCATCGTCTAGTCATTGATCAGCAATTTCTTTAAAAGCAAATATCTCCCTTTGCTTTGAACTTTGAGAGTTGTAACTTTGCAGATGTTGTTTATGCTCATACAGCAACATTACACACTAACTAAAGTTAGAAAAGTGAAATCATGATCAACCACCCCTTTAATAACAGTCCAGATCCGAAACATTGCACGTAATCCCTGCGTTTTCTGTTTCAGAAATTCCTGTTCTTCGTGCTGAAGAGCAGCGATGTGTTGGACATATTAGTGCCGATCCTGTTCTACCTGAATGACGCCCGAGCCGACCAGTGTAAGTGCTTTTGAAGAGTTACTTTATTTACTCACCTTTGTGTCGTTCCAAGCCCATAAAACATTCGTTCGTCTTCGAAACACACATGTGACCCTGGACCACAAAACCAGTCTCGAGTCGCACGGGTATATTTGTGGCAATAGCCAACAATACATTGTAAGGGTCAAAATTATCCATTTTTCTTTTATGCCAAAAATCATGAGGATATTCAGTAAAGATCATGTTCCATGAAGATATTTAGTAAATTTCCTACCGTAAATATATAAAACATGTATTTTTGTGAGTGAATGCAGCAACAACATAAATGACCAACTTTAAAGGAGATTTTCTCAGTTTCAATTTTTTTGCACCCTCAGATTCCAGATTTTCAAATACTTGTATCTCAGCCAAATATTGTCCTATCCTAACAAACCACACATCAATGGAAAGCTTATTTATTCAGCTTATGATGCATCATTCTCAATTTCAAAATTGTGACCCATGTGACCCAGGTTTTGTGGTCCAGGTTCACAAATGAAGATGTTTTTAATATTCTCTCATTCTTCTTCTGGTTCATCAGAGGTCCAAATATTCACGCATTAAAAAGTATAAAATGACCTTGTAAGAGTGGATTTAATCCAAGTCTTCTGAAGAGATATGATTGCTTTATATGATATGCAGATTTAATTGGGTCTTTTATTCAAATATACAGTAAAAACTGTAATATTGTGAAATATTATGACAAATTAAAACAGCTGTTTTTCTATGTGAATATATAGTTAAGTGTAATTTATTCCTGTGATCAAAGCTGAATTTTCAGCATCATTACTCCAGTCTTCAGAGTCACATGATCCTTCAGAAATCATTATAATATGACGATTTGATGTTCAAGAAACATTTATGATTATTATAGTCCACTAGTTTTAATGAGAGTTTTCACCTTCTCTGTCCCTTGGATTTAAACTGTTTCTGTACCTGTCACGGTCTGCATGTAGACGACTGTTGTCATGATGTTGTGAGTGTGTGTGTGTTGATCTTCAGCACGGGTCGGGCTCATGCACATCGGCGTCTTCATTCTGCTTCTGCTGAGCGGAGAGAGGAACTTCGGTGTGCGTCTGAACAAACCGTACTCGCTTCACGTCCCCATGGACATCCCAGTGTTCACCGGCACACACGCAGACCTGCTCATAGTGGTGAGATCATTAGTTATCAACTTAGCTTACACAACACTGTTATAACAGAAAACCCTTAATAACCCTTTTAATGTGTTCTGGCCGTTCATTCGCACAACAACAGTGTTTGGGGCTCGAGAACGCTAACTTTGAAACAGGGTCCAATGTGCAAGCGTTGAAAATTTGTGAAAAACATGATCATCTCCGTGCAAACTTCAAAAACGCGAACCTGTGAGAATGCTGACATGTGTATTATGTGTTAAGTCTATAGATATGAGCGTTTGAATATATGTCTGCACAGGCGTGTAGTCTTTCTTTCAATTCGCACAAAAGGTTTACTATGTTGGTTTTGCGTTTGGTTTGAATAGAATCATATGAGGTGTTTTTAATCTCTTTAAACTGGTTATGTCTGCAGGTTTTCCACAAGATAATAACCAGTGGCCATCAGCGCTTACAGCCTCTCTATGACTGCCTGCTCACTATTGTGGTGAACGGTGAGTAATGACAGTGTCTGGGTTTGCACAGGGCTTTACCTGGATTCACATTTCATCATTTGTTATGTCACAAAAAACTAGAGGTGACAGTTTTTTTCTTTCATGTGCTTAGAGACTAGATGATTTATTCCACTTAGAGTGAGGCTAAACCTTCATCCTTCCCTCGCACTTTCTAACACATCTTTCCCTCGCGGGTCAAAATGACCCGAAGCCCTAAAATTAAACTTTTTAAAAAAAAATGTATTTATTTTATTTTGCAGAAAGCTTGTTTTATTTCATTTTTGATAATATTTTTTCTAGTTTTTAATGTCATTTTTTTGTCATTTTTTTGTCATTTTTTTTATTATATTTACCTTTAAATGACTAGATTTGATCAATAAATAATAAATAGTAATTTAAGCACATTCCTCACATTCTTTCAACTTAAATTCAAAATAACTCACAATTTCACGCATAACCCTTTTAATTCAGCTCAAAATATCTTACATTGATATGTAATCAACATATGTATCTTACGTAATATGTTTGCCGACCTCTTATGGAAAAAATAATAATATAAAATGATATTTCATGACTCTAGATAGCCTTATATCTCTATATGGAGCAAATGAGCTGTTCCTCAGGGATATAGGTCCCTAAAGTCAGTTCTCTTCAATATGCATTCAGATACACATGTAGACATTATAAAAAAAAAATTTTTGGTAAAGTTTTGGCATTTTTAGCTTGAATTTTGAGCATTTTTAGGTTTTTCTATGTGAACTGAAGCATTCCTCGCATCCCATTCATTCCTAAGGGGGTCAAATTGAAGGATTTGTTACTTTCTTACATTTTCAACCACAAAACTCTTCGAATCCATTACATTTTTTTATTTTATTTTTTTATTCGTGGTTCAAGTGCGACAAAAGTTGTAGGGTCTTGGACCCCTCTGATGAACACAAAAAAAAGAAAAAAAAAGAATTTCGGGTCAAAATGACCCGAGGGAAGGATCAAAAGGCCTTTATTCCAAATGGAATGTTCAGATTAATGTAGAATGTTTAGAATGTTTCATGTGTGTAGTTTGATGCGTGTCATTCAAATGTTGTGTTCTTTGCGTTCTCTGTCACATGACATTGTGTCGTTGTTTAGTGTCTCCGTACCTGAAGAGTCTCTCCATGGTTGCGGCCAACAAGCTCCTGCATCTCCTGGAGGCGTTCTCCACCAACTGGTTCCTGTTCTCTGCTCCTCAGAACCACCATCTGTCCTTCTTTCTGCTGGAGGCCTTCAATAACATCATTCAGTACCAGTTTGACGGTGAGATCCACACTCTCGTTCATCTCTGCCAGATCAATTCTAATTTTGAAAGGAGGCTTTTAGATGTTCTCTTACTGTTCTGCCAACTCTGTTAATAGAAGTCCACGTGGAAACTCTTGGTCAAACTGTGGTCTTACTTCTACTAAAAGGTTACATAAAGATGACCAGGGTCAGAAATGTGTTAACCTAACCTAACAGTCTACTTATAATCTAGAGTTAGCTGACATGTAGTTGCAAATTAATGAGAGTTAGCTGACATGTAGTTGCAAATTAATGAGAGTTAGCTGACATGTAGTTGCAAAGTTACTTATAGTTAGTAGTCTGTCTGAAGTTTTATTATATAAATTATACGCATAAAGCAAGCCAACAGCGTTCCCCTTCACTGAAGCGCTCCATGAATTCAGTCTAGCGTGAGTTCTGCACTCTTGCAAAAACTCTGGTTAAGCTCACTAAAGCTGTCAAAACTGTGAAATTAATCTCTTACTTGCGTCATATCTGCACTTTATTGTTTATGATGAAAGAATTCAGCCAGTAAAAGTGCCTTGAATCCATAGACTGTAAACAAATATGGACGTAGTGTCCGTGACCTCACCCGTATGTTTCTGAAGAGCATTTTTGAAGCCCAAAGTGGGCGGAGCCGGTCGTCGTAATCTTGGATAACGAAAATGTGCAGCGAGGCGGATTAGCTGAGGTGACGTGACACTAACAGACAGCCGACAAACGGCTAGCAGTGACATCAGTGGCAATCCACCTGTCACTCAAGTGGCCACGGCCTTAATTATGCACAACTTTAAGGCTTAATATAATTTAAACGGATGAGTTATAAAAGAATTCACCCCCCTCACAGTCGTCATGAAGGGCAAAATTAGCTTTATAGACCAAAACCACTTTTTGCACCAGACTGTAAACATGTTTATTTCTGCTGTAAAGTTGGGCATTTTAACATGGGGGTCTATGGGATTGACTCTCTTCTGCAGCCTGTCTCTAGTGGCCAGTCCATGAATTGCAGCTTAAGTCACTTCCGTGTTGCATTCAAGAGAGAGAGACAGGCTTTTTCAGCTAAGGCTAATCTAAACGCCTCTGATTGGCCATTGCATTCATAACAGAAATGTGTGATTGGTTATTATGCTCAATGCTGCATAAAATGTGTAAGTGAGCAGATCTAAATGTAATGCAATCGACACTTTTCATTAATTTCACTTTAATCGAGACAGTCATAGATTTAGTTTAATTGTGCAGGGGAATTTTTTGCCCCCTTATCTTTTTTAATAATTTTTTTGATGGGCGTTTTTGATCATTTTGGTGGCATATTTGCCCCAAGCCCCCATTGATTTCCACCCCTGACCCCTGACCCCAACTCTGATGCTGTTTTGATCAGGTAACTGTAATCTGGTGTACGCCATCATTCGGAAACGCAACGTCTTCCACCAGCTGGCCAACCTGCCCTCCGACGCCGCCACCATCCAGAAGGCCTTGCAGAGGAAGAGGAAATCTCCGAACGCTATATCCCGGACCAGCTCCCAGGAGACCGTGTCCATGGAGGGATCGAGACCGGCTGTTCCCGCTGAACCCGGGACACTGAAGGCCAGTCTCGTGGCCATACCAGGTAGATCTGCTTATTGCAGTGTATACTGGATCATATACAGTCAAACCAACATTTATTCAACATTTCTCACATTATCATGGTTTATTCGCTATAGTTTATAAAATGGTACTAAAATATGACTCAGAATCAGTTGATATTTCACTGGTTTTGTCCGTCCTTCTGTTAGACTGTCTCACAGATGAATTATGTTGAATATCTGTCAGCTGTTAAATTTAACTACACAATTAGATAATACCAGTTTAGATCAACCAGTTACCAAGCAATGCTTCATTTTGTTCAGTCTGTGTGTAAAAAGAGCATTAGCAATTAAAGAAAAAACACTTCAGCAAAACATGATCAGCTCAAAGTGTCTGAATCATTTTTAGTCCCAAATTTGTGTAAATGTTACTGGTAGTTACTGTATGAAGAGTTTTTGGGTATAATATGTCACAGTTTACTTTATTTTGCTCTCCTCACTTACATAAATGAACTATAGTGTCCTGCACCTACTAGTGAAAAAATATAAAAAAATGATATCTGGTGTCTAAATAATTTTTGGTTTGACTGTGCATTATATAGTAGTATTAGCCAGTTTTGGGAGTAACCAGTACAGTTATGTAATCAGATTACTTTTTTCAAGTAACTAGTAATGCATTACTTTTAAATTGTACAGCAAAATCTGTCCCCATGATGAGAGGAATCGTGAGTAAGTGCAGAGGCACTGTGTGTTAACATGACGGTTGCTGTAGATCTAGACTAAATGTGCGCATGCATTTACTCATCTCACTTGCACAAAAAACTGATTCAGTATTCCTCAAAATGAATAAAAACATGTTAAATAATATGTATTTAACTTATAATATGTTAAATAACACAAATATACTTTATGTATTTAATCTCACTTTATTAACCAATGTGTTTGCTGCTGACCTGCGATGATCTAATTCAATCGTAGTTAAATATCACATTAGTGTTTGATTTTTTTAAATTAAGAGCATTGTTCTTCTCCTGCGTCCTGTTCTTCTGTGGTTCAGAATGGCAGCACATCTGAAGGTTTGTTTGAGCGGCGCCCGACTTTTTTAGGGAGTAATACAATATTGTAACGCGTTACTTTTAAGGGTACGTTTACACGACAACGATACGCTTTAAACGGAGAAGTTTAACCTCTGAGTTTTACGCGTACGGATGACACCATTGTCAAAACGATCCCCATTCACACGGATCCGCGAAAACGGCTAAAAACGCTGTATTCTGCTGCCAGGCCAGTAGATGGCGATGAAACTCTACAGACTGAACACGTAATACGCATGTGCATGACGTCATCGTCTTCAGAGATTTACTCCGTTTACATGGAGACCATTTTCAACTAAAAACGTACAACTTTTTATGCATTTTGGCTGTTCGTTTACATGACAACGGCGTTTTGGGGCCTGAAAACGCAAACTTTTGAAAACGGGTTTCAAAGTGCATGTTTTTGAAAACGGTCTCTATTTAACAACAAAAAACGTGAATCTCTGAAGACGATGACGTCATGCACATGCGTATTACGTGTTCAGTCCACAGTGTTTCATCGCCATCTACTGGCCTGGCAGCAGAATACAGGGTTTTTAGCTGTTTTCGCGGATCCGTGTGAATGGGGGTCGTTTTGACAATGGTGTCGTCCATACGAGGAAAACTCAGAGGTTAAACTTCTCCGTTTAAAGCGTATCGTTGTCGTGTAAACATACCCTACAAGTAACATCCCCCAACACTGGTGTAAGTGAAGACCATGAGATAGTGGCACTTCATTTAAGACAGGCTAACTCTCTTCAGACATCGATAAACTGACGGAGAAGTCCCAGGTTTCAGAAGACGGCACTATGATAGCAGTGCCACAGGCCGAATACCCACAAACCCCTGAACACAGCGCTGCGGCGGGAACCAGCGACACCGAGTCCATCTCAGGACGAGACACTGAGGTCAGAGGAGCCGACGCACCGTCACGTTCACTACTCGCTCTCCAAACGCAGGTGATAACAGTGATTCTCTTGCTAGGATGTCTTCTACACCGAGGCAGAGATGGCGAGGAGACGTCTGTCCAGCTCTTCATCATCCGTCAGCCACTGGAATCCCAAACCCGACTGGGTGAGAAAACCTTCATCAACACTACCTTTAGGATTAGTCAAGTCAAGTCACCTTTATTTATATAGCGCAGATTGTTTGAAAAATCCTATAAAACGCCTAAAAAAAGGCATACCCAAAATAAATTGCATGCTGTTCTTGAACCATTTGGAGTATATGCATGGTTTTGGTCTCTTTTGAAAGGGAACTCTTTTGTCCCCAACTAAGCAAGCCAAAAGCCAATGACAACAAAGGCGAAAAAAGGCGAATAAGGCAACAGTTGTCTTTCCGAATGATTTTATACTGGAAATTGTTAGGCAAGAGTCATTTTTAACCCCTGAGTTAAAGGGATAGTTCACCCAAAAATGAAAATTAGCCCATGATTTACTCTCCCTCAAGACATCCTAGGTGTATATGACATTTTTCTTTCAGAATAATACAATCAGAGTTATATAAAAAAAAATGTCCTGGCTCTTCCAAGCTTTGTAATGGCAGTGAATTGCTCTTTCTGTTTTAAAGTCCATAAAAGTGCATCCATCCATGATAAAAGTGCATCCATCCCTTCTAAAGAAACCATTTGCCCAGAGTTTCTTTTTTCTTTTCTTTTTTACGTGCCCTTCACATTATTCCAAACCTGTATGTTTCAGTGAACACAAAAGGAACAGTTTGAAAGACGCGGCTAAATAAAGATTCTTCAAATTTAGTCCCCTTTGTGTTTTCATGGGGAAAATAACAGCAAAGAGGTTTGTAACAACACTAGAGTGAGTAAATAATAGCAGAGTTTTCCATTTTGGGTGATCTTAGTCCTTTAACATAATCATCTTATTTCATGTTTATGGAGTAATCTTCTCATTTGCATATTTAACCGGTTAATAACATTGATTATACCACGGGGCTGTTGAATGCTTGATTCTGATTGGTTGACGAACACACTAAGGTGTGCAGTTATTTCCCAGTAAACGCACAGATAAAGTAGTCCTACACACAAGAGCGTGTGCATTATTTTTCTAATAATTCAATGGCTCTGAGTCAATTATTCCTTACTTGGGCAAGTACAATGTGTAACATGTTTCATGAGCAGTTTGTGGCACATTTGCCATATCAGCAGTTTTTCCGTTTCTTTTGGTTAGCATTTATTTTCCCAAATCCTCATAGAAAGAATTAATGATTTGGTCTTTTTGTCTGTTTGTTTGTTTGTTTGTTTCAGAAACCCACATTTCACCACCCTGAAAAATATGAAACCACCATGTCATTTATTTGAAGTGAATGTTTATATTGGTGTAATCAAAAATCATGGTTTTATATTGGCTTACACTTGTTTGGTTCAGTTTGTCTAAAAGCACATAACACTCCCCATAGAAAAAAAAAATCAAAAGGAAAATAATGTATTTAGTATTTTCGTTTGACATCAGATGTGCAGAACACACACTGGCAGCTTTACTGACTGCAGGAATTATTGTCAGTTTTAGTTTTTTAGTTTTTTTTCGTTATATAACAGAACATATTATGCATAGTTTAATAAGACATTGCAATAAACATTAAGCTGTTTGTTTTATAATCAAAATATCATAACTTATGTCCGCTTTAGTCCCCGCCCCTAAAACCTCAACATCCAATCAGCAACAGGTGCACAGTCACCGCCTTAGATTTTTTCTTTGTCGAAAATATCACAATATGAAAGAAAAGATGTGTCGATGCTTTAGTTTCATCAAGACTTTAAGAACTACCTTAAGTTAACCATTTTAACTTGATTTGCACTCAAATCAGGTCGTGTCCTGGAAGAGTAAACTCCCACTGCAAACCATCATGCGCTTGCTGCAAGTGCTGGTGCCACAGGTGGAGAAGATCTGCATTGACAAGTAAGAGGAGAGTCAGTCCCTGATCGCTGCATGTGGTCTGATGTGAAATATGACGGCGTGTTTCTTTGCATCAGGGGTCTGACGGATGAATCGGAGATCCTGAAGTTCCTTCAGCATGGCACTCTAGTGGGTCTGCTTCCCGTTCCCCATCCCATTCTCATCCGGAAATACCAGGCCAACGCGGGAACCGCCATGTGGTTTCGCACGTACATGTGGGGAGTCATTTACTTGCGGTTAGTATGACACTACAGTCGAAAACATATGATCCACCTTATTCCTGATGAGCTTACTGTGTGTTCAGTTATGGGTGGGGGGGATTTCGTTAAAAAAGACTGAAACGAATCATTTCAAATCATAAGGTTGCCCTACAGATAACGCTGATCTGTCAGTGTGACTCAATGAGCTGTCAGTTTTCCTTCATGTTTTACTTTCAGACAGGTGAATAGGGTAAAATGTTTAACTAGCAGATATCACCATGAAACTTTCCCAGTTGATTACCTACATTAAGATGAGAAAAAAATGTATTACAAGTTTTCTGTAATTTAATGTTTAAATATGCAAATTAGGCAATCTGAGTATTGAATAAAGCCAGGTTAAAAATTATTTTTTCATTGTGTTCACATATTAGATGGGAAAAAAATGACAGAGGGATTTATGGATATCTACTTTTGTTATCCTGTAAATCAGAAAATACTGTCAATAGCCTTAAAAAAATGATTTTCGCCATGTTTTTTGGAATAAAATGTTATATAAATCAGGCTAGGAATAATATATTTACAAATCCCTCTGTAAATGTCTTCATAATATAACTAGGTACAAGACTGGAAAGTTTGGTGTATATCGGTGCTACTGAAGTGGAGATTTCAGACTTGGAGAATGAGAGAAAAGTCATTTCGAGAAAACGGGCTTTAAAGATTTATCATCAGCCAATGAGATTGCGCATTCAGCCCTTTTACTTTCATGATTGGTTGCTGATAAAAAGGAAATGACCATATTTGGATCCGACAGGATTGTACAGGAGAGAGAGAGCTTTCTAACGGTGTGTGTGATGACGGTGCCGGCAGTGATCGCGGAGCAGCGCGATGATTTACAACGCCGACTTTTGTCGAATTTATGAGAAATTGACAGACGCAAACAGACAAAGTGTAATAAAATAAAGACCTAAATGTGTATTTCGGACTTTTTTTCACCACAAGTCTGAAAGAAGTTATGTTATTGAAGACAAATATCCAAAAATCTCAAAATTGACCAGTAAAAAAAAAACCCGATGTTTTTGCCTGCCGTGTCTCGCCTTAATAGTATGAAACAGGACCACATATACTGCACATTTGTGGTCTGTTCTCCAGATTTAATATACGATATATCCCATTAATAATTCACTGGAATGCACAAAGTTTTTCTCCTCAAATCCTCACGTCTCTTTCCAGGTTTGTTTTCACAGGTAAATACAATTTATTATCCGTCAAAATGACGGATATCACTTTAAAACAGTATCACGCGATGCTGAAGTTAATGAACATTTTAGATTAAGGCAACGTATGTTACATAATACAGATATATATATATATATATATTACTAGAGTGATATTTAACCCGTCCGTGCGTAAGAATCGCGCTTTTGGGGTTATTCATGCTCTGTTGAAAGTACCTCGTTGATGCTTTTAAATGTCCCTTTAATGTTAGAGTAGAATAATGTCATCTCATTGTACTCAGTTTTTAAAAAGAGCGAGCCTTTCTCTGATTGTTTACAGCTTAACAGAAGTTACACCCATAATTGTCATGGGGTGTAGAAATAATACAGTTATTTTCATAAAGTACAAAGTTCTGTCATGAAGCTCTATAGGCACAGCTGATTGGTTCCTGCTGTATCAGTAGCCAATGAACTCGCTGCTCATCCTTCAAAAACTGGTCAGCATTTGCTGTAGCGGAGCCGAAGCCCTCCTCCCTCCCCAGCTCCACCTGTAGAGATCGGGGAATGCATGTGTGCTGTAGTGGACAGCAGCAGAACAGATCTACTCCACCAAGACCAAACATATCAACAAACACTCCGAGAGTCGAGTCAGGTCAAGTCACCTTTATTTATATTGCGCTCAGGGTTTGAAATTCACTTTTTCACTCACCGGCTAAATTTTTAAGTTACCGGCCATTCAGAACTTCTACTAGCCAAAAGAAAAAGAAAGACAAGGAATAAACCAGATTAACTACATCACAGCTTACAATATATATATATATATATATATATATATATATATATATATATATATATATATATATATATATATTATAAAATTTAGATTCCATACATTAATTTCTTATTCAAACAAAATCCTGTCATCCTGCTGCTGTACGGTAAAGCAGCTTTACAGTGAAAACAGGAAAATGATTCAAACAGAGTTAATTTCGGCTCTACAAGAAAACAGTGTCATTGTTCAGCTGAAGATCAATTATTAAATGTAAAGATCAATTATTAAATGAGTTTATTTCATCTATAAAGCAGTTCTGGAGAAAACCGTGATGTCATCGTCCAGCTCAGTTCTCATTTAACAGCGTCACTACAGTCAGATCAATATTGTTGAATATTTAGCAAGCCAGAGGCGACAGTGGCGAGATCATAAAATCTCTGTCAGGTGACAGAATAGAAACCAGGATCAGTCACTCAGTTCTCCTCTTGCCAGTGAACGAACAGCGTATGATTATGAATTTCATAAATCAGAATTCAGATCAGGATATTCATCCAGTTCCTCTTTAATGAAGTACTTGAAGATGGTTTCATAACGCCGGTATGGGTCTGTGCGGTGGACCGGTCATAACAGAAATGTCATCAAGAAGTCTCTGAAATGACTTTCTTGTAAACAAGACTATATGGGAGAGAATAATATACAATGAATGCACATGAATATAAAGTTATATACAAATATCATAGCTTGTTTCACCCCTAACATGTCCGACAGATTAAATCAAATCCCGCTCTACATTATTTCAAACAGAATATTCTGTTATTAAATAGTATGTTAGATTTAAAGAGACTAGCACAATGTGCCTTAAAAATGTTTTTGCCCGACTCTTAGCATAAAATTGTATTTGACACAGTTTTGGTTTGGTCAGGTCACATTTCACCTCGAAATAATGCTCCTTAAAAGAAATGAGTACTCTCTCTCTCTCTCTCTCTCTCTCTCTCTCTCTCTCTCTCTCTCTCTCTCTCTATATATATATATATATATATATATATACAGTCAGGTCCATAAATATTGGGACATTGACACAATTCTAATCTTTTTGGCTCTATACACCACCACAATGGATTTGAAATAAAATGAACAAGATGTGCTTTAACTGCAGACTTTCAGCTTTAATTTGAGGGTATTTGCATCCAAATCAGGTGAACGGTGTAGGAATTACAACAGTTTGTATATGTGCCTCCCACTTTTTAAGGGACCAAAAGTAATGGGACAGATTAACAATCATAAATCAAACTTTCACTTTTTAATACTTTGTTGCAAATCCTTTGCAGTCAATTACAGCCTGAAGTCTGGAACGCACAGACATCACCAGACGCTGGGTTTCATCCCTGGTGATGCTCTGCCAGGCCTCTACTGCAACTGTCTTCAGTTTCTGCTTGTTCTTGGGGCATTTTCCCTTCAGTTTTGTCTTCAGCAAGTGAAATGCATGCTCAATCGGATTCAGGTCAGGTGATTGACTTGGCCATTGCATAACATTCCACTTCTTTCCCTTAAAAAACTCTTTGGTTGCTTTCGCAGTACGCTTCGGGTCATTGTCCATCTGCACTGTGAAGCGCCGTCCAATGAGTTCTGAAGCATTTGTTCACAACATGCTTTTCTTCACAACATTTGGCCAGATCAAGAACACTCTCCAGGAGGTAGGTGTATGTGTGTCAAAGTCAACAATCAAGAGAAGACTTCACCAGAGTGAATACAGAGGGTTCACCACAAGATGTAAACCATTGGTGAGCCTCAAAAACAGGAAGGCCAGATTAGAGTTTGCCAAACAACATCTAAAAAAGCCTTCACAGTTCTGGAACAACATCCTATGGACAGATGAGACAAAGATCAACTTGTACCAGAGTGATGGGAAGAGAAGAGTATGGAGAAGGAAAGGAACTGCTCATGATCCAAAGCATACCACCTCATCAGTGAAGCATGGTGGTGGTAGTGTCATGGCGTGGGCATGTATGGCTGCCAATGGAACTGGTTCTCTTGTATTTATTGATGATGTGACTGCTGACAAAAGCAGCAGGATGAATTCTGAAGTGTTTCGGGCAATATTATCTGCTCATATTCAGCCAAATGCTTCAGAACTCATTGGACGGCGCTTCATATTGCAGATGGACAATGACCCGAAGCGTACTGCGAAAGCAACCAAAGAGTTTTTTAAGGGAAAGAAGTGGAATGTTATGCAATGGCCAAGTCAATCACCTGACCTGAATCCGATTGAGCATGCATTTCACTTGCTGAAGACAAAACTGAAGGGAAAATGCCCCAAGAACAAGCAGAAACTGAAGACAGTTGCAGTAGAGGCCTGGCAGAGCATCACCAGGGATGAAACCCAGCGTCTGGTGATGTCTGTGCGTTCCAGACTTCAGGCTGTAATTGACTGCAAAGGATTTGCAACCAAGTATTAAAAAGTGAAAGTTTGATTTATGATTGTTAATCTGTCCCATTACTTTTGGTCCCTTAAAAAGTGGGAGGCACATATACAAACTGTTGTAATTCCTACACCGTTCACCTGATTTGGATGCAAATACCCTCAAATTAAAGCTGAAAGTCTGCAGTTAAAGCACACCTTGTTCATTTTATTTCAAATCCATTGTGGTGGTGTATAGAGCCAAAAAGATTAGAATTGTGTCAATGTCCCAATATTTATGGACCTGACTGTATATATATATTTTTTTTATTATTACATTTAATTTGTATTTTATTTGTAATTTTATTTAATTAAATTTTTATTTAATTTAAAAAATATATTTAATTTAATTTAATATTTATTTATTTTTTAATACTTTTTTATTAAATTTAATTTGTATTTTATTTGTAATTGTATTTTATTTAAAAAATATATTTATTTTTTTATTTAATTTAATATTTATTTATTTTTTAATAAATTATTTTAATTTTATTTTTTGTTTAATTTATTAAAAACACATTTTTATGTAATTTTTAAAAAATGTAAATAATTTTTATTTAATTGTATTTTTTTTTTTTTTTTTTTTTTTTTATTGTATTATTTTATTAGAGGGCACATTTCTCTCTGTTGATCTCTGGAGTAAGAAACAGTGCTGGATATGTGTGTGACTGTAATACTCTGGTGAGTTTAACATGGTTTCTCCTCTCGCTCCAGAAACGTGGATCCTCCGATCTGGTACGACACCGACGTGCGTCTCTTCGAGATCCAGAGGATGTAGAAATGATCCGTGACACTGAGACCTCACCTGGCCTTGTGCTTTCGCTTTAACCCATTCCCGTTCCCCAGAGAACTGTGAGACGCCCCTAAAGCTGCCAGTCGAGCCGCCAGCGCTGGCTGGTGTTCAGATGATAACACGTCTATATATAAACCATCGCTCCATAGTACATACTGTGTTCAGCAGCCCAGACATGTGAAACTCTCTCTCACTGTGCTTTTTATAGGAATAAAGTGCTTATTATAAGAAGGAATGCTATTTATAGTATCTAAAAAACTTTGTGAATAATTTCTAGGAGGCTTTTAGAAGTTATCAAGCATTGACAAAGACCTTTGGATTGTATTAATATCGCCACAAAAAGGTGATATTGCTGAATCATCCTTTTTTGTTACTTGTTGGAACATGCATATGTTTTACATTACTCCCAATTTTCACTATTAGTCAAGTCTGGGATGAAGAATAACTGGAAGAAAAATCAAAAAGCTAGTTTAGATGAATTCCACCAGGATTCACACACGCTATACCAGTCAAACATTTTGGATCGGGAAGATTTTTAATGTTTTTAAAAGAAGTCTCTTCTGCTCACCAAGGCTGCATTTATTTGATTGAAAAGTATATATATTACAATTTAAAATAACTGTTTAGTTACTTAAGTTACTGTTTAATAACTTAAAGTGTAATTTATTCCTGTGATCAAAGCTGAATTTTCAGCATCATTACTCCAGTCTTCAGTGTCACATGATCCTTCAGAAATCAGTATAATATGATGATTTGATGCTCAAGAAACATTTATTATTATTATTATTAATGTTGAAAACAGTTATTTACATTTTTATTTCAGGATTCTGTGATGAATATAAAGTTCAAAAGAACAGCATTTATCTTAAATAGAAAGCTTTTGCAACATTAAACACTAACGTTCAAAAGTTCGGGGTCAGTAAGAATTTCTATTTTATTTTTTGGGGGAAAAAAAAGAAATCAATACTTTTATTCATCAAGGATGAATTAAATTGATCAAAAGTTACAGTAAAGACATTTGTAATGTTACAAAAGATTATATTTCAGATAAATGCTGTTCTTTTGAACTTTCTATTCATCAAAGAATCGTGAAAACAATTGTACACAACTGTTTTCAACTGATATTAATCATTAATGTTTCTTGAGCATAACTTTTCTATTTTAATATATTTTAAATTGTATTGTTTTTATTATTATTGTTATTATTATTATTTTTGATCAAATAAATGCAGCCTTGGTGAGCAGAATAGACTTCCTTTAAAAACATTAAAAATATTTACCGATCCAAAACTTCTGACTAATGAAAATGTACAAAAAAATGTTGTTTCCAAAGTATTATAAAGCAGTTGTTTGATGGTATATCAATATCTCTATTTTTGTCTGCATATCAGTTTTGCTATTGAGATCGTGTAAATATCGCTTGATGTTTGAAGTGGAACTGCTGGCTACAGATATGAAAAAATATGATAAACAATCAAATAGAAAGATTAGCTTGTGGTTTTTGAATTTCTGCATACGTTCATGTTGTTTAAAGTGCCGATAACTGTAACCCGAATGTTGCTCTTGATTTGTGGCAGTATTTATAAGAGAGCTTTGTGGCGCAGATCGAGACATGTGTTTTAATGTTTGTGTATTTGTGCAAAATTTGTTCCAATATATTGAGAGAATAACAAAAAAAAAAAAAAACACGCTTCTCACTGTGTCACGTTATTGACTTAATTTATTCATAATGAAGGAGAGCATCAGTAAAACGGGGAGTAGGCTACAGCATGTGTGCTCGTTTTAATCTGGGTAGCCTATACATAGTGACCAGAATAAACAGAAACTGGGAATGAGAGGGCAAGATCTCCGGGATTAATTCCCGAGGATTTCACTGCAGTCACCTGTAACAGGGGCCATATCTCAGAACATATTTATTCACAATATATTAAAAAAGGATTTCAGTTGAACATGGTCTTTCTCCACACACACACTCACACTAACACACTATCCAATAAAATTGTACAAAATGTCACTTTCAGCTACACAAAAATATACTTTAAAAATATATATATATTTTACAATGTGCATAAGCGGGTACAGTTCATAAGTGCTCCGCTGGTTTACGAGGTGAGGCAGACCTCGAACAGACTGGCCACTGAGTGCAACCGGTAGAAGATCCCGAACGGCAACCCGATGTTCACCACGGCTGCCCACGTTTGAAACTCGTAAACGTCCGATCCGACGGTGTTGTCGAACTGAGGCCGGGCTCCGAAGGCAGGCATGATCCACAGCTGCAAAACACACAAGCAACGTACAGAATTACAATATAAAACTGGTCTGACTGATGTTTTAAAGACACAAAAGACTATTCAGAACGAGCAAAACTCAGAATTTTAATGCAGGCTTGTCAAAATTAAGGCGAATAGGACATTTTAGAGAGTAGAACCATTGATTTCTCCGCCTCCAGCTTCTTCTAAGGCACTAAAATTTGTTATTTTGGTTTTTAGGCTCTGTTTACACCTGGTATTAAGATGCGTTCTGGTCGATCGGATCACAAGTGGATGAAGGAGACACATTCCCGTGTTTTATTCCGTCTCTTTTGTCCACTTTCAAACACTTCTGTCCTGATTTCTTCGAGGGGAGGGTCGAATTCACATTATGAACGCGTCCAGAGCTTTAGTTTCAGCTCTGACAGACACAAGACCAGCCAAACGCTGTGAGTGTCTGTTAGAAATCAGGAATGATGAGAGAACATTGTGTTTGGTATGATTTCATCTTCAAAACAAACTTGGGTCTTCAGCTGTGAAAGTTTAAACCCCGTCTGGCTAGAGCTCTTCTCATAATGTTCACACATGAGGTCAGTAGACGGAGAGTAGACGATATCGACCCCATGAGCGTTTACACTACGAAAGCAATCCAGTCAGATGTGTTTTCAACTCTCTCTGGAAGTGGTTCAAAGTGGACAAGCTCAAAACGTTTTAGACTCCATTTACTCCTGTATTTAGCGTCGTCCACATGTGACCCGATCGACCAAATCACATCTTAATACCAGCTGTAAACGGCCTAATTTTAAGCTTTGTGTAACAAAATAATAATAATAATGTAAATTTTTTTGTATTCGTCATTCGGTGGCTCTGAATTGTCAAAACGCTTGCTACGGATGCGGAAAACGCAGATAATTGAACGCGATCCAAATTTTTTTATGACGGACGGAAGTTTCGGAGGCAGTGTGTAAACGCGATTGAGGTCGTATTTAGGACCTTAACTCAAAAATTATCAAGGGTCAGATACTTAAAATGACAATCTGTGAGGTAAACTAAACACTATTGGCTGTTTGAAAAGGGGGCGGAGCTGTTCAATATGTCCCGCCTTAGCTTCCTGTTTCAGTGGAAGTTACGTCAACGCATCAAACAAAGCTGCGCGTTTCAGTGGGACTTTAAAGAAAAAACATGTGTATCCCCCCCAACTCAATAAAAAGCATCAAGGGTCAGATACTCACAATGACGTTGCAGAGCAACAGGAATGCGCAAATCTCCTTAATGATCCTCCTCTTCCAGGAGAGGCGACCCTGAAGGATCCCCAGCGGGATGGGGAGCGTGTGAGACGGGACGATCGAGCTGCTCCTCCTCTCCGGGTTTCTCTCTCTCACCGCCATGACGTTGGCGAACACGGTGCTCGTCTCCACCTCCGTCTCGTTGAACGGCTCCCGGTGGAGGCCCTTGATGAGGAAAGCGTTCTGCAGACACAACTGGATCACGGTCAGGACAGCGCAGGCCAGGTTGAGCCCGTTCGTGTTCCCCATGACCCCTGATGCCAGAACCGCAACGATAATGAAGTAACAAATGAGGAACTGTCCTAGAGAGGCTCCCACGAGAAGCCCGACATCCAGACTCCTCGTTGGGTTCTTCCCCGACACTTGCTCCCTCTTATCCATGCGGAAAATCACACAGCCGATTAGACACGTGATGGACATGAGAATGATTGCGACTATGTTCATGATGTAATGCATTATTAACGCTCTCTCAGTCTTTTTCGGGTCTCCTTTGGCCACGTCCACCTCGTAGACCACGAATGTCGCCAGACCCGTCACTAGGATGATCAGACCCACCACTGGCCCTACGAGGACGTCCCACGGGCTGAAGCGCAGCTTGTGACTGTGGTGCTCGTCCATCTGCCGGCCCACGTTCTTCCACATGACATAGGCCAAGGCGGAGGCGAAGAGGCTGTACTCGATGTTGAAGGGGTACAGGTAGTAAAAGGCCTTCTCGAAAACGTCACACACGTTATGGCTACACTTGCATTCGCTCTCTTTAGCACGACCTGAAAGAAAGACAACAGAGAACGTCAAAGAGATGCTCTACATATAGCCAAATTAAGCATATCAATCAGACAGTCGGCCCAGATCAGGCCCACATCCGGTACTTCATGCGTATGCCGGATGTGGGCCAGATCAGGGGTCTCATTTATAAAACTGTATGTAGGATCCTTACTAAAAGTGCACCCGAAAGCCAAAAGTTAGCATATCAATCAGACAGTCGGCCAAGATCCGGCCCACATTGGATTCAGCGCGTAACCGGATATGGGCCGGATCTGGGCCGACACTATGTTTCTGTCTGGGCAAGGAATGAGGTTTGATTGGGAATTGCAACTTTGCTAATGACAAAATGAAATGATTGTAATTTAACGGTAAAAAAAAAAGTGCTACGGTGAAAAACTGTTAATTACTTAACAAAGTTTCCATACTATATATACTGTGAATAACTGTAATAGATCTAACTGTACATTTTTACAGTACAATAACATAAAATTTACAGTTTTTGGACGTGAAAAAGAGCAAATCATTGTATAATTTACAGTGAAAAACTGTAAATTGACATTCCCACAATTCCCTGTGTGACACTTCACGTTTGATGTATTTTTGTTGAAATAACTGTTTCTTCATAGTTTTTAATCAGTTATTAACATTAGGGTTTTATGTTACATTTAATGTTGTAAAATTAATGTTTGGTGTTTAGTGTTTGTGTGAATGACACTGTGCAGCTTCTATTAATATTAACTTCCTCAGCTTGAGATGAGCTTTGATTCATCATGTGACTCTCATCTCCGCTGTGATTGGTGGTTGTCAGTGTATTACATCGGTACAAAACAGATATTAGTACTTCAATTTGTCGGTAAATTAACATTATATCAGATAATGAAATACGTTTTTCTACTGTAAATTTAAGTCAAGTCTGTAAAACCTAAAATGCTGCTACCGTATTTTTTACAGTAAATTTCTGGTAGCCGTTTTTTTTTTTTTTTTTACTGTAAATTGAACAGAATTTGTTTTAGAGTGTACTTTGGATGTATAATCACGCAAGTCTTAAAAGTGTGCATGTCAAGCACCTTGTATGGTGCCGTTGAAGCTGTAGCCGCTGTTTGAGGAACCGTTGTACGAAGGGTCCTTTGGAGCCACTGTTTGATGGAGCGACTCTTCAGTCACAGCCGTCATCCACACCATGAGGTTCGTGGACAAGGTCAACATCAGGCCACATCTACAACAAGAGAGAGAGTAAATAATATCACTATACAGTAACACTTAGAAGCATACATGAGTAGGTGTCCTATCAGAACCAAATATTTCCTTGAGCTAACTTTAAAATGTGTGCTCATTGCTTCACACAACTCTACACTCAATGGGCTTGAAGTGTCAGTTACAAACGGATCGTTTCCTTCACGGATCTGAAAGGGTGTGATCATTTGCCTACATTTGTCAGACTTTCCCATTAATTTCCCTTCCTGACTACACCATGAGGTCAAGATGGCAAAAGACAAGGAAATAAAATGACTAAACCATATAACAACCCACACATTATCTTGAAACCACACTGATAAAAAAATTTAAGTAAATGCTACGGAAAGAAACTAATGTAATTTCTACATGAAAAAAGTAAGTTCAGGGAAGGATTAAAAAAAAAAAACTAAGTAAATCCTATATTTGTACTCAATTCAAGCTTATCATTAAAGCATAAATATCAACGATATAAAATTAAGTAAAACCAACTCAACTTTTCTAATACAAGTGTTCACATCATGCACTGGGGCATGAATAATTAATAAGGTTGATACTCAAAAACGATCTATCGAATGTTATCGTCATTGTGTATTGTGTATGGGTTAGGTCTCTGTTGTCAAGTGCCATGTTACTTCTATTATGTAGATACAGTATGGATTCTATACAATATCAATTGTATTATTACCTATTACTTATGTTTCTAAGTAAAGCATACACTTTAAAAGTGTGGTTTAATTCAGTGTTAAATTGTTTGAGTAAAAAGATAATTTTGTTCAATTTACTTAACTTAGTTAAGTAGATGTTACTTAATTCTATATGTGAAATAAATATAATTAAGTAATATTTACTTAATTCAATTAAATGTCAAATGAATGTTAAGTTTGATGTTTTATGTGATAATAACAGGTTATACAGAGCAGCATCAGTAACATTTGTGTTTATAAATGTGTTAAAAATTGTTACGAGGATTTTATCAAGTAAAAAAGTATTTTTTTTTCAGTTCAAGGACTCACCGTGTGATGATTTGCTGTATCTGTACGCAGTCTTTGGCGTGGACCCAGAGGACGTACGTCTGGAATATGGAAGAGAGTATATTTAAATTATCTATAAACACAAGAATGAATAACTTAAAAGAGCAGGAGAAGTTCTTCATACCTGGACGATGACAAACAGAGCTTGCACAACAGGGAAGGCGATTTTCACAGGCGAATCGCAGTGCATTCGACCCGCGTAATAAATGATCTTGAAAATATCCATGATTACACTGCAGACGCCAAACAGAACCAGTCCAGCTGATGAACACACAAGCACAGTATAAGCACTTGAGAATATACAGACCAACCAAAAGTTATTCAGACACCAGATATCATTTGTGATATTTTTCACTAGGTGCAGGACTCCATAGTTCCTTTATGTAAGTGAGGAGAGAAAAATCAAGTAAACTGTGACATATTATACCCAAAAATTCTTCAAACAGTGACTACCAGTAACATTTATACAAATTTGGGACCAAAAATGATTCAGACACTTTGACCTGATCATGTTTTGCTGAAGTGTTTTTTCTTTAATTGCTAATGCTCTTTTTACACACAGACTGAACAAAATGAAGCATTGCTTGGTAACTGGTTGATCTAAACTGGTATTATCTAATTGTGTAGTTAAATTTAACAGCTGACAGATATTCAACATAATTCATCCGTGAGACAGTCTAACAGAAGGACGGACAAAACCAGTGAAATATCAACTGATTCTGAGTCATATTTTACTACCATTTTATAAACTATAGCGAATAAACTCTGATAATGTGAGAAATGTTGAAGGTGTCTGAATAAATATTGGTTTGAGTGTAGATGTGAAAACAACCCGAATGTTCTTTCTGAAATCTTTAATTCAATTGAGTTTGTAGAACTGGATTTGATCGTACGAATGAAGTGTTACTCGTACCTCTCAGCCAAACCGGTCCAGCATGACTGTCTTTGTAGAGAACCGCCTGGTGCACCCGAGAAGTGTGGACTTTGTAGTAAACCATCCATACGGTGGTGAGGATGACGAGTAAGATGAGGAAAATCAGGAGATGAGAAGAAGAGATCTGGATCTTGTTGAAGACACTCCCGCTCACGATGGCGATTCCCAGGAGGAGGATATTTAAGGAGATGAACCCAGACAGAAGCCATCCCCAGTTTCGCCCCTTCTCTACTGTTTTTAACTTGCCGTGGGCAAGACCCTGGCCGGTGTGGTGAAGTGCCGTATCTCCATGGCACTGTAAAAAAAAAAATCAGTTAAATTTACGGTAAAAAAAAAAACGGCTGTCAGAAATTTACTGTAAAAAATACGGTAGCAACATTTTAGGTTTTACAGACTTAAATTTACAGTAAAAAAAGTTATTACATTATGCGATATAATATTAATTTGTGGAAATTGTGGGAATGTCAATTTACGTTTTTATTACTGTAAATTATGCAATGACTTTCCATTTCACCTCCAAAAACTGTAAATTTAACGATATTTTACTCTAAAAAAAATTACATTAAATGTACGGTTTGATCTATCACAGTCATTCACCGTATATAGGTAACACGGAAACTTTCTGTTAATCAATTAATAGTTTTTCACCGTAAGCATTTTTACTGTAAAAATCACGATCATTAGTACTAACTTGGATGGTGGATATCTGGTTCTCGATGGCTTCAAGGTCTTCCTTGGTCGTCATGTTGATTGAGTTAGAAGAGCTGTCCACAAGAAAACACAAGTGAAGTTGCAATTGAGTCCAAGTTGCAAAGAGTCTTCTGGATGTATAGAGTATGAAGCGTGTGAAGACCAGCTGTCAAGCCAAAGAGTTAGAAGAAGTCTAGCTTCCTCGAGCTGTTTAAATACTTGAACCCGCATCTAACCAATCACCTCCCCTTTCTTCCGCTTACGTCTAGTCCTGCGTCTGCCCCTCATCTGAAGGAGACCTGCATCCTCAAATCTGACTTGACAATATTGGAAATCTAAAAAGATTTACCTTTGCTTGCACTGGACCAGGGCCAACCAATGGCCCTCAGCTATTGTGATAACAGTGTTTAACAAGAGCACTACCTGTACCACCTCCACTCTCTCAGTGTGTTTGGTGACGGAGGAAACGTGAAGTTCTGATCAGACACCCTCAGCTCTGAGTCATCAACAAATATTACGCTTTTATTTACCTCAGCCGTATCTGTTTTCAAAATATTAAGCCTTTATTTACTCTGCTTTTCCGGATCAGTGCGATATTGAGCCTCACCCAATTTCATTGTAAATTTGTGCATACAGATATACAGTTTGAGATGAATTGTGCCATTGTTTCTTTTGTGACCTATGAGTGCTATGCATTAATGGAGATTATTAATGTTAACACCATGCACCAATATTTAAAGCAGCATTATTATTCATGCTTAGGTAGTTGGTATTTATATATTAACATTTAATCATTTAACAGGCTCTTTTATTCAAAGCGACTTGCAACGATATTAGCAAGATCCGCAACACAGCATTTCAAGAGTGAACATGATACACACTGTAATAAGCGAGCAATAAGTTATGACAACATATGTTTTCACTGTAACACTTTACAATAAGGTTTATTAGTTAACATGAACTAAGAGTGAACAATACTTCGACAGCATTTATTAATCTCAGTTAATATTAATTTCAGCATTTACTAATACATTATTAAAATCAAAGGTTGTATTTGTTAACATTAGTTAATGCACTGTGAACTAACATGAACAAACAATGAACAGCTGGATTTATATTAACATTAACAAAGATTAATAAATACTGTAACAAATGTATTACTCACTGTTAGTTCATGTTAGTTAATACATTAATGTTAACAAATTAACCTTATTACATTATTACATTTTACATTGCTTTAACTCATTTTTTAAAGTTATACAAGATTCAACTCAATTTATTTAAGTCAGATTAATGTAATTTAAGTTGAAATGACTTAAACATCCAATTTGATTGTACTTAAAGAAAATTAAGGCAGCAGCTTTTTTTTACAGTGCAAAAGTTGAAGATTATTTGGCAGATACATTTATTAAATTAGCAAAAAGCACTTACAAGAGAGTAGTTTAACAAAAGTCCTCCACTTACCACGAGTAGAAACCGCTGGCCTTCTGAGGAGCGTGCCACTTCATGGCACATATATACACTTGCCGACACAGTGATTTACTGTAGTAACCCTGAAGGACCTGTAACCTGTCAGACACAACACACAGTACACAAATAATTAGAAAAAAAATGAACATCTAGGAGACAATGTGCAATTAAATAATAAATCTTCAAACATTAGTGGAGCTGTGTATAATAATGCCACAGAATATGGGACATCGTGAAATAAATGCCATGCATATATAACCCCAATAAATAACAGTATGCAATTATTGATTGAGGTGTCAATGCCCGGTAGGAACTCACAGAGGTTATATATGAATAATTGCTTACAGTTAAAGCTGTAACAACATTAATGGGAAGAAAATAACGTCTCATTTAATGTGCATCAATTTTTCGTGTTAAAGCATGACTATTCCGTTAATATTTGGCCGCTAAAGCCACAAAATAAAGATATGAAACCGATATTTTCATAACAAATTATCAAAGCAATAGCATGAACACACTTTCCAGGCTAAACATTTCACACACACACACATACACACACACACACACACACACACACACACAAAAGGTTTGAAATATACAATATTGTATATTTCAAACCTTTTTGTGTGTGAAATGTTTAGCCTAAAAAGTGGGTTCACTGGGTTCATATATAAATATAATATCACGTGGTTTGATGCATTATTTGCACTTCTTACATTTTGTAGGCCACTTTAATTGAATATATATGAACTAATAATCTATTAAACAGCATAATAGTTTTGCTTAATCAGCGTATGAGTATATGTGTGTATGTTTTTGGAGAAGGGCTCTTTTGCAAGAAAGTCTGGTTTCACTTTATTTTGATGGTCCCTTCATTAGAGTATTAATAGAGAGTATTAGGAGACTGGTATGGTTAAGGGTAGAAGTGTTGTAGATAAACATTAAAGGACACTAGAACACAACAACATGTACTTGCAAAGTTGCTTATAGTCAGCAGAAAGTGTTTGGAGGAGCAACACAATAAAGAGTTTGCAGATATTAAGCAGATTGTCGACTAATACTCTTATAGTGACTGAGAGTTGACATGAAGTTACTTGAATGTTCAAAAGGGACCATCAAAATAAAGTGTTACCGAAAGTCTTTCTTTAATCAGATAATATATTATTTAAATCCGAAATGGGAAAAAGATTGCTTTTTTGCAAGGACTGAGCCGAAGCCACACCCTCACGAGAGGCGCGCGCGTCCTACGTGTCCTTGGAAACTCCTTGCGCCTCTCGCGCGCAACACGGACGGGTTCAGACCTGAAGCACCGCGCGCGCGTGGAGGAGTGAAAGAGTGATGGAGGCTGAGGTTCGAGATCACCATGAATGACAAATACCACAAGGCAGCTCGAGATGGGTACCTCGACCTGCTGAAGGAAGCGACGCGTAAGGACCTGAACGCGCCGGACGAGGATGGCATGACGCCCACGCTATGGGCCGCGTACCACGGCAACCTCGACGCGCTGCGGATGATCGTCGCGAGAGGGTAAGACTGCGCGTCATGGCCCGCGTTTACACTCACATTCATGAACTGGGTTAGTCCGTAACTTTAGCTGAAGTCTTTAACCCGCATGTTTGCGTGTGTGAGAGGTGTCACGCAGGAACCGGCATTACTGGCCACAGTCATAATATCATCAGCACCTAATGCAGGTGTCACGGCTGATTCTTCACCACGCTTGATGATTTTATTGGGTTAATTGGGTGTGCAGTTCTCAATGTCCAATCTACTTCCTTAAATCTGTACTCGTGATGTTTATGGTGGTTTTATGTCATATTTCAGTTTGCAGAGGCCATTACTGAGGTCGGATTAACAGGACACCATAAATGGTTAGGTTTATTCACAGTGCAACACTTTACAATAAGGTTCATTAGTTAACATTAATTAGCATGAACTAATAATGAACTGCACGTATACAGCATTTATTAATGTTAATTTCAACATTTACTAATACTTTATTAAAATCTTGTTAACATTAGTTACTGCACTGTGAACTAACGTGAACAAACAATGAACAGCTGTATTTTTTTTATTATTAACTAACGTTAAAAAAGATTGATAAATACTATGGTTAGTTCATGTTAGTTAATACATGAACTAATGTTAACTAATGAACCTTATTGTACAATGTTACCAGTTACCCCAAAACGTACTTCTGGAAACATATAAACTAACTGGTTTTATTCAAGTCAAAAACATTTTGTAAAACTGAATCTCAACACTTACTACATTTGATTACATCCACAAAAGCCATTTTTAAGAGTCAGATACTGTAGAATAAAAATCAACCGCACTTTATAATACTATCAAGCATGAAAACCAAATATTTATAGACACAAATATAGGCTATTATTGTTCTGGTATTTGTTGTTATTTCATGTTTTAGAGCTCCTGTTGTTCTAATTATCTGTTTTTGTACTGTTATTTTTTCAGTTTTTTTCTTCTTCATGTTTTTAAGGGCCTGTAGTTTTAGAGATGTATTTTGGTACTGGTATTTTTTTGCCGTTTTTTCCATGCTTTTGAGTTCCTGTAGTTCTAGGGATCTGCTTTGGTACTGGTATTTTTGCTGTGTTTTTCATGGTGTATCTTTAGCCATTTTTATAAATGTTTTTGACTTCCTGTAGTTCTGGGGATCTGCTTTTGTAATGGTATTTTCTGCCAGGTTTTTTATGCTTTTGAGTTCCTGTTATTCTAGTGATCTGTTTTTTTTATTATTATTATAGTATTTTCTCCTGTTTTTTATTTATTTATTTTTTTTCATGTTTTTGAGTTCCTGTAGTTCTAGTGATCGGTTTTTGTACTGGTATTTTTTTTTTCATGTTTTTGAGTTCCTGTAGTTCGACTGGGAGAGCTTGCTGTTAGCAATACCAAGGTTATAGGTTCGATTCCCTGTTAATGTATGGGCTGATTAAACATTTATACCTTGATTGCGCCTTAAGACGGATATACAGCCCTTGATACTTCTTTGTGGCCCTTATTTGTTTGCAGTGTCATTTGAGTTGTTTTATCACTAAGGATCCATTAACAATTCTACATGATTTGATCGAAGGCCACTCTGTTTAATGCCGATAGAAGGCAGATAAAAGCGAAACACACAAAAGCTTTCATTAGAGCTGACCTGGTTTCCCAGTGGCCCTTTATAAAAGCTCTTAATTGTCAGAAGTTCTCCCAGTCCTGAATGGATAATCGGATTCTTTGACCATTGAAAGCCACTGTGATCTCCACATGAAGCAAAGCAAACATCGCTTTTCTGTATTAGAGCCAACTTATGCCCATCTACACATAGGGATTCAGTAATTAATCCTTTCATTTGAGTGTTTCTTTATTAAGTCAATGCACCGCATGGATCCCCGAAGCATGAATTCCCACGATAATGCCAAGAAAAAAGGTTTTCAAGAGGTTGTTAGTGCATCACGGTACATGAGAACAGAGTTTGTGACTCATAAAGATTCATGCTATTAGAAGTTGCCAAGAAAAGGGACCATAAAATGATTGTAAAAATAGTAATGCCAGTAAAAATGGACATTTATTGGTGGTGGGGATCATATAGCAGTCATTTGTTAAGTGATGTTAGGAGATAGCATATGATATTATATAAGAGTCCTATTCCAGTATGCTATAATGTTCTGACAGTCATACATCTTATTATCTGACAGTATTGGTGGGATAAAAATGACAGTTCATAACTCACACAAGACATCTGCAGTACATGTCTGATTGTTTTGGATGAGGATCTATAAGGGTCTCTTGTTTTATAGGGCAATACCTGTATGTGATAAAATAAGTGATGGAAGTATTGGCATGCAAAAAATCAAGGTCAAGCAGGTTAGCGGGTCATAATCCGAATTCTGGCTTGACCCAGTACAGCACACGGCTCCCTTTGCTAACTGTGAAAACCTTGCAGCTTTTCTCATCCATAATGCATCACTGCAAGGCTTCACCTGTCACCCATTAAATATGAATTAGGCTCAGCCAGCACTAGTTATAGAAAATAGAGAGATACAGCTTAACTGTACTGTGAAAATTAGGGCTGGACAAATCATAGTATTATATTATATTATCATGCTTTTTAATTTCCCTATATTGCATTGATACTTTTAAAAAATATATATTAAAAATGTATTTGTGTGCATCATTCATATATATTTCAACAGCTCAGTTAAAGAAGAAGAAATAGATCAAGTCAAACTCTAAAACCTGCATTTTGCAGTCTAAGTCGCCTAGGAGGGGTTTTACTGCCCGAAAGTAAAGCAAAGCAAAGTTTCAATCTGAGTTTAATTTCAAGCAATCCAATTATCATATCGTAATGCATCCCATTGTGTTGAGTCATAATGCAAAGTGCATCATATAGCAAGTACTTATAACATACATACTGAGCTCTAATGGAAATGTGTGATCATATCTAACAGAGAACTTGATGCAAATTATCATTTTATACAGTTGTACTCTGTATGTGTTTGTAGATGTTTCAACAAAACACTTCAATGAACCAGATTTGATTAATTGTGAGCTTAAAATGCACACTTTTCTGGAAGGAATAGTGAAAAGTATGTTGTTTCTAGCGGTCAAATGATGGCATGCTGTGACATTAATTCAGAAATCAGCTTCTTTGTAGATCAGGCCTGTGGTTATGCAGGAATTTAGTGTGACATCACCTGAGCAACTATCGTTCCCCCTAGTAAGGAGACACCTAGTTAGTTACTCTTATTCAGGCAGGAGATCGTATTACAGATCCAGTGCTCTTGGTCGGCATTAACAGAGAAGTCTCCGGATTACTGGCTTATATAAGAAAACATACTAAGATTTGCTTTATGAGATTGTTTTGCGTTATATAACACACCTGTTTGCTCTTTTATGACATTTGATGATTTTAGATATATCAATTGTGCTGAGCGGGTTGTTTCGGTTTCATAGACCTATGCATTATTCACTGGCCTTCATGGATGACAGGCCAGTGCTGAAAACATGATCAAAAAATCATGGGATTGCCAGTGTGGTCTCAGCTATTCTTGGGGGTATAAAACAAGTGATAATGACAGACGTATCCAGTTTCACCTAACACATGAAAGTGTGAATTATGTTGCCATGCTATGTATTAAATATAACTAGGGTTTAAAATTAACAGCCGCAAAATGCAAGTAAAAATCAACTGTGGCGGGTAACGCTGTCACATCACGAGCCAATTTGGCGTGTTACTTATTATGTTTACTCACTTTGCTGGGGAAGTTTGTGTAGCCAAATCTGCCAGATTTAGCGCAAATACTTGTGAGTCCTCATGATATATTAAATATTATATTGCGCAGAATCTGCTCATATCTGGCTTACTTGAACACACACGTCACTACGCAACAGATAACGGATGTTATGCAATGCAATGTTCATTTGCATTGAAGCAATAGCGAAGATTAAAGAGCATTTGGCGAACAGAAAAGACATTGTTATTTTCCAACATCCTACATTCGTCTGATGTTTTTTGTACTGTTGATCCGTCCACTTAAAACACATTTATGGTGAAAAGGATGAGGATGAAAGAGGAAGAGAGGAGATGCTGGATGACAGGATTTTGTTTGAATAAGAATTTATGAAATCCAAATTTATAATATATTTTATATATACAGTCAAACCAAAAATGTATTCAGACACCTTAAAAATTTAAGGTGCGCTATAGTTTATAAAATGGTAATAAAATATCAGATTGACAGATCAGTTGATATTTCACTGGTTTTGTCCGTCCTTCTGTTAGACTGTCTCACGGATGAATTATGTTGAATATCTGTCAGCTGTTAAATTTAACTACACAATTAGATAATACCAGTTTAGATCAACCAGTTACCAAGCAATGCTTCATTTTGTTCAGTCTGTGTGTAAAAAGAGCATTAGCAATTAAAGAAAAAACACTTCAGCAAAACATGATCAGGTCAAAGTTATGAATCATTTTTAGTCCCAAATTTGTATAAATGTTACTGGTAGTCACTGTGTGAAGAGTTTTTGGGTATAATATGTCACAGTTTACTTTATTTTGCTCTCCTCACTTACATAAATGAACTATAGTTTCCTGTACTTACTAGTCAAAAAATATAAAAAAATTATCTGAATAATTTTTGGTATATATATACTTTTTTTTTTTTTTTTTTTGGCTAGTAGAAGTTCTGAATGGCCGGTAACTTAAAAATTAAGTAGCCAAATTGGCCGGTGAGTGAAAAAGTTAATTTCAAACCCTGTATATAACTTATATCATAGGGTCAGGGGTGCCCAATCCTGTTCCTGGAGATCTCACTACCTGAAGACTTCAGATCCAACCCTGATCCAGCACACCTGTCTGTAATTATCAAGTGCTCCTGGAGATCTTAATTATCTGGTTCAGTTGTGTTTGATCAGGGTTGGAGCTGAACTTGGCAGGAAGGTAGATCTCCAGTAACAGGATTACTAGTTTCATAAAGGTCACCGTTAAATGCCACACCTGATATGGATCTCTATCCCGGCTCTACTTTCAGGGGGAACCCAGACAAGTGTGACATATGGGGGAACACGCCACTCCACCTGGCCGCCTCCAACGGCCATCTCAACTGCCTGTCCTTCCTGGTGTCGTTTGGTGCCAATGTTTGGTGCCTGGACAACGATTACCACACGCCTTTGGACATGGCCGCCACCAAGAACCACATGGATAGTGTGCGCTATCTGGACTCCATCGCTGCCAAGCAGACGGCGCTCAACCCCAAGCTCGTGAGCAAACTGAAGGACCGGGCTTTCCGTGACGCCGAGCGGCGCATCAAGGAGTGTGTTAAAATGCAGCAGAAACACCGGCGGCGTATGGAGCGTAAGTTTCAGAGAGAGACAACCGAAGCTTCGGTTTCGGACGCCATGAGCTTCTCCAGCTACGCCAGCAGCACCTTGAGTCGCAAGTTACACCACTTCAGCACTGCCACTAATGTGCCATACTCCCAGGTCAGAAACTCTCAGATTGCTCTTTGATGGTTATTGATGTTAGTTACAAGCCACAGTCACTGAGGCAGATTTTTACCCTTTTGCCAACTTTATCACTCTAGGCTATCGATTTTCAATACTTAAAGAGTCCCCCTGTGGTGAAAGGTTTTTAATGTTGTTTATACGTCCATGTGGTGTTTTTAATGTGTTTTAAGACAAACCATGTGTAAATTCATCAGTCAGTATCATTGCTGAGCATTTTCTCCTTAAAACTGCAGTGAACCAAAGACAGTCTCAAAATCACGGTTTGAGTGAGTGGAGGCGAGGCTCATTTGCATATTCATAGAACCGCGTTTACTAGATGAGGCAAGGGTTACAATCAAGCTATTTTAAGACATGTAGTTTTTTTTACGGGAAAAAAAAAAGTTTAAATATGTCATTTTGGTGATCAAAGTTAAGTTTTAAGGGATAAGATTATTGACTACAGGGGGACTTTAAATATTTGATGTTAGTTACAAGCCACAGTCACTGAAGCAGATTTTTAACCCTTTCGCCAACTTTGTCACTCTAGGCTACTCTCCACGCCACAGCCAGGGGCAAAACTAAAATCCAGAGGAAGCTTGAGAAGAAGAAGCAGCAAGGTGACGGGACATTCAAGATTTACGAAGATGGCCGGAAGAGTGTCCGCTCTTTGTCCGGCCTACAACTAGGCAACGACGTCATGTTTCTGAAGCAGGGCACGTACGTCAACCCTAAGGACCGGTCTCGTCGCAACATACGTGACATGTTCCCCAACGACAACGACGATGCCGTCTCGCGTGCCATCAGTGAACCCGACCTGCATGGTCAAGATGTGGACTACTCAGAGATCAGCACCGACTCGGGCCACGACTCGCTCTTTAACCGTCCCGGTTTGGGCACAATGGTTTTCCGGCGAAACTACGTGAGCGGTGGACTTTTTGGCATTGGTAGAAGAGATGAAGGCAGCCTTGCAGGCAGCGATCGGGTCGATAATGTGCGCCTGCGCAGTCGAATGCATCGCGCACCCAGTTTAGATGACGATAGCATTGGTAGCGCCCATAGCCTTCAAGAGAGGAACGTGCAAGAGCTGCCTTGGGACGAGGTTGAGCTGGGACTGGATGACGATGACGAGCCGGAAACAAGCCCACTGGAAGTGTTCCTGGCCACTCAAAACATGAACGAGTTCATTCCCGTCTTCAAAAGAGAAAAGATCGACCTGGATGCCCTGCTGCTGTGCTCCGATGCCGACCTCAAGAGCATTCACATCCCGTTGGGACCCCGAAAGAAGATCATAGACGCATGCCAGCGCCGACTGGAGGCCATTGAGGAGCCAGGTTGCATAGAAGACACTGAGTTGTGAAGTTCTTCCATTATAGTCTTGTTTTTACCTCAATGAATGTTTAAAGTTGAAGAATTGGTAAGAGTTTACAGAACCATTGTACACTTTTTTTTTTTTTTTTTTGAAGATGGGAAACGTTACTTTGTCAACATTTGGCCAATGAAACAATGCAGCAGAGATGCTAAAGAGACAGAAGCCTAAACTAAGGGTACGTTTACACGACAACGATACGCTTAAAACGGAAAAAGTTTTCTGTGTACAGACGACACTTTTGTCAAAACACGATCCCCATCCACACGGATCTGCGAAGTCGGCTAAAAACGCTGTATTCTGCTCCCAGGCCAGTAGATGGCGATGAAACACTATAGACTGAACACGTAATGCGCATGCGCATGACGTCATCGTCTTCAGAGATTCGCGTTTTTGGTGTTTACATGGAGACCATTTACAAAAACTTGCACTTTGAAACCCGTTTTCAAAAGTTTGCGTTTTCAGACGCCGTTGTCGCGAAAACGAATGGCCAAAACGCATAAAAAGTTTGTTTTACGTTTTTAGTTGATAACGGTGTCGTGTAAACCCTAAGAGTGTCCAATCCTGCTCCTGGACAATCACCTTCCTGCAGAGTTTAGCGCCAGTGTAACCGGTCTTACACGACCCAATTCAAGCGGGATTCGAACCGGCATCTCTGGCATGGGAGGCACGCGCGCTAACAAGGACACTAAAGAACAGCCGCTAGTGGGCCTTTTGAGACCTGGGGCCGGTTTCACAAAGCTATTTTAGACCAGCCTATAGTGTTAGACAAGTCTAAAATTTGCTCATAGACTAGTCTAATGCAAGTTAGACTGTTTCACAAATATAAAGACTGACTTAATTTAGACCAAAAAAATTAGACACCTCAGGCTAACTTAGGTCTAAGACTCTGTTACCTTGGCAACCAGCAGTAACAATCAGTTACATTACAAACAGCCAAAAGAAAAGGGAAAATGGGTAACACTTTAGAATACTGTTCCTTCATTAATGAATAATTACACAGGAACAAACGAGTAACGTATTATTAACATTCTAGTAACTACTATTAACTAACAAGAAACTCTGATTAACAAATTAGCAAGTAATAGTGCTCAGATCAATGTAGTAGTTCATTATTAGCTAATCAATAACTACTATTTTTTCATACCTCCCAGATAACTACTATCTACAGGTTCATAATTAACATGAATAATGCATAATTTATGGTAACCCACTAGTAATGACTCAAGTATTACTACATCATTCTAAAGGAACTACTAATTATTTGGATCAGTATCTAAAGTGAAAAACATGATAACTACCTAATATTGACTGAAGTCATTGTACGCTTTTGAGATTTTTGTAAGATTTTGAATATCAATTCCTTCCAATGGATTTGGTAACACTTGAGTCATTACTAGTGTGTTCCCATGATCTTCACTTTAGAATACTGATCCAAATAATTAGTAGTTCCTTTAGAAAGATGTAGTAACA
Source organism: Abramis brama (assembly GCF_963993115.1). Classification (NCBI taxonomy): domain Eukaryota; kingdom Metazoa; phylum Chordata; class Actinopteri; order Cypriniformes; family Leuciscidae; genus Abramis; species Abramis brama. Next base: position 7,502,610 of record NC_139963.1, on the reverse strand, counting down.
CTTGATTCATTACTATTCAAACCCTTACAAAAGCCTTACAAGCTTACAATGACTTCAGTCAATATTAGGTTGTTATCATGTTTTTCACTTTAGAATACTGATCCAAATAATTAGTAGTTCCTTCAAAATGATGTAGTAATACTTGATCCATTACTAATGGGCTACCATTACCTTATATTAAACATTGTGCATTATAAATATTTATTAACCTGTATATAGTAGTTCTTATAGTCTTCAGTGAGGTATGAAAAATAGTAGTTATTGATTAGCTAATAGTGAACTACCACTTTTGTAAGGCTTTTGTAAGGTTTTGGATAGTAATGAATCAAGTGTTACTACATCTTTCTAAAGGAACTACTAATTATTTGGATCAGTATTCTAAAGTGAAGATCATGGGAACACACTAGTAATGACTAAGGTGTTCCCAAATCCATTGATATTCAAAATCTTACAAAAATCTCAAAAGCGTACAATGACTTCAGTCAATATTAGGTAGTTATCATGTATTTCACTTTAGAATACTGATCCAAATAATTAGTAGTTCCTTTAAAATTATGTAGTAATACTTGAGTCATTACTAGTGGGTTACCATTACCTTTTATTATAAATTATGCATTATTCATGGTAATTATGAACCTGTAGATAGTAGTTCTCTGGGAGGTATGAAAAAAATAGTAGTTATTGATTAGCTAATAATGAACTACTACATCCGACTGAGCGCGATTACTTACTAATTCATTAATCAGAGTTTCTTGTTAGTTAATAGTAGTTACTAGAGTGTTACTAATGCATTACTCATTTGTTCCTGTGTAGTTATTCATTAATGAAGGAACAGTATTCTAAAGTGTTACCGGAAAATGGCTCATAATTTAAACATTTCTTCTTGTTACTACATTCTCTGCTAAATTTCCCAAGTAAAATGTCCTTGTAACTGTTATACTCCTCCAACAAACACATAATTTCCACTGGAGTAAACTGCACTGAGCGGCTGAATGTGCTTACTCGATCCACCATGTTTTTTGTTTTGAAAAGTGTGTTATTTTACCCAGAATGCATTGCAGTGTAGTCCTACTTAAGATAGTCAGAGTCTTAAGTGCTTTGTGCAACGGTCTGATTTAGAGGTCTATCTGAAGTCTGACTATCTATATCTAAGCCACAGTCAAAGTCTATCTTTGTGAAACTGGCCCCAGGTGGTATAGTGAAGTTTACATGCACAGCTCTTACTAGCTTGCTTCTGTCACACCAAAAGTCAAGTCACCTTCATTTATATAGCGCTTTTAACCATTTAGATTGTTTCAAAGCAGCTTTACAGTGATAATAGGATATTAAAGTAACAGAGATTGGTTTTGGCTTTACAGCAGCTCTAGAATAAAGTTATTGTCCAGCTAAAGTTAGTTTTTGGTTGATTCACTTCCGTTGCAAAGATCATTAGTTATTAACTTAACTGGATACACCTGAAAACACCTGCTCGGAAGTTTCTAGTGATCCCAACTGATTTTAACTAGTTCAGGTATGTTTAATTAGGGAAATGGAGCAGGATTGAACACCCTTGGCCTAAATCAACTCAAAATCAGGCAGAACTAAAAAACAACCGGTGGTATGAAGAAAGAGTCTCTTGTAATAATGCAATAAAACTTTTAAAGTAAAGGTTTATAGTGGGCCGATGTTGAAGTAGCTGAAAGACTATATTACCTCTAACTGACACAAACAGCGCAATATGCATAAAAATGGTAATTAACTTCAAATGTAATGGTTATCACGTGTCATGTGGCAAATGTAGAGAGCGAAAATGAGGTCACATCTCATTACACGCACTCTTAATCTTATAATATCTCTGCCCCCATGGGGCATATTTCTCAGTGCCTGCACATTTCTATGCAAAATGTCATTTAAGACATAACTTTGTGTATATAATTTGACAAATGTTTCATAGTTGTTTGTTAGACCGGCGAAGATCAGTACATGGTGGTAATTGTAGCTTTGCTAGTCTTTTTATTTACACACAGGGAGATTTGAATACATGGATTAATACAATCTTGATGTCATTGTTGCTGTTGTGGGGACTGTATGTAGGATACAAGCATTTGTCTGCACCCTCACATTATGTTACACATAATGTTTACATGTATCTGGCCATAACACGTTTTGAAACACGAGTAATTGGATGAGTTGTGTGTGATGCATGGTTGAGTTGGCTTACACAGAGAGCCCTTTGTTGATCCTTCAGCTTTAACTTGCAGAACTCATTACCACGAGTCGTTTCGCTTATCACAACCGCAGTTTCTTTTGTTGAACTGTGAACTTTTTTTTTTTTTTTTATATTGTCAGTAAACAGGTTCATGCACAGGTCTGCAGTACAGCAGGTTATTTAAAGTCCGTCTGTGATTGAATTATTACATGATGTCTTCCTTTAATATTTATAACAGCCATGTTTTATAACACATGTCAACTTTATTTATGATGACATTTGCTGGTATTAAACAAATTCATACACTTGCGATATTTTTTTTGTGTGAAGTGTGGTTTTGTTTGTCTGATCATTTGTTGAATAATGTGTTAACGTTTAAAAATGGAAAATAGTCATTTTGTTAAGTGTTAATGAACTTTATCTATTGTTTCATAGGCTACTACAGTATCCCGAACGAAAAGGCTGTAAATGTCATGACTGTAAAAAGTAACAAATTTGTTATGAGCAATAACCACAATGATCTCTACAGGATATATAATTATGCCAAATTTACAGTATATAATATAGAGCTGCCAACCCTCACGCATTCACCGTGAGACTGACGCGATTGACGCTTCTCACACGCTCTCACGTGATCCATTTTCTCACGCGAAAAATCGCGAAGCAAAGAGGACACGGCGACCGACTAGACTTGACAGAGCAGGTTATTATGATATAAAAAAATCTCAGCTCTCAGATTCTGTCAATTTTATTGCGAAATTCAAACAATAAATACCGTTTTGGCGCTTGTAAATGTTACGTGACAGATCGCTAGCGACAAGTGAACCTATCATCTAGCTAATAGTTTAAAGATACAGTACAACTTACCGAAATGTATTTCTCATACATAATATCGACCAATCAGTCAAACAAAGGGGTCAATAAAACAGCTGGAGAACAATTATGTCACATAACATTTACCTCAGGAAAGCCATTTCATGACCATAATAGATTGGCTAGAAAAAAAGAGCTAGCCTATAGAGAGTATTTTGCTAAATGTGTGTAGCCTACTATATTATTATTATTATTTTTTTTACTTATATCATTAAATAAAGTTGTTATTATAATAAAAAACGCATTATATTTAATTATTACTGCCTTAATACTGCCAGCTGATAGGGCTCTCTGTATGTTTACAGCATTAGGGGAGTTGTTTTTTTCTTGAGAAAAATTAAAGCCTAATTTGTGTACCTAATATTTATCCAAATGAGTCAATATTAAATCAAATCACAATAACTGAATTGAATTGAAATAATAAAAAAGCGTAGCTTACCAGAAATTTTACCATGTAAACATTGTAACATGTTGTCACTAAACCTAATACAATTCAGTTTAGTTACTAACATGTTAGTGACAATCACAATACACTTATTGTGATGCAATTATTATTATTTTTACATCCCCCCAACCCCACCTAAACAGTTCTTTGACCAGATTCAGATCACCAGTTCATTAGAAGAGAGCTTCATTAACTGAACTGAGCATGTCAGATTAAAAACAATAGCCTACATAAAAATGTGCAGCTGTGGTTCTCCGGATCTGGGCCGACACTACGTTTCTATCTAGGTATCTTTATTTTTAAGAGTGAATAATAGTATTTGTCATAAGCAGAGTCAGTCTTGCATTAAAAGTTGTCACCTCAGAATCGGAGGTTCAACCTGATATTAATGACTGGTTTGTACTGACTCGCTTCTTATGAAGAGAGCTGCCTTTGATATGGGAAAGGTAAATGTTGTGGCAACAAACTTCACAGGGAATTATTGAATATAAACACTGGCAATTGCACATGTCATTATTTATTTATTTATTCATTCATTTATTTATTCGTTCATTCAAATGCAGGTTGGAGTTAAACTCACAGAATTTAAACCTGATTTAAAAAAGTAATATAACACAATATTATAGGGAAAATATCAGATAACTATGCTTTTATTTTATTTTTTTAATCACGAGAAATACCATTTTGTGGGATGAAAGTTCAGAAAATTTAGCATGTGTGAATTTTCCTTTTACCACAAGCACTAAGTGAAACATAAATATACTAAAATGAAAATAATATTGCATTTATTACATTTAAAATACAATATTAAATTTGAAATACATTTATGTTATGCTAAGTACACTACAAATACATTTATATTATATATTTATGTACTTGCAATTGTACTTTTGGTACACTAAATTGTTATACTTAAAGTCTGCTAAATTGGAACAACTAATTTTGTGCTTGATGCACTTTAGTTATTCAGAAATAGTGCTGAAGTTCAACTAAAAATAAACTTAAGTGTATTTGATAATACACTAAAGTGGAACTATTGCAAGTTACATTAGGTGCACATTATATTAATAAAGGTGCATTGTGCAATAAAGAAGTACTCTAAATAAAGTTGAATTATATTTATATTCTCTCAAGCGACATATCAGTAAATATGTTAATGGATATACTTAGTATGAAATAAATGTATATTAAGTACATTTTGATATAGGTTTTTTTTCACTAGGGTACATTTTCATTTAGTTACTGATTCAATTCTGCAGATTTAAACATAAAAAGCCTTATTTATTTATCTTTAAGAAATTTTCCTATTCAGGTTATTTTTGTTATTTGTGCTAAGGTGTGTTTAGGTACACTTTAAATATCTATCTTATGATCTATAAAGATCATACTATCTTTTCTAATAGTGATGTTAAACATTTTAAGGGTTGATATTAAGAAATGTGCATTGTGCAATATAAAGAAGTACTTCAAATAAAGTTTAACTATAATATTTATATTCAGTAAGTCTCAAGCGATATTAATGGATTTGCAGTATACTTAGTGTGAAATAAATGTAGGCTATATTAAATACATTTTGGTATAGTTTTTTTTTACTAGGGTACATTTTCATTTAGTAACTGATTCAACTTTGCAGATTTAAACATTAGTGATTTTAGAAACATTCTGGTTATTTTGTCAACACATGCACAATCAGATACGCTGAAACCACGCCATTCATGCATTAAAATCAGTTTCATCATAAACAGGATTGACGAAATGAACTTCCAACTGGGTTAGGGTCACTGAGTTCACCATCTCTGTGCCGTTCAGCCCCGGTACTTCTGGCATCATCGTCAGCTTGTCGAACATTGGGTTGTATATAACATTGGCGGTATAATCAGAAATAGAGGGGTTGGTGATGCTATCAAATAATCATTTTGGTAAGTATTAATGATCCCCTGCCTCCCGAACGAAAAGGCTGTAAATGTTATTATGACTGTAAAAATGAACACATTTATTAAGAGCAATATGTTTAATGTTATGAGCAATAACCTCCATGATCCCAACAGGATGATAATTATGCTAAATATACAGTATAAAATATATATATATAGACATCACCAATAAGAACTAAACTCCTAATAATCTTTTATTATATTATAATAATTTCTTTCTTTCTGGTTCTTTAGAAAACCATCTTTGTACTGGTGATTCCTGGGGACCCACAGCACTGAACATTTTGTATCTGTATGTCTTACTTATTTAACAATTTGACCAGATTCATATCATCAGCTCGTTAGAAGAGAGCCTTATGAACTGAACTGAGCATGTCAGATTAAAAACAATACATAAAAATGTGCTGCTGTGCATGGTTCTCCAGGATTAAAACAACTGAAGGACTAGATGCCAACACTACGGAAGCGTATTGCATTCACTTGAGGAAAAATAATCTACTCTGTTTTTATGAATTAACGAGTTAATTATCTCAGAATTACGAGATAATTTTTCATGAATAAAAAGTTGTTGCTCTGAATTAATGACTTAATTATCTCAGAATTACGAGATCATTTTTCATAAATAAAAAGTTTTTGCTCTGTTTTTCTGAATTAATGACTTAATTATGTCATAATTATGAGATAGTTAAGTCAATAATTCAGAAAAACAGAGCAAAAACTTTATTCATGAAAAATGATCTCGTAATTCTGAGATAATTAACTCGTTAATTCAGAAAAACAGAGCAAAAACTTTTTATTCATGAAAAATTATCTCGTAATTCTGAGATAATTAACTCGTTAATTCAGAAAAACAGAGCAAAAACTTTTTATTCATGAAAAATCATCTCGTAATTCTGAGATAATTAACTCGGTAATTCATAAAAACAGAGCAAAAACTTTTTATTCATGAAAAATTATCTCGTAATTCTGAGATAATTAACTCGTTAATTCAGAAAAACAGAGCAAAAACTTTTTATTCATGAAAAATTATCTCGTAATTCTGAGATAATTAACTCGTTAATTCAGAAAAACAGAGCAAAAACTTTTTATTCATGAAAAATTATCTCGTAATTCTGAGATAATTAACTCGTTAATTCAGAAAAACAGAGCAAAAACTTTTTATTCATGAAAAATTATCTCGTAATTCTGAGATAATTAACTCGGTAATTCATAAAAACAGAGCAAAAACTTTTTATTCATGAAAAATGATCTCGTAATTCTGAGATAATTAACTCGTTAATTCAGAAAAACAGAGCAAAAACTTTTTATTCATGAAAAATGATCTCGTAATTCTGAGATAATTAACTCGTTAATTCAGAAAAACAGAGCAAAAACTTTTTATTCATGAAAAATTATCTCGTAATTCTGAGATAATTAACTCGTTAATTCATAAAAACAGAGCAAAAACTTTTTATTCATGAAAAATTATCTCGTAATTCTGAGATAATTAACTCGTTAATTCAGAAAAACAGAGCAAAAACTTTTTATTCATGAAAAATTATCTCGTAATTCTGAGATAATTAACTCGGTAATTCATAAAAACAGAGTCGATTATTTTTCCTCAAGTGAATGCAATACACTTCCGTACAACACAGACCTAAAGAGCCTGCAATGTAATAATAGTGAATAATATATTTCGTCATAAGCAGAGTCAGTCTTGCTATCTATCAAACATGAGTTGTCACCTCTAAGTCAGAGATTTAACCTGATATTAATGACTTGTTTGTACTGGCTCGCTTCTGCTGAGGAGAGTTCTCTTTGATATTAGGAAAGGTAAATGTTGAGGCAACAAACTTCACATGGAATTATTTTATAAACACTGGCAATTGCATTCATCCATTCAAATGCAGGTTTGAGTTAAACTCCCAGATTTAAAAGAGTAATATAACACAATATTATAGCCAAAAATATAAGATAACCATGCTTTTATTTAATTCTCTTAATCACGAGAAATACCATTTTGTGGGATGAAAGTTCAGAAAATTTAGCATGTGTGAATTTTCCTTTTAAGCAAACCTAGTGAAAAATAAACATACTAAAATGTATTTGAAATACATTTATGTTATGCTAAGTACACTACAAATACATTTACATATTTTTGTACTTTTAAATACCTTGCAATTGTACTTAGTGTGAAATAAATGTATATTAAATACATTTTGGTATAGTTTTTTTTACTAGGGTACATTTTCATTTAGTAACTGATTCAACTTTGCAGATTTAAACATTAGTGATTTTAGAAATCATCACATTCTGGTTATTTTGTCAACACATGCACAATCAGACATGCTGAAACCACGCCATTCATGCATTAAAATCAGTTTCATCATAAACAGGATTGACGAAATGAACTCCCGACTGGGTTAGGGTCACTGAGTTCACCATCTCTGTCCCGTACAGCCCCGGCACTTCTGGCATCATCGTGGGCTTGTCGAACATTGGGTTGTCGTAGCCCCGGTCCAACGGCCCACCAAGCTCCCCGACGTCGCCATTGTTCCTCCATTTACTGAAAGAGGGGATGCTAGGCATTTTGGGCATCGAAACAAAGCCACGCCGATAGAGGATAACAACGCCTGCGAGTAAACCCAGTGCGATCAGGCATCCCAGAACGGCTCCGACCACCACTCCCGCACTGTTTCCCGCCATCTCACTGCTACTCGCTCCCGATGACGCCTGGAAATCCGCACTGGTGACGCCGATGTTCAATCCGTGGTCGTGCACATCCTTCACTATCTCACGAGCGAGGCTCTCAGCCAGATTCCCGGCATCTTGACCAGTTTCCCGATCCAGAAGCAGCACCTGTATCTCCTGGGTGGATCCGAAAGGAATCAACGATAGCAGCCTTTGCTCCTTTGATACTTTCGACAGGGCCATCTGTATCGTTTTGTATTTAGGCAGGCTGAGAAAGAGATGCAGGAGCCGATTACGATACGACTCAAAGTTGAAGTTCGAAGAGAAGCGGATGTCCACGACGGCGCCGCAAACATCGCAACAATGTCCGACTGGATGCAGGGGTTTCTTGCACTCCAATGGTTCGCATTTCACGTTCACGCAGATCTCGTCGCGATGCTTAGAGTTGTCGCAGATGCATCCCGTTATATCGTCACAACTTGATCCGCCAACCCTAACGGGTGAGGATCCGTGGAACTGGAGCCGGCCGAAATCTGATGATAAGTACTGGGAAAACTCAGAGCTGCTGGTGAACTTCTTCCCAAGAACAGACACGCTTTTCACCGGCACATCATGATCGCATGAGACGTCCACACGGAAAGAGGAGGCCTCTCGAAACACGACGTCATCAAACTGGCACGGGACACTCTCCTCGTGGACGGAAAACTGATATGTTCCTCTGTGCAGGTCGTCGATAGAAGTCGCGGCTAACCACAGTGACGGGTCGAACCATTTCAGAGACTCAGGGTCTTTAAACTGTGCCGTGACTCCAGATCCACATCCGGGATCTCCTCCTTCTCTCACGGAAAACCCAGAACCAGACGCCAGGATCAGCTGTCCATCCACCGGCAAACTCATCCCAGTGAGAGTGTGAGACGTTCCCACGTACACCGACACTTTCCTCTGAGCTAGAAACACCACTTGGTCATTCCCGCAGGGAACAGAGCCTTTATCCCAGTTGGTTGCGTTCTCAAAATTGGTGTCGGGGATCCATTGCTTGTAGAGAGCATTGGCAAATGGATTTAAAATGCAAAGGAAAAGCAGGACGTTGTGTCGAAGAGCCATCGTGAGAGGAATGAGAAACACACAGAACGACCTTTGCTCTGACGCTGACCGTCACATGAGAGTCCAAGCTATAACTTGGTGAAAAATTCACAAGAGCTGTTTTGTCAGTAAAACATCTACTACGATGACGACAAAGGCACACATTGGGATGACTGTGGAATATTTAATTGGCCAACTGTTGGACCTCTATTGCGTACTTCTAGCAGAAAAACATGACGTAGGGAAGGAGAGAAAATGCTTTCTTACCTTACCTCCCTCTCTCTCTCTCTCTCTCTCTCTCTCTCTCTCTCTCTCTCTCATTTCTTCTTAAATGATGCCATGTTGCCAGATTACAATGCCATGCTACTTCAGTACTATAAGACGCTGTGAGCCATTTCCACCATTTTGCTAATTTCGCCAGATTAGCCACTGAATTAGACTAGTAAATCCCATCACTACAACCACCAAAGACACGACAGCCAATTCCATGCCAGAAAACCCAAACATGCAAAATGATTGACAGGCAAATTGTGTTTCTGATTGGCTGAAAAGGGCAGAGATGAAGTGTTTCTTCAAGCCATTTAATAAAACAAAAACATACAGCACCTTTCAGGATAAGCATTTACTATGATTAGTTCTCCAAGTTACCCTAGTACTACCTGGGACATGTAAATCAAAAAACATTTTCTCTCCCTCTCTTATATTGCTTATTACTCAGCACTAAAAAGCTTCTCTGTTACACAGATGTAGGTGGTATAATCAGAAATTCAGGGATGGGTGATACGATCAAAATGTTGTAACCCTGTCATTCATCACTTAACCGTGTCACTACACCAAATTGTTATCAAATTTAACTAAACCTCAGGTTACAGAATTCTCGTAATTACAACATAATCAATTAATAGCTACCTTAATTTAATTTACCGACTAATAATGAATTATAAAACTAAGTAGGCTATATTCAACCTTGCCTGCATACATACAGTACACTCACTTTAAGCTAAATATCTAGGCTGAAAATCTTGCCTGGTGTGATTGTTTATCGTTGCAAAATGTAAACTATACTATCTATATAAAATGTATATTTCCTACTCTATGTAAAGTTGTACATAATTTATATCCAACTTACAGTACACTCATATGAATGCATACAGTTTACACTCATGAAAAACAATAGGCCTAATTTAGCAAATCTCAACTTCTTGATTTTTTGTAGCAAAATGTAACAATATTATATTATATTATACTATATTATATAAGTATGTCTAACTTTATCGGCATACAGTACTTGCTTAGGGCGAAAAATATGCTGGCCTAGCATATCTCAACTGCTTGATTGCTTGTATCTTAGCAAAATGTAAACTATGTTATCACCCAGCTCTAGAGAAATGTATAAATCATTAAAATATTAAAATAATATGAACTTCAACATCATGGTTTTCTGTAAAGCTGCTTTGAAACAATGTGAAAAGCACAATACAAATGAAGTGGACTTGACTAAAATAGAGGGAATGTTGACTTTAAACCACGTACCAAGATTTAAGCAAAACTCTTTTCATCTTGGACTTTGTTGACCTTTTACTTTAGTTTCAGAACAGCTTATCAGCTTTATTGTATATGTATTAGTTAAAATACAAAACCTTATGTTTGGGCAGGACCGGTGCTGAAACTGCATGAATGAAGACGGCGTTGTCACGTGATGTATGGTGTTTTTCTAACCGCCGCTATTCAGATAATCGGCCAATCACAATCGTTTATGAATGCTGGAGAATAATGTTTAAAAATTATTATTATTTTTTTATTATTTCTACAGTAGATTTAATTTTTTTTTAATTATATGTAACAATCTTTTTATGTTTTAAAAGTTTAAAACGTCGTGAGATTTGCCCTGTGACCATAGACTGTGACTCAATTTGAGGATCATTATTTGAGCCACCAAGCGCCCCCTAAAGGAAGTAAAGCTCAAATGAAATATCAGGAACTTTTGCTTCTCATCGAGTGTGTGTGTGGACGCGTGTGTTTACATACACGTAAGCAGGAAATAAGACTACCTTCGCCAACATGATCAGACAGGTGAGTTGTCACTTATATTCCCTTTAAAGAAATATTTTATTAAAGAGCTCTCAATGCTTAAATATTATCGTATGCATACTTTTGGATGTGCTGTCAAGTTTAAGTGCAGATTTCTGCATGACTTTTGGATGAAGGATAACTAAATAACCGTTGCACTAATATATACAAAAAACTTATTCAGAGACACTTTATAATATATATCTTTTAGCACTATATATTTTATTCAGAGACACTTTAAAAGATGTAGTGGTAAAAACTGAACTGGGATCGTTTGTTTTGAAGGACTCTCTGGGTGAAGTGCCATTATTTCACGAGGATGAAACTGCATTTAGGGAGAAGAAATCAAATATCAAGTGAGTTTTTAGGTTTGGGAAAACAAATGGACTTGAGAAACTGACATCAAGTGACATTTAAAACTGTGATTATCTAGATCTCATAGAGCAGTTTTCCCATAAAGAAGCATATGTTGTTGTTGTCAGACATCCTCTGGCCTGTTTCTTTCATCTCTTCTTCCGCACGAGTGCAGTCCTGGTCTACCTCTTTTGTGAGTTTCTCAGCCGAAGTTTTATTGCCAACATGGTCACCATCATTTTACTTCTGTCATGTGACTTCTGGACAGTAAAGGTGAGCATATGGAATCAACACGAAATCTTACGTTTACTTTCTTAACCCTTCCGACATTTATTTTTTATTTCTATGAAATTAAAGTACTATTTTTGTTCGATAATGTTTTTTATTTAATATTTTGTATTTTTAGGTGATTTTTATAGTACTCAATTATATTTACGCTGTATTTATAATCCATTTATTCACTTTTTGAGCATTAACCTGAAAATTAAACTTCCAATTTAAACTGTTGTAAATCTAGAATATCTTTAGAGCAACAGACTTAAGTTCGATGTCTTTTCGAAGACGACACTCGGCAGATAAGGGAAAGTTTAAAAAGTGAACTTTAAAAAAAAGTTACAGAATATTACATTTGTTGTTATGAAAAATGTGAAAATTTTTATATGAAATATATATTTTCAAAAACATGTTTTACTCTAAAACTGTGAGAAAATCAAAGCCATAAATCTAAACAAGTTGTTCAAAATTATAGCTTGATATCTGATATATTTTAGCTTGATATATTTTTTGATATAAAAGCGGGAAAAAAAAGAGCTTTCGGTCAGATTTTGTTTGGCTGCAGTACCAAAAGTTTCCACTAGATGAAATTAATTTCCAACGTGCTCGTTTTTGACCGCGACGAGTACAATGTGACTATTTTTTTCAGGATTATTTAACCTGTTCGAATCATGTCCATGATTTTTTGTGTGTGTGTGTGTGTTCACATAGCAAGTGCCAAAACCTTTACCAAGTTTCGTACCATTCCGATGAAGAAAATTATTAAAAATGATCGAAACGCACCATGTTCCTGGTCTTATTATGCATGTTGTTTCAAATTTTAAAAGTGCTAGTCTTCGTTAATCTTTCATTAAAATGACTTGCTCTGTCTTTGAATCAATTTTCCATTTTTGCTGACATCATCATGTCGGAATGGGCGGAGACAATTAGCCTGTCAAAATAAAAGTCCCAAGTTGAAAAGTTGAAATGCACCAGTTTATAGAAGAAAAACGGGTTGTGATGAGACTTCAAGAATGTATAATAAACCTGTTCTTCTCTATATGTGTGTGTGTGTGTGTGTGTTGTTTTTATTTGAGAACGTGACGGGACGGCTGTTGGTGGGCTTGAGATGGTGGAATCAGGTTGATGAAGACGGTCGCAGTCAGTGGATGTTTGAATCCAGATCAGTGAGTCTCGCCACCCACAACTTTACAATACTACAGGAAATTAAGCATTTTTGCAACTCTGGATGGGCAATCATATAATAAAAATCAAGTTTATGATCGTCACTAACAATCCTGAGGTAATGTACAACTTTAATATATAGCTATAGCTATCGCCGCGCGATCAAAGTTTAATGGTCATGTTTTGTCACTGTTAGTGAATGCACAACACCTTTAGTTGTGTAATTATTTTATAGAGAGGAATTTTCACTTTTACGTCACAGTGTTCAAATATTAAAAGAACAATCAATTCATAGGAAAACTAAATTCTGAACTTTGTTTGTTCTATGAAGCACTAAAGGAAACTTGTTAAGGACTGTCAAGCACGAAACAGAGTAAAACAACACCATTAAAGTCTTCTTGAGTCACATGAGAGCTTTGTGTGAAGAACAGTTTAAATACATATTTACTGTGAACAATAAAACATTATTCTCCAATCTGCACATTCGAACATGCTGATCATGCATACATTTATGGAGTTATTTTGTCATTTTTTTTTGGAGCTTGTCATTGTGAACCATCATTTTATGCAGAAAAAAAAAAGCTGTGCAAAGATTCTTTAAAAAAACAATAATTTGGTAACACTTTATTTCGATGGTCCACTTTAGACATTCTACTGACTATAAGTAACTTCACAACTACATGTCAACTTATTCGACTTACCAAAACAGTCTATTATCTACTAATGCTCTAATGAGAGTTAGTTGACATGTGGTTGCAAAGTTACTTCTAGTTTGAAACGTATAAGGGAGAATGAATACTGAGAGAATTTAACTATTCCTTTAATTCCTGTTTGATGTATTTTCTCACAGGAAACCAGTAAAAAGGTGGTCTCAAACTCAGATTCCCGCATTTTCTGGTTCGGTCTGATCGTGTGTCCGGTGTTCTGGGGTTTCTTTGTGTTCAGCTCGCTTTTGTCCTTCAACATAAAGTGGTTGGTGAGTTTTTTTTTAATTCTTTTTTAATAAATACATCAGTTTTTACTGTGAAAAACCTCTGAGAGCTGTAACCTTCCTGACGCGCGTGTGTGTGTGTGTGTGTGTGAGCAGGCGGTTGTGGTAATGGGAGTCGTGTTGCAGTGGGCTAACCTTTACGGATACGTTCGATGTAAAGTCGGCGGTGGAACTAAACTGAGGAACATGGCAACGAACTACTTCGGCTTTAAGCTCTTCAAAAAGGTAAAGAGAAATACTATCCCATACATAACGCATTCATAAATACTTCTTAACCGTGCTTTATTCTCTTACAGGTATTAAACCAACCGGAAGGACCCTGACGTGATGTGGCTGACCCAATGTTATTGACTAGCGAGAATTCTGTCTGGTTGTTTCTCTAATCATTGTCATTTCTTATGATAAATTATTATTTCTTCATGTTTCCAGTGAAAATATTTTCTTTTTTGCTTAAATGGTCAAACTGGGTTGTGTTAGCCTAACAGTATGTGACTGTTTGTTGGATAATAGTTGTATATATTAAAATTAAATATATAATTTCAGATAATGCTGGAGAATAATAATTCTCGTCATGAAGTCTTCTTCAGTTTGTGGTGTTTCTTCAGTTGGTCTCCAGGTGTCTCTCTTGTATGAAAAATGCTGTATTTTTTTTCTATAATCAATATTTGAGGAAATGTATATTAAGATCTCAAGTACTAAAAGTGAGAATAAAACTGTGTTTAAAATGATACCGTCCACAGAATAGGCACGTAGTAAAACACCTTAACATTCACAATCATTTTCATTATGAATAATCATAAATATGTTTATTTACATTACAAATCATTTTAATAACTTTGGATGATTAGTCACTGCTAGGATAGAAGTCTAAATTGTTTGTTACCTGCTGAATTTTGCTCTCATAAGGTTGTGACTGATCAATTTTTGAAAAGCTTTTAGGTCATGTGACTGTTTTCTGAGTTGTTATAAGCCTCACAGTAGTTTGCCTGATTTAATTGTGTCTATAAACTGAGTTATGACATCTGTGCGCAGTAAAATATGACGACTCGAATGACAAATTTTGTTCGATAGCTGCAATATAACAATCAGAAGTGGGTCAGATCGTACACATGGTTTTATGAATTCAGAGAATATATGAACAAACAGCCATTATGTGCAGCCACTTACAAGAGGTTTTATAGTAACTAATAGTACGGATCAATCGAAAGTCTAAGGCTTTTTAAGATGGGAAGTTTAATTTGAGAAATCAGTCCACTGTCCTGGTCTTGTGAACCTAGTGAAACTGGCTTTTTTAGACCATGTGATTTCTACTAATCAAACTGACCTATTCTGTCACATCTATAAATATATTGAATTATGCAATGCTAATAGACACCAACGCAAGCTAATTTACCGTGGTAATTCAGACACTGAGTCTAGCTCATGTATAAATGAGCCTGAAACATAAGCAGAATGAATTGTGTATGAAGCTTTTGCTTTATTTTAACACATTTGGTAGATATTATACTTTCTAACCAAGTCTTTTTTGTTAAAAAGACATACTTTCAAAAAGACATACTGCTGATCCTCACTATTTTTACCAAAGCGAAAACATCTAAGCTCCGGGAGAGAAGAGCATCTGTGGTTAAAATCCAGCTTTTAATGTCGTTTATCTATGTGGTGTGCTTTAAGACAAACCATGTGTAAATTCATAAGTCGACAGCATTGCTGAGTATTTTCTCCTTAAAACTGCAGTGAACCAAAGACAGTCTCAAAAACATGCTTTGAAATCGCTGGTGTTTCTGACATCACAAACTACCTTGTAACCAATCAGATCAACGTGTGATCATCAACCAGTGGATCTCTGAGCTGAGTGAGTGAGTGGAGGCGGGGCTCATTTGCATATTCATAGAACCACGCATACTAAATGAGGCAAGGGTGTCGAGTTACATTCAAGATATTTTAAGGCATGAAGAGGTTTTTTTTCCAAGGATTTTTTCGTTTTGTTGATCAAAGATGAGTTTTAAGGGATAAAATGATTGACTACAGGGAGACTTGAAAGGTTTAAGTCATGAAGTATAGGCTATAGGCCAAGTGTTGACATGCTGGTTCTCTGCCCAAAGCATTTCGGCTTTCTAGTAATCTCTATTCCAGTGAACCAGAACCTTTATTGTCCCCGTGTATTGTTTGTCTCATGTGAGCACACCAAACACAGACACAATGACATTTTCTATAGACCTAAACCAGCATTAACAATATCACAACTGAGACCAAAAATAAATAAATTGTAACAATGTGTTTGCTATTTTAGATGACTAAATCATGAAGCAAAAATATCCTAAAGATCCTAAAAGTTTTGAGAAGCATAGTCTCCTTTGCCGTGTATTTTGGACAAAAATGTATGTATGTCCAAGAGCAAGATCTCAATAATCATTTTCCTACTGTACATTTTAAAAGCTTGTATGTCTTCTAAACTACATAAAAACATTCAGAACTGAAGAATTGGCTCTCTTTTAATTAATTAATTAATTGCAAATTAAATTGGGAGCCACAACGATTTTCAACATTACTTCAATAATTTATTCCCTGATACTGTATACATTGTCTCTCAACTGATTAAATGTATTTCTCTAAATTTGAGTCCATTTATATATAAATATATTAAACATGTCCACATTTCCATAGCCAATGAATTCAAGTTAGATGAAAATGAGCAAACATGAATATCAACTATCCTTATATCAATTTCTTTCCTTAATTTCTAGGGATGCACCGATTTTGGCCGATACGATAACCGATAATTCTTTATATTTGAAAGCCGATAATCGATATATTGGCTGATAAATCTAAATCGAAATTTATATATAAGTTTTGAGAGCCTGATTACAAAAAACAAAAGTCTCACCATTAAAATCCATGTCCCAAACACACAATTAATGATGTTCTCATTATAATTTTATGTAGTCGATATGACAGACTTGTGTTGCACTTTACTGTATTTTCCTTTTTCAAAGTGATTTCAATCATATTTCAAGCAACTCAATGTTGAACGGTGCGCATCTGAAGTGTCTCATCTGAAGAAAATAATACATTATTTATCGGCTTTAATATATCGGCCAAATCATCTTATCGGGCCGATAACGATAACATTAAAAATGAACATATATCGATACTGAAATGGCGGCCGATTTATTGTGCATTCCTATTAATTTCCTCAAATCTCAGTTTAGATGTAGAAAGTGCATGGCATATTCTCACGCCATCTTCCTCCATTATCATCATCATCACCCCACTCGACGCCAGAAGATAATCAAGTGTTTGTTGGTATCAACAGCGTCTGCTATCATGGTATCAACACTGCTGTCTAATCCCATTACAACAGCACTTTAATCACCTTGCGCTCCATTGCATACAACAATAACGATTGCCTTTTATCTATTATAGCTGATGTCTATCTCTCATATCTGTTTAAATAAGACAATATCTATATAGTGAGATAATTCAATGAAAAACTGATAATATAGTTACGGGACAAACACCAATTAAGCACCAATGTGTGGCACCCTCCTACCAAAATGTGGAAAATCTAGACCTTGAACTGGTTTTTCACAGACTCAACAAGTTGATAACACATCAGTGATGATTATTGGACTGTTATCTTGAAACGGCATCGTCAGGTGTTTAACCTCAGACCCTTTTGAGTTTCCATATGATCCAGTCGTGTGAAAGAGTCCATTTTATATATGTGCACAGAGTAACTTGCTCAATAAAAGCAAACCTGCAAACGCAAAGATATATCTCCACCAATCAGTTTTACACCATACTTGGGGAACATTTACAAGACACCTATTTCCACTAAAATCAGAAAACTTGTTATGCGTTTTAGCCATGCATTTACACGACAATGCCATTTCGGGGAGCCTGAAAACACAAACTTTTGAGAACGGGTTTCAGAGTGCACGTTTTTGGAAATTATACCGTTATCGTCACAGTGTGTAAACTACAAAAACGTGAATTTGTGAAAACCGTGACCTCTAATGCGCATGTGTATTACATAAATGTAATCATTATTATTATTTTTATCTGTATTATGTCTTTTTGTATTAAATTGGTTATGTTGTGTGTGTTAAACAAGTGCAGTGCCGTGGAAAACAATTTCCCCATGTGGACAATAAAGGTAATCTTTCCTATAGTTTAAACAGTAGAGTCAAGGTCAACGTCATCAATTTAATTTAATTACGTGTTCAGTTGCAGCTCCCTGTTGTAAAGAAACACTATGCCCACTAGTCTGGACCAGCTAATCGAGCTGTTCAGGGTTACTTTTCGGATTCGGCCTAACTCTCCAGGAGCTGGGATGGAGATTAGGTGGGAGTGATGGTGGTGGAGATCCCAGCCTTACATTAAACACATTACATCATCACATTACATAAGTGACATATGTACATACATTACATAAGTGACATCTCCATTTACTGGGCCTGACATGAATAAAACAGCGTTTTTAGTCGTTTTCACGGATTTGTGTGAACGCACTGTAAAAAAAATTCATTAAATTTAGGTAAAAAAAATGTTTTTTTGTAATTAAAACATTATTAAATTAAATCAAATTATGTAAAAAGAAATTGTATTGTATTTTATGTAAATGTAAAAAAAGTAATAAAAAAAAGTTTTTTTACAAAAGAAATGATCATTTTTATTTAAAAACATTTTCAGAGTGTGTTTTTCAGAGATATTTTTCAGAGTCTGTTTAGACTCTGACCTTGAAAATTTTTTGTTTTTTTTAATGTAAAAATGTTATGTAAAAATACATTTCATGTATAAAACATAGCAACATTT
Organism: Abramis brama; assembly: GCF_963993115.1. NCBI lineage: Eukaryota > Metazoa > Chordata > Actinopteri > Cypriniformes > Leuciscidae > Abramis > Abramis brama. The sequence continues at coordinate 7,483,750 of NC_139963.1, read as the reverse complement.
TAGGTTTTCAGACTTAACTTCAATTTATAGTAAAACCAAACAAACAAACATATCACAATCTGATATAATGTTAATTTACCCACCTGTTGAAGTACTAATAAATCTTTTGTACCAATGTAATACACGGACAATCACATTGGTGATGAGAATCACATGATGAATCAAAGCTCATCATAAACAATCAATGAAGCTTCACAGTGTCATGTGATCACACATGACATTTTTAGATTAATGTAATGTAACATAAAACCCTAATGTACGTAAATGATTAGAAAAAACTATGAGGAAACATAGTTATTTTAACAAAAATAAATGTGAAGTGTCATGCAGAGAATTGTGGGAATGTCAATTTACGTTGTTTTCACTGTAAAATATACAATGACTTGTTATTTCCAAAAACTGTAAAATACTTTACATGTACGTTTAGCAGTTATTCACCATATATAGTACAGAAACTTTCTGTTAACCAATTAACAGTTTTTCACTGTAGCATTTTTACAGTCTTTTACTGTTAAAATCACGATAATTTTGACAACACTGTCGCAAAGATGTATGCGAAAAACTCATTTTTAGTACATCGCTGTCTTGTAAAACCCTAAATCACAGACTTTACTCCATAACTGTTGTGTGTGTGTGTGTGTGTGTGTGTGTGTGTGTGTGTGTGTTGTTAGCATCAAAGAAAAGGTTGAGGACAGAACGGGTTATGTAGGGATGACGACCCCAATAATGTTCAACACTGTTTTTCACTTGCATTGGAAAGCAATTGGCAATGGCAATTTTGATCAAATAGCACCATTAAATACAACCCAGGTTGACCAATGTGCTTTTTACAATAAAATAACAAAAACACACAAAAGGCACAATAATAAAAAAAAATTAAACAACGAACCAATAAAATGGATGGGTAATCCATATCAATAAGTTTTCAATCAATTTAATTGCTAACTTCGCTGACCAACCAACCAACCAACAACAGATTTTCTTCGAAAGCATTGAAAAGTACTGATTGGGTCATTAATATTAATCTGCTGCTTTGAAAGCATTCTCTCATCCAATTATGTAATGGCATTAATAGTAACGCGTCTTAATTTCAACAAACATTAAAACACTCATTTGTCATTTTAGCTCTAAGCAGGCTCAAGTTATCAGAGACCGGAATCAAATAAATTAAAACGTACTTACTTAACTCTTCCGTGTGCCGACAAGTGTCAAAATCCACGCCCAGACAGAGTAAAGGCCTTCTTATAGGTGAGTCTCAGACTTCCTAAGCCACCTTTGACCCTCAGGTCAGTCGAAATTCTTAGAAAACCAGCGTTAAATCCGTTCTGCAATCTCTGAACGTCTCTTCGGCAAACACAGACATTCCCAGAAGTGATCTCATTGGGTTGCTCCCTTTACTCTTTTACAACACAGGTTGTTTATATGACCTTCAATACACTAGGCCATTTTTCTTCACTCTATAATAGACTCTCATTTTTTGCAAAAGAATTACTAGCTTGCGTCATAAAGGCAATAACCCTTAAAATGAGTCATGCATGCTTTCTTTTATCAACGGACCTACAGATCCACTTTTTATCCCACAGTCTGAACTGGTTTAATGACATTACATTTTTGCATTTGTACAATTGTTGCATCATGATCTTTACCTCTTCATTGACCGTTTTGAGCAATATTTTATTAATATTAAAAATTTAGAAAGGAAAATCCACTTATTTTATTGATTTAACATGCAATTGTATTAAACGGACTAACTAAATGACTGAGTTTATGAACACCAGAGGAGGATGGACAGATGAGTTGCTCACTTGTGGCTTTAAGACACTGATTTTCTGCTTTGAATCTGCAAATATACAGATAAAATGACTTGGTTTGAGAGGTAATCACTCCTGACTCTAAAATCATCCAGCCATCCCTTATGAAAAAAATATATATTTCCCTATATATGAACGATCAATGTATTAAATGGTTTAACAGTATATTTGAAAATATACAGAATTATATATTCTTCATAATATATAGATGCATATGTGATCAGACATGGCACTGCATGTGTAATATATTGCAGCTATATGCATTATAAACACACACATATATAGAGAAATATATAATGTGACAAATCTCTTATATTTTTTTAATTATTTACAATATAAATGTTTCATATTTTCAAGCTTGCTAACAAAAGCACAGTTTTTTTTTCAAGACTTTCACTGTGTTGAAGCGTGCCCAACCATTACTTTTAAAATATAGTAATTATACCTTAGAGGTTTATGGCCAGTCGTCAGCCGAATTATAACCCCAAAAACTCACACACACCAGAACAACTTTTAAATTCCAAAATAATAGAGCATTAAACACTAACAGATCTCCCCGCTACATTAATATTGAGCAAAACACATCAAATAACTCTTAATTTTAACTTTAACAGTCAGAAGCAAAGCATGCTGGGAACTAGAAATCTGTTGTAACTCATTCCGTGAATGTGTGTGTGTATACAGTCGTGCTCAGAATTAATCATACCCCTGGTAAATATGATCAAAAATGGCTGTAAAAAATAAATCTGCATCGCTTATCCTTTTGATCTTTCATTCAAATAATTGGCAAAATCTAACCTTTCATTGAAGTAAAATAATTGAAAGTGGGGGGGAAATCACATTATAAAGTAAATGTTTTTCTCCAAAACACGTTGGCCACAATTATTGATACCCTTTTATTAAATACCTTTTCGCAATCTCCTTTTGCCAAGATAACAGATCTGAGTCTTCTTCTATAATGCCGGATGAGTTTGGAGAACACCTGACAAGAGATCAGAGACCATTCCTCCATACAGAATCTCTCCAGATCCTTCAGATTCCCAGATCCATGTTGGTGCTTCTTCTCTTCAGTTCAGTCCACTCATCAGGTCAGGGAACTGGGACGGTCATGGCAGAAGCTTCATTTTGTGCTCAGTTATCCATTTTTGTGTTGATTTTGATGTTTGTTTTGGATCATTGTCCTGATGGAAGATTCAACCACGGCCCATTATAAGATTTCTAGCAGAAGGCGTCAGGTTTTGATTTTTTATCTGTTGATATTTGATAGAATCCACGATGCCATGTATCTGAATAAGAAGTTAAAGCCCTGCATTTCAGCCCGAGCCCGACGGGCCCCGACTTTTTTACGCCCCTAGGGCCGGGCTTCGGGCCAATTTTCACGTCATAGTTCACATGCGGGCCGGGCCTCGGGCTTTTTTTGGGATATCCTTCTTTTTATATTTTTAGACATTAATTAAAAAAATATGAGAAGTTGACGTCGACGATAGAAAAACAAACATAGAAAGACGTTTAATAACCTCATAACTTTCATAATCTTATAATTACACTGACATATGATTGACATGACAGTCGCACGCACGCACGCACACACAGAAGGTTTCCCGTCAGCGCGACCCACGATTCACCTCATGTGCAAATAATGGAGAATATGAGAAAAATCGCGAGTGATAGAAGAGGGTTAACTGGGTTAAAATCTTCCACTGTGGATGCTATTCTTTTTCTACACGATGCTCTGTAAGAGACTGTTCTAACTTTTCGTTTGGTTTTCGTTTACACTGTTGGAAACTACTGATGTTTTTCGTTTGATTGGACTTTATTTTCGTTTAACTGTTGGAAACTACTGGAAAAAAGAATGGCCATGTTCTGTGGTGCATTTTTGAGGTAAGATAACCTGCAAGTTTGTTTTTGATTTATTTAATTTAATTTGTTTAGATTGTAGGCTGCTGCTCATTTCGTTTGCGAGCGCTGTTGCGAGCAGCCTGAGCCTGCCTCAGTATTTCAAAAAATTGTACTCACTGTGGTTTAATAAATAAACATTAAACTAACTGTCTGTGTGATATGCTTGAAGTGTTTTTATATCTATGGATTTTATTGTAGCTAAGTAAAGTATTAGCGTTGATTTGAGAGGCTAAATTGATCAAACATGTTTTACTCGCTGTTGGCTCGGCTTGCTGCTGGTAATTATTATTTTTTTTTTTTAAATGCTCCAAACATTTGTCTAAATTAACTTAATAAAGAAATGAAAAGAAAAGAAACATAACTAACAAAACGGACATATTTTAATGGCAGTCTGCCGCTGTAAAAAAAAACGGGCTCGGGTCGGACTCGGGCTGATAATTCTGATGAGCTGTCGGACACGGGTCGGGCTAGGGCCTGAGCGTCTCGGGCCAGGGCCGGGCTCGGGCCTAGATTTGAGGCCCGTGCAGGGCTCTATAAGAAGTCCAGGACCTCCAGCAGAAAAATATGCCCACAACATTAAAGATCCAATGGTATATTAAATTGTACACATGGGGCACTTTCATCCCTGTTTGCACCAAACACATCTGCTGGGTTTGCTGCCAAAAAGCCCTTTGTTTTTGTTGACCACAGAATCCGGTCCCTTTTGAAGATCCAGTCGTGTCTGACAACTGAATATGCTGGAGTTTGTTTTTGGATGAGCGAGGAGCATTTTTCTTGAAACCCTCCCAAACAACATGTGGTGATGTAGGGGTTGTTTGATTTTTTTTTTTAATAGGCTTTCTGACCCCAAGACTCAACTAATCTCTGCAATTCTCCATCTGTGATCCTTGGAGAGTCTTTGGCCACTCAAACTCTCCTCCTCACTGTGCATTAAGACAATATAGACACACGTCCTCTTCCAGGCAGATTCCTAACATCTTTAGTTGATTATAACTTCTTAATTATTGCCCTGATGGTCAAAATGGGGATTTTCAATTCTTTAGCTATATTTTCTTACAGTCACTTTCTATTTTGTGATGCTCAACAATCTTTTGCTGCACATCAGAACTATATTCTTTGGTTTTACTCATTGTGATGGATGATTAAGGGAATTTGGCCTTTGTGTTTCCTCATATTTAAACTCCTGTGAAACAAGAAGTCATGGCTGGACAATTTCATGTTCCTGGTCACCCTGGTGTGCTAAATAAAGGTAAATATTAATGGGAATATACTTCAGAGATATTTTATTCATAAAAAATTCTAGGGGTATGAACGTGTTTTGGAGAAAAACATTTATTTCATAATGTGATTTCCCCCCCACTTTCAATTCTTTTACTTCAATGAAAGGTTAGGATTTTGCCAATTTTTTGAATGAAAGATCAAAAGGATAAAAGACGCAGATTTATTTTTTACAGCCATTTTTGATCATATTTACCAGGGGTATGATTAATTCTGAGCACGACTGTATATATGTGTGAACATACATTCACATTTATATGGGAACATGTAAGTGCAATATATGTACACAAAAAAGGGATACAATTTGTGAATATTACATGTAATGCTATTTATGTCTTCATTTATAAATATTTTATATGTATTAATATATAGCCATACATGGCCAATGCATACAGTATATTGCAGTATATTGAAAAATATAAGGACTAGTTTCCCATATATGGAAATGTATTATGTAATATATATTATACTTTGCAGTATATTGTTACATAAGGGATCGCGGGCTAGTCTGCACACTTATCACAGGTTTATTTAGTGAAGCCTTCCTGTGGCTCAAACAGTGGAGCTTTGGCACTTGTAATGTCAAGGTCACGGGTTTGATTGTCAAGGTCACGGGTTTGATTGTCAAGGAAAGCAAGAATTGATAAGAATGTAAATGTGTTCCTTGAAATGCAATGTAAGTCGCTTTGGATAAAAGCATCTGCCAAATGCATTCATGTAATGGAATTTCAATCCAATCTTCTGGTCTGTTAGATATTTATATGTGATGATTTTGATATCTTATCCCGTTTACTGATCAGAGATGATATGGATTATCTCTAGACAATCTTATAAGATCACCATGGGTGTGTCCAATTTGGATAATGTGCTTATCTGCAGCGCATCCTTATCTTTGAGTTGAGCCGTTTCAGGACCTTTGGGTTCATTTGGGCTGCACAGAGACGTCGGAGAGGTCACATGGTGAGATGGTGCGAGTTTAGTTGAAATTAATTTATTGAAATAAAAATTAGATATGAAACAACCTTGACTTTTTGAAACGTTAGAAGTCTGGGGCTTGTTAGCCTGCTATTCATTCACTGTGTGTGCTCTGTTAAGCTGTGTGTACACAGTGTAGACGCGGTGACATAACACACTTAATGAACAATAAAACTGTTTGCACACATTTGCAGGTGCATTTACTATGATTTTTTTAAAAAATAATGTTAAGGGTGCAAACACTTTTTATCTGCAAAATTACACAACAGTCCTTTTCCTTGTATATATCTATATGTCATTCCAGTTGGGGCAATTCCGATATATATTTCCAAATACGGGAATCTTGATTACATAATATTTGGCAATGCTCTCCTCCATTTTTTTTTTTTTTTTTTTTTGTGGAGTGCAGTGGTGGAGTGTGTGGCAAAAAAGTATTGTTGGTGTATATATTCTATTAAAACGTGTTTCAATAATGCTTTACACAACTGAACTGAACTGATTCAGCAATGATCTGACTTGAGCTAAACAATGACACTATTGTCTTCTACTGTATTCTTTCTATTGTATTGAATTAGAATTTCTCGTATTTGCATCTTTGATTGATATTTTCCTGTTTATCACTGTGAAGCTGCTTTGAAACAATCTGTGTTATAGAACTTGAATGATTTGTTGTATGAGAATGCATCCAGTTTTAGTTGTAAATCTATAGTTAAATTAACGAAAATATGAATATGTGAACTGTATCACAACTGTGATGATAGATCATGGCTGCACTGTTAAAAAAAAATATTTGTGTAAAATAATAGTATGTTCCAGGTTAATAATTGCGGTAATTTCACAGTACTTATCTTGTATTGAACTGCACTGTCAGAAATCTACTGTAAAATCTACAGTAATTTACTGGCCATTTTAGTCTGGTTTATACAGTTGTAATGTAAACAGAGCTTGCTTTTACTGTGAGTTTACAGTTTTGGAAAACACAAAAATTACTGTAAACAAACAACATCATACTGTATTTCTACAGAACAAACCCAGTATGCAATGCGGTATGAACAGATTATGCTGTAGACTGTGTAGAGTCTTTGATACTTCACTGTAAAACATTGTCCTGCAAATTAATGGTAAATACTGGCAACACTGTTTCCAGTATTTTACTGTTAATTGTACAGTTCTTTACTGTAATCTACAGTATGTTACTGTAAAAACACTGTGCACTCATTTCATTTGCAAAACTCATCTGCCTTCAATTGACCAAAAACCATCTAAGTTTCTAAACTAATATTTATAATGCACTAATAATGCAAGCATATTATTACTGTGAACTTATTTCATTTGAGATCACTAAAAAAATATCTTAAATAAAGAGATTTACACTGGATCAGCAACTACACAGTCACCGCCTGTTAAATAAAGCAACATGCAGCATATCATCAATGTTTGTAGATCTTCTCCTGGACTGAAGCACAGGCTCTACTCTTCAGCACAATGGTGACCCCCCTGACCCTGTTAACCCTTTCAACCCCACAGGAAAATCCTATAGTGTCCACAAGAGTAAAATTAACATTGATACAGTGTTGAAGTTATATAATTATGTGAATATGTAAGTGATTGTTGAGCAATAGTGATGAACACCTGGGCCACGTTCAAGCTCAAACCGGTGCGCAACGTTTTGCTATGATTTCTGGGTTGCACGACATGTTTCCTAGAAACGGTGTGCAACGGGGTTTGAGATGCGTTTTCTCTTGTTTGGTGGGAGTGTCAAAAATGTCAGCCAATCAGCAGCAACATGTGTATAACCCACACGGTGTTAAAGAGTCCTTCACAAATGTGTCCGCTGAGACTCGGTATACACAACAACTGAAGATAATAAGAGTTTTATAGTAAAAATATAGCATATCAACAGTGATCAGCAATAATGATAATCCTAATACAATAAAAATAATAAGGTCATCTAGATCATAACACAGTCTCGGAGGTAAGAACACTGTAAAACCTATAACAGTTATTTGTAATAAAACTGAGTTCACTGCACTCAAATATTACTGAGAGTTATGTGGACACAATGACTGAAACAGAACTCAAACTGAATTAGTTATAGAACATTTATAGATCCCAGCATGATAATTGTATAATTAAGTGATTAATTAAGTGATGATTGAGCATTAGTGATGAACACCTGCTGTTAACAAGCAGAATCACTGAATTTATACCGATTTCAAAATACGTTTTGAAAAAGAAAATTCTTCGAAAGAACACAAAGAATGGCTTGACGAGTTTTCTCTTGACATACATAGTTCCTCTTAAAAGAGAGGGATCTGGGGCGGGAACTTTTTTGATTGTTGCTATTGCTATAGGGGAAAGGGACATTTTCATTCTCAATGAGAATTTCATTGAAGAAAAAAAATGGTGATGAATATTTTTGGGGTGTTGTGTTTGTCAAGTTCAAAGAGAAAGACTGCAAATCTTAAAATAGAGGCTTCAAACCTTGATTTCATGGGGTCTGTATAAGCATCTGTTGACTTAAAAAACTGTGCTAAATGACAAATACTCATAATTATATAATCATAAAGATATTTTGATTGTTCTTAACAAGGAAGCACTACAACCCCACTTAATATCTTTATTGAGGAACATTAAAGAGTTATTATTTTGGAGTCATAAAGTAATTGATATTACTGAGGTCACAGCTGTGGCTCAAGGTGAGCTTGTGTGTTTGCATTCGGTTAATAATTCATTAATAAATGGTGAGCTGTTCAAGATGGAGCTGGAAGAATAAAGATGGCGGTCACGATGACAGTGTTCTTTGAGGGTGTGTTCTGTGGGGAAAGAGAGAGACAGCTGAGGAAACATCAGAGGTCTGATGCTATTGTGTCTTGCTTTTCAACCGAAGCTTGTTCAGTGATGCTCGATTATGTCTGTGTGCGACACTGAAATCTCTGGCTATTTGTATGAATCAACCTGACTACATTATGTAATATTTTTTCATTTGATCAAGTCATAAATGGGGTCAAACAGAGATTTTTCACATTTTCTGCTCTGCATTTAGGAAGTTTTGGGAACACTTTACAATAAGGTTCGTTACATGAACTAATAATGAACTGCATTTATTAATCTTTGTTAATGTTAATTTCAACATTTACTAATACTTCATTAAAATCTTGTTAACATTAGTTAATGCACTGTGAACTAACATGAACAAACAATGAACGGCTGGATTTTTATTAACTAACATTAACAAAGATTAACAAATACAGAAATAACTGTATTGCTCATCGTTAGTTTATGTTAAAACATTAACTAATGTTAACAAATGAACCTCATTGTAAAGTGTTACCTAAGTTTTATATGGAATCAGTAAAAAAAAAAGAAGATACAATGTGTTAAAACAAGCATTTGTAGCTGAAAATTTCAACAACTTAGTCAAAATATCTAATAAATTAATTTGCAAGCCCTCGTGAAAAACAAGTGTGCTTAAGTGTATTGAATGTGCACTTCAACATACAGTGTACTTCAAATCTTAAAACTGTCATATAATATTAATGAAATAAACGGCCATACACTTTATGACTGTTGCTTAATACACTTTTTAAAGAGTGCACTTCATAATAATGTCAAATTAAAAGTTATACTGTACTTAAATTACATGTTAAATCATTATGTTTTAATAAACCTTTGCCATGCTTTAAAGAAGTGCACTTATTTTAATGTGTCGACGTGAAGCACTTGATTATTTTACTTTACCATAAACACTTGTCAGTACATTCAACAGTACACATTTAACAATATTTCAAATACTATAGAAATAATTGTCATGTAAAAATGTACTTAAGTCAATGGTAAGTTCAAAATCATTTAATAGACATTTAAACTTTTTTAATTAATTACATTTTTTAAATAATTTCAATTTTTTTGCTTACATATTCTTTTAAAGTATACTATTTCTGTAATACGCACTCTTTTTACAAAATTAAAAAATATATGCTAAAGTGTTGATTGGGACACTTTTTCCAGTCATCTCAATGGCAAAAAGTGTCCTAAATCAACCTGAATTCAAGTCTTAATTATTACATTTACATTTACATTTACGTTTATTCATTTGGCAGACGCTTTTATCCAAAGTGATTTACATTCTTACATTACTACTGAGGATGATGATGTGCAGAATTATGTGAATATCTGCGTTTCTTTCTCTTGACACAGATCCTTTGTGGAGCCATTAAACTTTTATTATAGTTGTTGTTATCATTATTATTATTATTATTCATAAAATATTATCTAGACAGTCATGCCCAGCTCCTTCACTCACAGTCAGAGTTAGGATGATTCCAACATTGCTGCAATTTCCTCATTTTTATCAGACAAAATGCGCCACTAACCTGCTTTTATGACATTTGTTCGTATTGCAACACGTACAGTCACACAGCCATTAAATACAGTCATTTCAAAAAGCCTTTTTTTTTATTTCACTGTAAATGATTATTTGTTGCTTTCCAAGTATATAGGCAAATAAAATAAAGTTATGCTCATTTGTTATACTATAACCACATAAAATCTTCTGGGTAATACTCTAACAACAGGAGACTGATGCAATACTACATATTTTTGTGTAAATTATGTTTGTAAGTAAAGACCATCTTGATTCTTTCCCCTTTTGTTACACAAATGAACTTGCCAACATTCAGTTTAGTTTGATCCCGTTCTTTCTCGAGAGGATAATGCTTACATTGTCCTCTTGTGAAAGGCGTATTCAGCCTTAAGATGTTTTTAATTGTCTGATTTACCGTGGTTTAAGAATAACAATTAGGTTTCTTTCTTTGAACGCAGTCCACACTGTTACTGCACCTCTATTTCTGCAACAATAGAAGAAAATCAATGAAGTTTTACATCATGCTGTTCTTTCTTTGCCTTTTAAGGTTATTTTCTTCTCCAACCTCCAGAAATAGTTGACACATACGCAACTTTTTTTACTGACAAAGACTTTTGATGAAAATTGATATGTATAAATTAGGTTGTGATAATAACACAAATATTTTTTAATTATCTCTATTACCAAATAGACCTAGATTTATATAAGTTAAACTTTCATGGGTTCTACTGTAAAAATGAATACGCTATATGTACTCAATAAAATTGTGGCAACAGATTACAAGCAATATTATTAATTAAATGTAACAAATAAGAATTGAGTAAGAATGAATCAAATTAATTTAATTAAAATTTTAACAAAAATATCTGATTAACAGACTAATCGAATTACTAACCAGGCAAAATGTATTTCTGTCATTCGTCTACAGTTATTTTTGAGAATTAACAGAGGTTTAGATGTTGATTGTATGGAAAATGTTTGGTGATCAGTGTATCCTTTAGTTGGGCAGTTTATAAGTCTTTGCTTTTAATGGGTTTTTTGACAGTGTTTGCTAAAGCACATCATCTGTTGCAAAATAAACCATGAACAGAAACGATCAAATGAAAAGTTTTAATTATCGTAAAGAAAAATGATCGACTAAACTCATAACTGATGAAATGTTATTTGATATTTGAATTTTTTAAAATTGTTCAATTGAATGTTGAGTTTTTCAATCAAAATGAAGTTGAAAGAACATTATACCTTTTAAAACACGTTCTTCCAACGTCAAGAAAACTATGTTTTTTACATTCTCAGAACCAACACTGAATGTTTGGAGAATGTTCTTATAACAAAACTCTGTTAGCTGGGTTAATCCCTAAATTTACTCTCCTAATGCAATCCCTTGCGAAGCATGCTGGGAACTGCACTAGGAGAGTAAATTTAGGGATTGAATGTTATTTTATGTGTTTTTCAGTGTTGGTAGTTTATGTTGATGTTTAAAGTTCAGTTTCTTTTATTGAATGTTGTGGTCATCGTGCTGAAGAGTAGCTCTTGTGTTCAGACTGTGGGAACTCAGAGATTTAAATTCATTACTGACCCGAGTCTTTACTTAGTAGTTCATTAAATACACTGACCATGATGTTGAATGACACTGTTGACCAAACTACACTAATTTAATTTAGAGTAAGCTAAATTAAGTTGTGTGTAAAAATGTCTTCAATGACACAAAGGTAATGAGTCTATTTCCATTAAGGTGGAAAATGATTTTCATATTATGAAACAAAAAAGAAGTTACAAACTTAAGCAATTTGACTTATCTGGGAAATTAGGTTATATCTACTGACAGTTATGCTTCAGTAAAACTTTGTTTTTCCAGGTTAGTTGAATTCAGTTATAATCAGTAATCTTTAATCAAATACAGTGAAGTGGATCAAAACAGTTCATCAAAGTTGTCCTTAGACAAGAACGGGTATTGTTCAAAATTCACGTATAACTTTGATGAAAGGTTTTGATCCACTTCGAATGTTGACGACTGTATTTCATTTCAACAAACCCAGTAATTGTAGACGTTACCACATCAAGTACAAGTTGAACTAACGAAACATTTGTTTCAGAGGATAATGACAATATATGGGCTTTGAGACTATACATGTGTTTGTGGCGTGCCAAACAGTGTTGTCATGATATCCATGATTTTCCTGAGATGAATGGGATTGTTCATTTACAGCTCTCCAGGTATTTCTACACACACAGCTTTGAGCTTGTACTGCCATCTGCAGTCACGACAGCAGCCAGTATAGAAATCAACACTAACCAGACAGAATTCAACACTGAATTGTGATTAAAGGTGCTGTATGTAACTTTCTCACTCTACTAAAGCATACAAATACCATAATATGTTTGCATATATTGAGGAAACATAAGTTCACATTCTTGTTTCTCTGGAAAACACTTCTACAGCCGGTTATTTTACTTTGAAATGTGTGTTTCCAGGCTGGAATGTTTGTTTTTGTTTTGGTCTGTGATATTGCACGTTGCCAATTTTCATTGTCTATTGCGTTCCTGTTGCGTGAGCTCAAACTGGCGACCCGTGTGAGCACCGTCCGGCCTGAGGAGTCTGAGGAGGAGGCGGGAGAAACGACGATCTCCGATATTTTGAATTTGGACTGCAGTACCTATTTCAACCACTAGTCATTCTTACAGACTGCACCTTTAACTATATTCATCAGTATGCTCCTATTATAATACATTTATGTACATTTACATATATTCACTTAGCTTAATATGTTTTTTGTTGAGTATCATATTTTCTACACCAGGCTTTTATATATCAATAAACTGACACTGTCCCTTCTGTCCACCATAGAAAGTGTTGAAAGACATAGCCTGAAATTACCGTTTCACAACGCCTCTGCACTCACTACTGATTTCTCTCAACACGTGGACTGAAGAAGTGTCAGTCAATACATGCACTCAAAAAAATATTTTAGCTCTTTGTTCAATTTCATTAATTAAAATGAGCATATACGACACAACCCTTCATAGAAATGATTCCAGCTTAATTTCATTAAATGTAATCAATGTAATTTTTAAAAAATTGGGTTTACCAAATTTTTTTTAATTGAGTCAACATGAATATTTTTCGTTCGTCTTAACCGGATGTCACTCAAAAAATGAATTTTGGCCTCTTGTTAAAATAATTAATTAAAATAAGCAAAAGTAACACGATTGTTTAATATTGTCACAACTTAATTTAATTGTGTTCAATCAACTTAATTCATTTGTGTGAAAACTACATGAATCATTGTTGTTGACATCTAACTGGGCAGTGGATCTGTAGTTCCCAGCATGCTTTGCAAGGGACTGCATTAAGAGGGTCAATTTAGGGAAAAAGTGTTATTTTATGTGTTTTTCAGTAAATGGAAAGATGTTGTTAGTTAATGTTAGTGTTTAATGTTCAGTTATGTTAGAAACTTAGAGGACTTCCTGTAATGTTTTTGAATTTTGTGGTTACCATTATGCAGAAGAGTGGCGACTGTGTTTAGGCTGTGGGCTCAGTACTACACTATATGTGCATTAAACCTTGTGTTCAGGCTGTGGGCACTCAGTATACACTATGTGTAAACTTCACTCGCAGACCTGCACAAGTAATATTATATTACTATGTAAAAAATGGTTTTAATTCAATTGAACACTAGTAGTGTCTATCATTAGAAGTGACCGTAGAGGCAAATTAACTAAAATTATAATGTTGGTGATTTAAGGCAGGACAAAAACTAAATGTAGTTAACCTGACAAAACTTTATCTAGCAGGAATGACTAAATGAATTTAAATTCATACAACAAGATTACAACAAATTATTTCAAACTAATTCGATTTTGTTGGAAAAATGTAATTCAATTTCGTGGAAAACCTTTCTTTAATTTAATTAAGTTCGTTCAACAGATTATTTTTTTGAGTGTGGGAAAACAAAGTAACTTGTGCTACTTATTTAAAAAGTACAAATTGTTGTGAATTTAAAAGTAATGCGTTACATTACACAGACACACACTTTCTTCGAGCAACAATAAGCTACTAGGAGCCTTCTACCCCAAATCCCCTATAAACATATGACGACATATAGGTTTTTAATTTCCAACATAAAAACAATAAAAGTAAATCTCCTAGTTATAGCCTTTATTGATGACAGAGTTAATAAAAAATCCTCAAATGTGTAAATTAATATGCACAATATAGTATATTGTTAGCCTGGCTAGTGTATTGTTTGAAAATAAAATAAAAATATGCAAAGGTTTAAAGACGACATAAAATCAAATTCTGTTTCATGGAAATCGCATACAGAAATGATGTAGATCCAAATCACCAATGTCAATTTTGCAAAATCTAATCATAATATGTTATGTTATAATCACCTTCATATTCTGTGCCGTTGTAATAATATACAGCACTACCAATAAAATAATAATTCAAATCTTCTGTATCCCAAAATACCTTCTTTTTTTCTTTGCACAAGTCTGTTCTGGTGATAACGACAACAATGATGATATAAATTATGTCAATGAATAAAAAAAAACAGAAAATGATTTTATCCAAGCGATCTATAAAAGCCTGGTTGCTGTTTGCCACTTGCTCTTTTTGGTCAATGTTTTCCAAAAAGTTCACTATTTTTTGGAGGGAAGCCACCTCTGAAGGCAGATCGCTGGACTTTGTTGTTGCAATCACACCAGCATCTGCTAATGAAAAAAATAAAAAAATTAAACAAATATATATATATATATATATATATATATATATATATATATATATATATATATATATATATATATATATATATATATATATATATATATATATATATATATATATATATATGAACACACTACAAGTCTGTATCAATCTATTATGTATTTATGTTTGCTGTATTTAGTATTCTCTTACCTTCATCCTGACCCAGGCTGGCAGTTTTTTTGTGTTTTTTTATGTTCTTTGAGCATTTACAGAGCAGGATTCTGTCACCCAATGCCAGATGTGTCAACAAAATAGACACCACCATGCTCAACACCAGATTGACCAGACAGAAGCAGAAATGATAATCTTTGGAGCAAAATACAGAAAAATGTATAATTTACCTGTGCATTGCATAATTGTAGAAGAATAAAAAATAAACTGTACAATATTATTAATGATGAATCATATTTTGTCACGTCACATCAGCTAACCACTGGGGTACCTCAAGGTTCATTGCTGGGGACCCTCCTCTTCTCAGAATACAACATCGCTAAGACCTTTAATCTGTTCACAAAGTTCTTCTTACCACTGATATGCCAACAACAAGCAGGGTAACACTTTAGAATACTGTTCCTTCATTAATGAATAACTACACTGGAAAAAATGAGTAACGCACTATTAACATTCTAGTAACTACTATTAACTAACAAGGAACTCTGATTAATGAATTAGTAAGTCATAGCGTTCAGTCGAATGTGGTAGTTCACTATTAGCTAATCAATAACTACTATTTTTGATACCTCACTGAAGACTACTAAGAACTACTATATACAGGTTCATAATTAATATTAATAATGCATAATATATAATATAAGGTAATGGTAACCCATTAGTAATGAATCAAGTGTTACTACATCCTTCTAAACAACTAATAATAATTTGGATCAGTATCTAAAGTGAAAAGCTTGATAACTACCTAATATTGACTGAAGTCATTGTAAGCTTTTGAGGTTTTTGTAAGGTTTTGGATGGTACTGACTCAAGTGTTACTACATTACTACGTTACTACTAAATTAACTACTAATAATTTGGATCAGTATTCTAAAGTGACGATCATGGGAACACACTAGTAATGACTAAAGTGTTACCAAATCCATCAGAAGCAATTACTATCCAAAATTGTACAAAATTCTCAAAAGCTTACAATGACTTTAGTCAATATTAGGTAGTTATCATGTTTTTCACTTTAGATACTGATCCAAATAATTAGTAGTTATTCATTAACGAAGGAACAGTATTCTAAAGTGTTACCACAAACAGTTCTACCACTGATTTCAGAGTGCACACATCTAGGCTTTTATGAAATAACACTACTTCCAACTAATCCTAAACAAGAAAAGGTTATCATTAGCCCTATTCGGACAGTAATTGTTTCTCAGGGGGTTGTACGATATTTTCCTTTACAGGGGTTAATCTGAGATTTTATTGCCGTCCGAATCCAGACTAATAACTGCCAGATGAACAAAGAGAAAATGTGATCTGGCGGTGTTGGTTAACCGTAATACTTTTTGACCATAATAATTTTTGACCTGTTGGTGTCAGGTCAAAAATGATTATGTTAAAACACAACCAACACCATCAGTGCACCTGAAGAGAAAAGAAGACATTAAATCTGTGAAGATCTCAGCAGAGGAGGATTAAACAACTCCACAAACAGCATTACCAGCTTCACTTATTACTAACCAGACTGACTTTATTTCTGTCAGACGTCTACAGAAGTTTTTATTGAGAATTAACAGAGGTTTAACTCTAATGTAGTTCATGTGAAGTCACCATAACAGTGATTAGTGTTTCCATTAGTTGGTCTTTTAACTCTTATTAAGTCTTTTGTCTTTTTCGGCTGTTGTGACAGTGTGATTTTCAAACATATTTGCAGCAGCAAAGAAAGCAAAAGTGAAACGAGCAAACCTGCGTAAAGTATGCGTAAAGGACATTTCTGTTGTACTGCATCACAATATGACTGCCACCCAGGACTACACTGACAGGTGTGCAAGAGGCCTGTTATTTTTATTTTTTTATTTCACTTACGAAGGATGGGGCTACATCGTCCACCACTGCCTAGGTGATCATTGAGGATGAGGAGGAACATGGTGAAGCTCAGGACCAAGGTGACCTTAAGGTTGTTGCGTTCTCCACCTTGAACTGGCAGAGCAAAGGTCACCAGGTCAGCCAGCATTATTAACACACTGGGCAGGATCAGGGTCACAAAAGCACTGAAAGGACTGACGGATAAAGAGACCTGTTAACAGATGACAGGAGAAAGAATACGTATCAGTTGAATATTTATGTCCTCTAAACATAGAAAAAAAGTACATTTTAACACTCAAAAGGTCATCTGTAGACCAAAAACATTTTTTTCCACTCTGCAGTAACAGCAATGGCAGTAAGTAAAAATAATATTTTTAATAATAATTAATTTGCCAGTGTTTGTTAGGCATAATGTAGAGTCAGCCATAAGGCAAAGAAAGTAATAAACAGTGATTATCAAATAAAAACATAAGCTGATATGGCATATTTGTTTGGGGTAATATTATTATATTATATGAAAAGAAGAAAAAGTTCATTTAAAGATAATAAAGATACTATCTTTTATTTTGTACTCATTGTAGTTATTTTAGCACTAAATTTGCAGTATTTTGCCATGCAAGCTTTAATTCTAGGGATTAAGTGCTTTTGAAGGAATCCATACACTGATTTGGGATCAGGTTCTCCCTTAAACATATATGGATGTAATCCAGCTGTAAAAGATGCTTTGGCTAGCATTATGCCTAACAATAGTGGGTGTTTATTTTGAAGTCTTAAAAGCATTTCATTCAGAAGGTAAAAGACAGGGTAGAAAATGCTCATGTCATTTTAAATTTAAACATGGAAATTCATAGGACATGATGAATTTAAAATAAGTTTTGTTAATAAATTGTGCACATAAAGGCCACATTTGTAATAGTCATATTCTATTTTGGTTTTGTTTTCACTTTTCCGATTGCCTGAGTTCTCATCCTTGTTTGTTACTATGGTTTCTAATCAGTGCACACCTGTTCCTTGTTTTGTTAATGATCATTCACTGTGTATATAAGCCCTTAGTTTTCCCAGTTATGTTTGTCATTGTTAATACTACATCTGTAGTGTGTTATGTGTTCTCTGTGTTCATCAAAGTATCTGTATTTCCTATTCATGGAGATGTCCAGTGACCAGCCAGCCTTCAGCCACTTCCACCACGGACCTTGAGCCAGAGCCCAAGCGATTTAGAGTTTGACCAGGTGCGTGAGTCTGCACCAACATCCATCATTGAGGGCATTCTAGGGTATTCACAATTGCATGAAGTGGAGCCCCACCCATACTCCTGTCACTGAGGGTGTGCTTTGCCCGATCCCCATAATATGGTATGATGAATTTAATTTTTGTCATATCTCAAAGCCTCCAGTCTTCGCTGGTCCTGTCCAATCTCCTATCTCCATTCTTCTTTGTCGCCACTAGTTCCACCCAGCTCCAGGTCTCCTTTGTCGGCCTCCGAGCCCATTACTATAATTATAATAATTTGTTACATTTATATAGCACTTTTCTAGGTATTCAAAGTGCTTTACATGGAAGGGGGAATCTCCTCAACCACCACCTATGTGCAGCATCCACCTGGATGATGCGACGGCAGCCATATTGCACCAGATCTCCCACCACACACCAGCTTACTGGTGGAGAGGAGACAGTGGTGAAGCCAATCAGTACATGGGGATGATTAGGAGGCCATGATGGACAGGAGCCAAGGGGCAAATTTGGCCAGGATGCCGGGGTTAAACCCCTACTCTTTTCCGAAGGACATCCTGGGATTTTTAATGACCACAGAGAGTCAGGACCTCGGTTTAACATCTCATCCGAAGGACGGTGCTCTTTTGACAGTATAGTGTCTTGATCACTACACTGGGGTGTTAGGACCCACACAGACCACATGGTGAGCACCCCCTGCTGGCCTCACTAACACCTCTTCCAGCAGCAACCTGTTTTCTCAGGAGTCTCCCATTCAGGTACTAACCAGGCTCAGCCCTGCTTAGCTTCAGTGGGCAACCAGTCTTGGGCTACAGGGTGATATGGCTGCTGACCATATTACTCTACCTCGACCCGTCGAGTTGGCACCACGATGGCTCCTAACTCCCTCGACTCCACCTGGGACCGTTGTACTGATGAAGGGCTGAAATTCAAATATGGTAATAGGTGTTTCATTTCCGACACATGCTTTAAGCAGTCAACCAATCACAACGAACTGGACCATCTGACCAATCAGAGCAGAGTAGACCAATCACAACAGACTGGACCATCTGACCAATCAGAGCAGAGTAGACCAATCACAACAGACTGGGCCATCTGACCAATCAGAACAGAGTAGACCAATCACAACAGACTGGACCATCTGACCAATCAGAGCAGAGTAGACCAATCACAACAGACTGGGCCATCTGACCAATCAGAGCAGAGTAGACCAATCACAACAGACTGGGCCATCTGACCAATCAGAGCAGAGTAGACCAATCACAACAGACTGGACCATCTGACCAATCAGAGCAGAGTAGACCAATCTCAACAGACTGGACCATCTGACCAATCAGAGCAGAGTAGACCAATCACAACAGACTGGACCATCTGACCAATCAGAGCAGAGTAGACCAATCACAACAGACTGGACCATCTGACCAATCAGAGCAGAGTAGACCAATCACAACAGACTGGGCCATCTGACCAATGAGAGCAGAGTAGACCAGTCTCAACAGACTGGGCCATCTGACCAATCAGAGCAGAGTAGACCAATCACAACAGACTGGACCATCTGACCAATCAGAGCAGAGTAGACCAATCACAACAGACTGGACCATCTGACCAATCAGAGCAGAGTAGACCAATCACAACAGACTGGGCCATCTGACCAATCAGAGCAGAGTAGACCAATCACAACAGACTGGGCCATCTGACCAATCAGAGCAGAGTAGACCAATCACAACAGACTGGGCCATCTGACCAATCAGAGCAGAGTAGACCAATCACAACAGACTGGACCATCTGACCAATCAGAGCAGAGTAGACCAATCACAACAGACTGGGCCATCTGACCAATCAGAGCAGAGTAGACCAATCACAACAGACTGGACCATCTGACCAATCAGAGCAGAGTAGACCAGTCTCAACAGACTGGGCCATCTGACCAATCAGAGCAGAGTAGACCAATCACAACAGACTGGACCATCTGACCAATCAGAGCAGAGTAGACCAATCACAACAGACTGGACCATCTGACCAATCAGAGCAGAGTAGACCAATCACAACAGACTGGACCATCTGACCAATCAGAGCAGAGTAGACCAATCACAACAGACTGGGCCATCTGACCAATCAGAGCAGAGTAGACCAATCACAATGAACAATGAATAGTTTCTGACACTGTGAAAAAACCGCTGATGCTGTAATGTATATTATGAGAAAATTGTTTTTGAAAAGTGTTTTTGACTTTTTTGTTAACCTAGTGTAGGAGACAAAATTAGGAACCTTTAAAATAGCATAATAAGCACTTTAATCCACTCCCATTCTTAAGAGTGGAATTCATCTCTAAAACTTTGCAGTGTGTATATGTCCTAAGACCAAACATATGTTAAGACAGTAAATAAGGTATTTCATGTCATGTTGCCTTGAAGAGTTTAAGTTAATACTGACATCTGGTTTCACAGACAGGGTTTAGATTAAGCCAGGTTTAGGCATTAGTTAAATAAGGACATGCAAGTAGCTTTTTTAAACATGCCTTCGAATAAAACATTACTGGTGTGCATCTTGCGGAAAAAAAAATCACATATTTTTATATTTTAAGATATGCCAGTGCAAGTTTCTTTCAATTAAAACATCTCAAACATGCATTTTAGCCTGGGACTAGCTTAAGCCATAGAATAGCAATAAGAATCAGAATGAAGTCAGTAGTTACCGAGATATATCTGCTGTTTTGAAACGATTGGTCTTGCATTATTGTCACATTCACAGTCTCCCACTCTCCTTGAATGCCTCCAACATTAGATATGTTAGGTGGATGGCTGAGGCTAATGTTACATTCTATAGATCAACACATGCAAAAGAATGTTTAGCACTTATTCAGATATCTTTTACATGTTGTTTTACATGGTTAACAACAAATTATCAATTTCTGTTCTCTTAAAAATGTTATCTTACGGCTTTGGTTCCATCCATTGATGGCCACAGAACATTCTCCACTCACAAAGGGGTAGTTGAAAAGGTTGATATCATCACAGCTCACTGTTATGAACAAGATAACGGCATAGTCCACGGTTCCATCCTTCCTCACCTGTACATCCTCAGTGTAAGGCTTCACGGTTACATCTATCCTGAATTCATAAAGAGAGAGAATATGACTTTCACCCAAGATGGGAACCAATCATGAGTCTGTTGTCACGTTTAGCTTTGGTTTATCTGTATACACTCTTTATACTCTACATGGTAACAGTCATTTCTAGAGCAGTTGTCCACAAATTGATATTCAACATAATACAATGTCACAAATCACTATTTTCCAGAGAAACAAAATTATATCAATTAACCTCAAAACTGGCTACAAATGTTCTCACAAATGTTGATATTCAGATTACAAAATTAAAAATATAATGGACATCCATCAAAAGAGTTGAGATGAGATTTTGTGCCGTCTATGGTCAAGAGTAAAAATTGTGGAGGGTCATCTTACCCTACTGGACAGGCTCATTTTACCCCACTGGACAGGCTGTGTTTGCTTATACTAAACGGAAAAATGCATGCCATGCCAAAAAAAAAAAAAAACTGTTCTGAGGTCACTTACGCATTGTCCAAAACCAACGCAGGAGTCCAGATTTTGTCAAATGGTAACATAACGGCTGTAGCATTAGATGTTGTTGCATTCCACTCTAGTTCAAGATCCCTCCACACCTATGGAGAAAAAAATAAATGGTAACACTTTATTGATGGTCCACTTTAGACATTCTACTTACTATAAGTAACTTTGCATCTACATATCAACTAACTCTCATTAGAGTATTAGTAGACTGTCTGCTTAATATCTGCTAACTCTTTATTTTGATTCTCCCGACAAACATTCTACTTCTACATTCTACATTTAATGTATTATTCAACAATATTATTGATCTGCCTGCATTGACACCATTATATGAGAACTGAACTGAGCTGGACGATGACTTCATGGTTTTCTCCAGAGCGGCTAGATATATAAATTAACTAAATTATAATTTTTTTACAACAAAAATGAACCATCACAGAACTTACTTAACCCAGCTAACAGAATTTTGTTATAAGAACATTCTCCAAAAATCCATTGTTGGTTCTGGGAACGTAAAAAATGTCCAGTTTTCTTAACTTTTGGGGAACGTGTTTTAAAAGGTATAATGTTCCTCAAACGTTCTTTCAATTTAATTTTGATTTAAAATTCAATATTCTAATAACGTTGATTTCAAACATTCCAAGAACATAAAAATGTCCAGTTTCCTTAATGTTAATATAATGTTATTTAAAGGTTGGTATGATGTTCCAGACATGTTGATCTGCTTTATCAATGTAGAAATGTTCTCAATAAACACCTGCAATTGCTGATAAAGCACCAACTTAACTAAAGTCAAGGGTCGAGAGCCCAACTAAAGCAAACACTGATCTCCATGATGGTGACCTCAAACGAAACATTTTCAACCAAACATAATCAAACATCTGTTAATTCTCAATAAGATCTTCTGTAGACGTCTGACAGAAATAAAGTCAGTCTGGTTAGTAATAAGTCAAGCTGGTAATGCTGTTTGTGGAGTTGTTTCATCAGATCTTGAGAGAGATTATGTCTTTTATCTTCAGTTCATCTAAGGCTGTGGCTGAAGAAAGTTTTAGTTTGTTTGTTTTGTTTGTTTGTTTGTTTATTTATTTCAACAGGGACAATGTGCAAAAAACATTAATTAAAGATGCCTTGCACCAGATTTAGCCTAAGCTAGTTTCCATCTGCAGTCCCTGAGCAGGTGAATTACAATACAAAATATACAATGTAAAATGTATTTGACCACTCAAATGCAACTATTAATTCATTCAATCAACCATACAGCCATTACAGCCACCAGTCCTAATATAATCATACTAAATTTACTACATTAAAACATCACTAAAAATCATATATACATACACAGTTATCTATGCTGACACGACTGGGTTTCCAATAACGCTTTCCTTGTATTGCGAGAGAAGTCCTTTGTCTTCTTATTTCTCTTTCTTTCAGTGCTTGTTCACAGCCGGTGTTTGAATGATTGAAAGAATGTTTCAGGAACATCACACTAACCTTTAAATAACATTATATGAACATTCAGGAAACTGGACATTTTTATGTTCTTGGAATATTACAAATCAACGTTACTAGAATGTTGAATTTTTAAATCACAATTAAGTTGAAAGAACGTTTGAGGAACATTATACCTTTTAAAAAACGTTCCTCTAACGTCAAGAAAACTGGACATTTTTTACGTTCCCAGAACCAACGCTTTATATTTGGAGAACGTTCTTATAACACAAGTCTGTTAGCTGGGTTAATTCCAGGTGTAAACAGGGCCTTAGTTAGGAGACTGTCTAATGGATCATCGAAATAAAGTGTAACTAAATATACTTCTGTTGCTGCTTTATGAGTTTTTAGAGGAGATGCAAGTGTTTTTTTTTTCTTTTGAAAGTGAACATCAAAAATGTATCTAAACTTACCATGTTTACCTTGACACGGCTGCTCATTTGCATGTTTTTTGTATCCTAAACATGGTGACAAGGTTATACATTTTAAACATGTAAAAATTATTACATTGAAAAAAAAATGAATAGTAAGATTTACTTCGAATTTATTTTAATTGTATAATAATAGAAATAAGTCAAATCAACTTTTTTGTCATATGGAAAAAAGCGAGTAATTCTTAAAGCATTTGAGTTAATATAAGATATATTGGTTACACTTTATTTTGATGGTCCACTTTAGACATTGTACTAACTATAATTATTTTTGCAACTACATGTCATCTAACTCTCATTAGAGTATTAGTAGACTGTTAGGTTATTAGGTGTTAGGATTCGGGATAGTAGAATAAGTTGACATGTATTTGCAAAGTTATAGTTTGTAGAATGCTTAAAGTATAAACCATTGAAATAAAGTGTTACAATATATATACAATTTTTATTTGTGTTTTATTATTAATTAGATTTGTTTTTCGAGCATGAAAAAAGACAGAAATTATAATGATAAAACAATAAAAACAATCTGCTACTTACAAAAGACATTGTCTCATACTTCATTGAAGTGATGGTTACGTTGACAGAACAATCATCACCCTGCTGTGGCGCGCTCTTCAATTTCTTAGCAATTAATATATTTGCCAGACATCTACTGTTACATGGATCTGTCAAGACTGTTAGACCAGATTTAAACATGTTAAAAACATTACTTATTAAATTAAAAGGCATTGTAGACGTCGACAAAGCATTTGAGAATCCTCAAAATTACACTAGAAAGTCTATAGAAATACAGTAGATTACCAATCGGACATGAAAAGATGAGGAACAACAATGAGATCCGGTGTTGAAGAACCATTTCAGACACTACCAAAAACAAAAACAAAAAAGAGAGAAAGAAAATAGGCATACTGTATGTATATCTATAGTAGTTTAAGAAACAATTAAGAAACTGATAAACTTTACCTTTGCTAGCCATTGTGAATGAATTATTATATTCTCCAAGAATTTCACAAACTTTAGCTGTCACCACTTTATATGAACAAGCATCAGTCGTCTTTTTAAAGGCTAGGAGCTCTTTGAATACTACGTCAAAGTACAGAAGAACAAAGAAAATTGAGCCAGCTCATATTCAATTTCAGCCCACATTTTGTGTAAACTTTAGTTTTTGAGATTCTGATGAGCTCCTGAAAGAGCTTCAAGGCAATGAGTACAAAAGCCGTTTGCAGTGCAGCGTCAGCTACTGTACTGTACCAGGCCCTTCATCCTCCTCTCAGACAAACACACCAATCTATTAGCAGCTTCATGAAGGACAACTCATTCAGAAGAGTCTGTAATCCTCATTTGCAAGCTCTTTGTTTTGCCGGAGCTTTTAGATGTGCCTGATGTTAACAAAGACAATAATCACTGAGCCATACTTGTATGTAAACCCAACTGTTTTTAAAAGTCAGAAGAGGTTTTATTACCTGAAGATGCTTAAATTGCGTAGATAGATTCTTACATAGATCTTCAATCTTACATAGATTGCACAGATGCAGAATCTTATATTTTCAGTTTCATACATAATCAGTAACTCTACGGGAATGAATGCAGGACAAATGAGTAGTACATTAATTAATCAATTACATCATATCGATAACTAAGTTAACACTTACAACCCCCTTCATTTTTTCATATTTTGTTAGGTTGCAACCTTATGATTACATGCGTTAATATTCATGTTTCTTTAACATCAATCTACACGCCATAATGACAAAGCATTAACTGCCTTTAATTTATATGAAACCATTCCTTTTTACATTTATAAGAGCCACATGTATGAAATAATGAAACAATATTCATGCAAACGAGTTTAAACATTATGCACAAAGCTAATCTATATCCATGTGAAGTATGATCAACTTTGCAAACTTTAGGTTTATGCATGCTGGATACATTTAAAATAAATATCCTTTTGCAAATTAGCAATGGTGCGGTTTAATTATGCTAGACAGCAAAATCCCCAGAGTTAAATTATCTCTGCTCAGAGTACATATGGCCCCGTCTAAAGAGTGTTGAAGTAACTCTGAATCAGAGTTAAAGTTAATGAGATAATTAAGTGATTAATTATGTGTTGAGCATTAGTGATGAACACCTGCTTTTAACAAGGAGAATCACTGAAGGAAAGAGGAACAACAAGAACAAAAAAAAGAGAAACACAAGAACTACAACTGACTTCAGATGAAATCAACTGAAGATAAAAGAAGACATTAAGGGGCTGTTTACACGACACCATTTTCAACTAAAAACTTTTTATGCGTTTTGGACGTTCGTTAAACACGATAACGGCATTTTGGGTGACTGAACACACAAAGAACACACAAACTTTTGAAAACGGTTTCAAAGTGCACATTTTTGAAAACGGCCTCCGTGTAAACAACAAAAACGTGAATCTCTGAAGAATCTCCGATGACATCATGCACATGCGTATTACGTGTTCAGTCTATAGTGTTTCATCGCTATCTACTGGCCTGGCAGCAGAATACAGCGTTTTTAGTCGTTTTCGTGGATCCATGTGAATGGGGATTGTTTTGACAATGGTGTTGCCTGTTCGCGGAAAACTCAAAGGAAAAACTTCTCCATTTTAAGCATATCGTTGTCGTGTAAACGTACCCTAAATCTCTGAAGATCTCAGCAGAGTATTAAACAACTCCACAGCATTACCAGCTTCACTTATTAATAAACATTTTGACTTTATTTCTGCCATTCATCTGCTAGTTCTTATAGAGAATTAATAGAGTTTTAGTTGTTGATTTATTAAAAATGTTTACCATTATGGTGTTCAGTGTTTCTTTTAGCTGGGCAGTTTGACTCTTGACTTTTTATGTAAGTTTGTGGTCTTTGTAAAACTGTGTTTAACAAAATACATAATTTGTTGCAAAGGAAGCCAGAAACAAAGATGATCAGGTGCTGTAGCTTTTATCCCTGACCAAAAGTGATTATTTGTTTTAATATACTGTATTCAACAACAATACTTTCTTGCAACAGACCAGACACTCTGAACTTAGATTTTTAAATAGATATTGGCAAATTATTTTTTAAAAACACACACAGACATCAAGAATCAACATATGAATCTCAACAATGGTGACATGCTTCATGCCGCAATGCATGCTGGGAGCCAAGAGTTTTATACTATGGTGGCTCCAAGCATGCATTGCAGCATAAAACATGTCACCTTTGTTGAGATTCATATGCTGATTCTTGATGTCTGTGTGTCTAAAGATTTTCTTTCCCATAATCTTTAAAAAAAAATCACATTCAGAATGTCTGAGAATGTCACTTCCTGCTCAGCTACTGTTCGGACGCTCTTGCTTACTGCTCCGCGCTTTGCTCTATCGCTTTTACATTTTATCTCCTATTTTTTTATATATTTTATTTCCTTTATTTTATTTCCTTTTATCACCTAATTTTAACTTCAGCAAATCAGCACAGTGCTCAGACGACAAAGTTTGGATTACTACAAAAACTGAGAATTCTTTTACCCAACCAGCTTATATTCCGGGAAAGGAAAACACAACTGCCTACACTCACAAGTATAAGAGAGAAAATGCCTCTTCTGAAATCTACTTGCTGCACTAACTGCCACAGACTTTTACAAAGGATTGCAGTTCTTGAAACAAAGTTACTTACGGGACCACCAAACCAGACGGAACACACAACAGAGCTTCGTCATGGACACCCTCAGCATTCCGGTGAGTCCCATGAAACTAGTGCTCCTCGACAGGTAGAGAAACAAGCCGATCGACTTACTAATCGATGGCACACACAGGGAGCTAGACCCAAAGGCACTCGAGACATCAGATTGTCACGAGCATCACATATTGCCGCAGTAGCATCCTCTACCCCAGATACAGCTCTGACAAGGATTGCAAACACTGGTCTCCCACCACCGCCTATACATCTTGAGAACAGATTTGAAGTGCTAATGAATGTAAATGAGGAATCCCCAAATGTGATGAATGTGATCGAACACAGACTGAATGGGCCAGTGGCTAACACTGATGCTAACTGGCGCTCAAGGTCGAGCAGACAGCGGCACTCAGCTCAGAGCGCAGCCGAGCCCAGGACTCTGATAGTGGGGGACTCCATAATCAGAAACATTAGCGGCAGGGATACAACTACATGCTGCCTTCCACAAGCAACAACTTCTGATGTAAACAGGGAACTTCAGAACATTCTGATGAAACATAAGACTGCAAATCGACTCATCATTCATGTGGGGAAGAATGATATTCATAAAGAGCAGTCAGAACTCCTTAAGAAGGATTTCAATGAACTTTTTGAAACACTTAAAAGACTGAAAGTTCAAACATTCATCAGTGGACCACTCCCAGCAAGAGGAACAAACAGGTTTTCACGGTTGCTTGGGCTTAATACGTGGCTGCAAAAAACCTGCAATATAAAAGCAGTGAACTTCATTGACAATTTCAATCTTTTCTGGAGTCAGAGACAACTGTTTCATCGGGATGGCCATCACCCAAACAAACTTGGTTCAAGAGTGTTAAAGGACAATATCTACTTCTCCCTCAATCATCCTTCTGCAGTGTGTGCCAATCCACTCAATCTGAACGGCACACACACACCTGGACACAGTATGAATGACGACGGGACTTCACTTCAGCAGCAAAATGGACATGATAACACCACTCCGCCACAACAACCTCTGCTCACGGACACAATCTCAGCTGAGCTCTGCCAACAGAGCTCACCACAGACAGACATATCAGAACTGCTTGAAGATTCAACACCCAAGGACGACTTCCTGGAAAACAGCCAGGGAAGCCAGGACAGCATATTACAGCCTCCGATAACACCAGACCAACAGGCCCTTTCACCAGACACTTTCTCCCTCTCCCCAGCATCAGCATCGCCACTTCTGTGCTTCTCACAGAAAATGGAAGAACTAGTGCATGCTGGAACCAGACTATCCCACTCTTTTGCTGCGAGCCCCCAGATACCAACCAAAAAAAAGACAGGCACCATTACCACCCAAGCCTGCGGGCCCAGCTCGCCCTCCCCCTCCTTCTGTGAGAGCTCTTCGGCCTCTGCCACAACGCCAGGGCCCACACCCTCCTCCATCAGCTCGAGGTGAACCAAAAACAACTGATACCAGCTCTCAGTGATATGTGTCGGGTCCCCGTTTTGATAACAGTAACTTTCTCAAATGTTTACAGAACAAACGGGAACCCAGTGTGCCTGTATCTTTCTCTATTGCTGTTCTATTACAAGATAGAAAGTCTAAGGCCTTCAATAGCCGTGTAGCAAACCTAACTAATCTGGTGCCTCTTACACGTCAAAGTAAGATTGATGTGGGGAAAAGTAAGTCTGTTAAGTTAGCACTCTTTAACATCCGCTCACTTAAAAATAAATCACTTCTAGTCAACGACTTAATAACCACAAACAATCTGGATTTTATGCTTCTGAATGAAACCTGGCTAGAAGACAGCTGCAGTGCAACAATCCTCAATGAAGCAGCCCCCCGAACTTTACTTTTATGAGTGTCTGCAGAGCTGTTAAGAGAGGTGGGGGTCTAGCTGCTCTTTTTAAAGATATCTATCAATGTAAGCAAATATCATTTGGGAATTACTTGTCTTTCGAATATCTGGGTATTGTGTTAAAAGGTGCTCCACGCATTTTACTTATCATTATTTACAGGCCTCCAAAATACTCTCCAGCCTTTGCTGAGGACTTTACAGAACTGTTATCAACAATTACCTCAGAGTTTGACTGTTTTGCCATTGCTGGAGATTTAAACATCCACATAGATAATGCAGAAACCAATATGGCAAAAGAAATCAATACTGTTTTAAAAACTTTTGATCTGACTCAGCATGTACATTAGGGTGGCCCTTAAATGTACGAAAACATTTTTTTTCCGTTTTTCTGCAGCCTGACCCGCTAGATTTGTTCCATTTATGCTAAAAACACCCCAGAAAAAAAATGGGGCAAAAATATTAATATTTAGAGGTAGCTCAAGCACATCAAAGTTCGCTGTTTTTGT
This sequence comes from Abramis brama, assembly GCF_963993115.1. Lineage (NCBI taxonomy): Eukaryota > Metazoa > Chordata > Actinopteri > Cypriniformes > Leuciscidae > Abramis > Abramis brama. The sequence continues at coordinate 7,453,841 of NC_139963.1, read as the reverse complement.
AGGCAATTCTACAAGTCAGCAAAATTCTTAATTCTAAAACGTTTAGCATTGAGCATTGTATTCAATACTATACACAGTTTGCAGAATGCATCAAATCACATAGCCTATTACTTGATCACAGTTCAACGTGAGTACTATATTAATTATTTAACCAAATATATCTTACACAACATACATTTGACTATTGTAAGATAACTGATGATACGCATCTTTTCACATTTAGTCCAGGCAAAGTAACTAATTTTGGAGCCAAAAATAGAACTAATTGTAAAATAATTTTTTGCAGCTTAGATCATTTCTATGAGGTGTCCAGAAAAACATACTAAAAGTCCTAAGAAATCCTAGTTGAGGAAATATGTTAAATTCTCATCCATCCGAGATGATACACCCCAATGGGGCTATTTTTTTCCTTTACTCCTATCAAAATGAAATTTTACACAATGAAAGTACCCATGAAGAGTCAATTTTTTTGTATTACAAGTTTCTTTGAAAATGAATTTGAATATGCAAATGAGCAACACACTAATCAAATATAGGCTACCCAAAATACACCCGCATAGGCTTAATTTTTTCCTTTACTTCTACCACAATAAAACTTTACACAGTGAAAGTGTACATGAAAAGTAACATTTTTGTTTTACAAGTTTCTTTGAAAAATCTATTTTAAATATGCAAATGAGCTCAACACTAGGCCTAATTGACTTATGGCCAAGAAAACAGTCACAAGTAGAAAAAACAGGGGCCAAATAACTAACACATTCATGTCCATTCAGTAAGTTAACTTATGCATAAACACGATAAATTTGAAGTCACTTGCCACACTTACCTGGGTCACTTGCCACAAAAAGACTTATATTGACCTTAAGAATTGATTGCACAATCTTGCCTCCAGTTGCTTTCTAAATTCTTTTTTTTTTTCTTTTTTTTTTTTTTGCGAACAAGCCTTACCTAATGACATTCCCCCACAGATAACATCAGAAGAAAGTCAGAATAGCCATCTTAGTCATTAGTTATGTGGTGAGATTAAATTTTGGGCTGGTATATTTACAAATGATTGGTATTGTTGGTAAGATTACGAGATTACAGGCAGAAGTCATTCTTACCAACTAAACGATTCACTCTCACACAGAAGACAGATGAAAAACCAGATAGACACACTTTCCATTACAGCTCTTTAAAATAATTTTGCCAGACACCAAAACTGCTTCTCTTTTTGTAGTTAGCAAGTATTTCAGACCAGGCGGGCCACACATCAGACTTCCACCGTTTGTAAAGTAGCTTTGCAGTTGTTATGAGAAGCTAGCAACAGCAATATCTAGGTTAGTTAAAAAAAAAAAAAAAAAAAAAAATCAAAAAGAAACCTCCCCATGTTGTTGTTACCTGTTGTTACCGACCCTGAAGACTATACCAGTGGGGGTTATAGTATACCCCTGGTGGGTACTTTCATTGTGTAAAGTTTCATTTTGATAGGAGTAAAGAAAAAATAACCCCATTGGGGTGTATTGTTGCCTGGCCTTATTGGCACACATCTTGGATTGGTGAGAATTTAACATATTTCCTCAACTAGGATTTCTTAGGACTTAGTATGTTGTTCTGGACACCTCATAGAAATGATCTAAGCTGCATTATTTTACAGTTAGTCTGTCGTAAAACGCTACTTTGCCTGGACTAAGTTTGCACAGTTCAAAGTCAATAGTTCAGAGTTTCTTAACACCACACATTTCTGTGAAAGTGGCTTCGTTAGCCCGTCGTTAACACAATTTATGCTTCTTCAAGAAATGCATAGAATATATTTTGTGCAAAATAGGTGTAAATTCAGAATTGCCATTAAATAAGCAAGTATGTAATTTAAATAGTTTAGATAAAATTAGGCAAGTGGTAATTATCACAAATTGAGCATAATAACTGATTATACAAAATTTCAACGTCATCGAGCCACCTCTAAATATTGTTCAAATGAGCTCATATTTTGCCTGAATTATTTTTTCATGTATTGGAACAACTTGAGCTTGAGGGGGTCAGACATTTATAAATCAAAACTTGAAAAATAAGGGCCACCTTAATGTACATGGACCCACACACAATCGTGGACACACTCTAGATTTACTCATCAGTAAGGGTCTAAACATTTCATCGATTGTTATTAAGGATGTAGCACTGTCTGATCATTTCTGTATTTTCTTTGATATATTGATCTCTCCTGCCACTGAAGCTAGATCTGTGTCTGTCAAGAAGAGATGCTTAAATGAGAACACTAGTGTACTATTTATGAAGGCTATATCCTTAACACCAAGCATATCTGCAGACTCTGTTGATTTTCTCCTTGATTCCTTTAACTCAAAAGTTAAAACTGTAATTGATGATATTGCTCCTGTTAAAGTCAGGAAGAAGAGTGGCAGACAAAAAGCACCTTGGAGAAACTCAACAGCAGTGCAAAATATGAAAAGACAATGCAGAAAAGCAGAGCGCATGTGGCGGAAGACAAAACTTGTAGTCCATTATAACATCTACAAAGACTGCATCCATGCTTTTAATATGGAACTAGTTAAACTTCAGTTAAACAAAGACAAAACTGAAGTCATTGCATTTGGAAACAAAGATGAAGTTCTCAAGGTGAACGCATACCTTCACTCTAGGGGTCAAACAACTAAACATCAAGTCAGGAATCTTGGTGTGACACTAGAGTCAGACCTTAGTTTCAGTAGTCATGTCAAAGCAATAACTAAATCAGCATACTATCATCTAAAAAATATTGCAAGAATTAGATGCTTTGTTTCCAGACAAGACTTAGAGAAACTTGTTCATGCTTTCATCACCAGCAGGGTGGATTATTGTAATGGACTCCTCACTGGCCTTCCCAAAAAAACCATAAGACAGTTGCAGCTCATACAGAACGCTGCCGCCAGGATTCTGAGCAGAACCAGAAAATATGAACATATCACACCAGTCCTCAGGTCTTTACACTGGCTCCCAGTTAAATTTAGGATTGATTTTAAAGTATTATTACTGGTATATAAATCATTCAATGGCCTAGGACCTCAATACATTGCAGATATGCTCACAGAATATAAACCCAACAGATTACTCAGATCATTAGGATCATTCAAGAAGATTCAAGATTCAAGATTTTATTATTTGTCACATACACAGTTATATACAGAATATACAACCAATAGTGAAATGTAAATAGGGTCAACTCCAAGATAGTGCAATATTATAAAACACTAAGAAATAATTAACAATATAAGCAATATAAAGATAACATATTCTAATAATAAAAAATCTGTATGCTAAACAGAGAATATTTACAAAAATAAATATTAGTATATAAACAAATAGTAACGAGGGTTACATGGCAGCAATGTAAAGTGCAAGAAGATGCAGTTTTGTAGCTGCATTACAATAAAGAGCAGTTAGTGCAGAGTGCAGATATTAATGTGCTGAGTGCAGGTATCAATGTTCAGAGTACAGACGATGTTAAGAGACCAAGTTTAGGAGCCTAATGGCCTGGGGGAAGAAGCTTCTCCTAAGTCTCTCTGTTTTAGACCTCACACTGCGGTAGCGCTTACCAGATGGCAGCAAATTGAAGGGACAGTTATGTGGGTGGTTGAAGTCTTTAATAATTTTGTTGGCTCGACTCTTGCAGCGTTTATGGTAGATGTCTTGCAGGGGTGGAAGAGAGGACCCAGAGATGCGCACAACTCTCTGAAGTGCTTTACAGTCGTGACTAGAGCTATTCCCATACCACACTGTGATACACTGAGCTAAAACGCTTTCTATGGCCCCTGTATAGAACGTTTTTAGGATCGTTGGTGATACCTTAAATTTTCTCAGCTGTCTCAGATGGTATAGTCTTTGCCTTGCTTTCTTCACGTGTGTATGGATGTGAGAAGTCCAAGTAAGATCCTCAGAGATGTTCACACCGAGGTACTTGTAGCTGCTCACCTTCTCCACAGGTGTCCCACTGATCATGAGAGGAGTAAAGGCCTGCTGTCTCTTTCTGAAGTCCACAATCAGCTCTTTGGTTTTGGTCACATTCAGAGAGAGACAGTTGTCCTGGCACCAAGATGTTAATTTTTCAACCTCTTCCATGTATGCAGTCTCGTTGTTGTTGGAGATAAGGCCCAGAACCACTGTGTCGTCAGCGAATTTGACAATAGAAGTGGAGCTGTGAGAAGCCACACAATCATGTGTGTAGAGAGAGTAAAGTAGGGGACTCAGAACGCAGCCCTGTGGTGCTCCTACGCTCAGGGTGATGGAGTCGGAGGTGAACCGGCCTACTTTCACTACCTGGGGTCTATATGAAAGAAAGTCCTGAATCCACTTGCAGAGGGAAGAATTCAGACCCAGATTTAGGAGTTTGGAAGTTAATTTGCTGGGAATTATAGTGTTAAAGGCTGAGCTGTAGTCGATGAAAAGCAGCCTTGCATAGTTCCCATTTTTGCTGTCGATGTGAGTGAGGGAGGAGTGTAGGACGTGAGAGATGGCATCCTCAGTAGATCTGTTTGGCCGATAGGCAAACTGAAGAGGGTCCAGTGTATCAGGTATGAAGGAGCAGATGTTGTTTTTTACCAGTCTCTCAAATATCTTCATGACTGTAGATGTGAGGGCGATTGGACGATAGTCATTCAGGCATAAGGGTTTATTGTTCTTCGGCACAGGAATGATGACAGATTTTTTAAAAGATGAGGGGACCACGGAGGTAGCAAGGGACTCGTTGAAGATAGATGTAAACAATCCAGCGAGCTGGTCAGCACAGCACCTCAGAACGCGACCAGAGATGCCATCAGGACCGGCTGCTTTCCTGACATTCACTCGCTTTAGCGCCCGCCTAACCTCGTCCTCCGACACGGTGATTGCAGGGTTGTCGCCGCTCTGGCTTTCATGCGCGCCGAGAGGCAGAGTTGCGCTTCCGCGATTGCAATCAAAGCAAGCAAAGAAAGAGTTTAACTCATCAGCCAGCGACGGATCTGCTCTCACCTCTGTGGAGGAATTGGTTCCGAAGGTGCAGATGGTCCTCAGTCCCTGCCACATGCGTCGGGAGTCATTTAGTTGGAAGTGAGACTCCACACGATCCCTGTAGCGGAGTTTGGCGTCTTTTACTGCGTGGCGAAGAGCATAGCACGCTGATTTGTAATCGCTCATATTCCCTGACAGAAGACCAGCGTTGTATGTCTCCGTGCGTTTGTTCACTGCAGCACGAATATTTTTGTCAACCCATGGTTTTTCCCATCATATCAGCTAGAAATACCAAGGGTTCACTCTAAGCATGGCGAGTCCGCTTTTAGCTATTATGCCAGCCGCAGCTGGAACCAGCTTCCAGAGGAGATCAGACGTGCTCCTACAGTAGTCACATTCAAATCCAGACTCAAAACACTTCTGTTTAACTATGCATTTAATGAATGAGCACTGTGCCAATGTTCGTCCGACTGTTTGTACTGTACTGTATTTTATTTTTTATTTTTCTAAACTGTTTTAATTATTCTTATTTCTTTTTATTATTTTAATTTCTTCTATGTAAAGCACTTTGAATTGCCACTGTGTATGAAATGTGCTATATAAATAAACTTGCCTTGCCTTGCCTTGCCTTGATCTGTTGCAATAAAGTATTTTAGTTGAATATAAGCAATTAAAAATAAATAACCACTTTTGGTCAGGGATAAGATTAGTGCTTTATTCTTCTTTGTGATGCTGAAAATTATTGTCACCTGGCCATCTTTGTTCCTGGTTCTCTTTGTAACAAATTATGTGCTTTGATAAACACTATTAGAAAGACCACAGTCAAAAGTCAAACTGACCAACTAAATCAGACACTGATCACAATAATGGTGACCAAACATTTTCGATAAAACATCAATATCTAAACCTCGGTTAACACTCAATAAGACCTTCTGTGGACATCTGAAAGAAATAAAGCCGATCTGGTTAATAATATGTGAAACTGGAACACTGTTTGTGGAGTTGTTTAATCCTCCTCTGCTGAGATCTTCACAGATTTAATGTCTTCTTTTCTCTTCAGTTGATTTGATCTAAGGCTGTGGTTGAAGTCAGTTGTAGTTCTTGTGTTTCTCTTTCCTTCAGCGATTCTGCTTGTTAACAGCAGGTGTTCATCACTAATTCTCAATCATAATCACTTAATTATCTCATTAACTTTAACTCAGTTAAATTGATTCAGTGCTACTTCAACATTTTGTAGAGTGGGACCATATGTACTCTGAGCAGAGTTAATTTAAGACTTGTGATTTTGCTGTGCATATTCTTAATCTTAATTTATACACTGTTTTATAGTAGTTTCAGGTCTCTGTTAAAGGAATATTTCAACTAAAAAAAAATGGTGTATGCCTCCCTCTGAATGCACAAGGAGAAAATATGTCCCTATTCATTATAACTGCAAGAGGGGAAAAAACACTAGTTGATTCTTTAAAAAATTCTGTTTGTGTGTCCAAAAGAAAGTCTCAAGTTTGGACCGACTCAAGGGTGAATCAAGCTTTCACTGTAAATGCCAATAATGGCTCATTTGGCCACATCCAAGTCCAGCCAAGCAGCCGTTTCCTCCAAACAGAGCCGATTCACAGGACAGATCAGAACAGGTGATTGATATTTGCTAACTCTTTATGTCAGTGAGTGTTTTTCCTGTGTGTGATGATAATGAAGGGAACAATAGTGCATTTAATCGTGTTATGACAGCTGTCAACAACAATCAATCTTCTCAGATTACACATGCTTTCCTCTATAAGAAAACATACTCATTGGAGAGTTGTGTACATTAGATTTCGCCTCAAGCATGTTCTGTCCAGAGTGCTTAATGTCAACTTAATGATATACAGTGAAATTATGGTTAAATAGTCAATTATATATATATATATATATATATATATATATATATATATATATATATATATATATATATATATATATATATATATATATATATATATATATATATATATGGACTGTGAACTAGCTTGATAAAGCTGTGGTTGGGATAGGAATAATGTCCTCAGACGTTAAGACAATTACTTCTAACAGCCCACCAGAAACCAGGGTCATAACAGCACACAAGTCACGAGAAATGTGGGCCGATTTTAAGAGAGACTGCTTTATATAATTAAAGACACTAACAGATCTTCTTTTAGCAATTCTGTCATTTATTTGGAATAACATGCACTGATAAATCATCCACAACATACAATTTAGATTTTAATTACATCATTAGTACATTATGTAGTCACATATGACACTATTTCCTCATGCCAGTTTAGATTAAGACACATTAATAATAGTTTTAAGAGGAGATCATCAAAATAATATATTTGTATTATTGTTTACAATTCATGCTTCTATCTTTGAATATAGTGGTTTGGCATCTCATCTCATACAGCAAGCACTAAGTTTACTTATAGAATTACAAGTTTTGCTATCTTGTGTGGTTTGCCTTGTTTTCATTCATCCCCAAGGTTTTTAAATGCATAATATATGAACTTATTCTGATCATTGCCAGTTTTCTACAGATGACGTGCAGCAAACAGAGCAGATCTGAGAGGTTCTGTTCAAACTACAGCAAAGTGATGGAGGTCGTGTCTGTGTCCGAGTAGTCAAAGTTGTCATCTCCTTGGTTAGAATTATCCCAGAAGTTTAGATTATTAACCTTACAAATATCTGTCCGGGTGATGCTAATAATGACTATGACATAAAGTATGTAGATGCTTAGAAAAAAGCCAAAGCAGAATCGGTCTAGGCGGTAAGCAAAGGCCACTTTACTACTTTTCTCCTCTTCTCCTTTATCCAAGTTCTCCAAAATATATATATTTAAAAATTGGACCGAAATGAACCGAAAATGAAATGGAAATGAACCGAAATGGACCGAAAATTTCCTGTCGAATATTATAGGTTGTATTGTTTAAACAGAATGAATATTTTGGAAGTGAAATCTGAAAGGTGAATATGGATTATTGAATATCCATTTTATAATGAAAATGTGTGTCAAATATTTTTAATTGAAACACACCGGTGGCAAGCCGATAGTCGGTCCACGTGTTTCTGAGCGCTTACAGGACATCTTTAATTTATAAATGTATATTTGTTTTAATTTATTTTTTACAGTTAAAAAGAATCTGAAAGCACAGAATTAAAAAAAAAATGGTGAAACTGACCTAATAGCTGTAGCAATATCAAAAGCAAAGTGTTGGTGGTATAAAAAAAATACTGCCTATGAGCATTTTTAGCACGCGTTCAAATGAAATATGGGGCTTGAGTGTTCGTAAAAACAACAATAAAAAAATTTGAAATGATAAAAAAGCCACAATTGTCCCACTAATACTATCACGTGCAGTAGTGGTAATTTGCACCTATGAATGGGTCATAGAACTTCAAAATGAGTTTTAAATTCATGATTTAATAATGAGATTTTTATTCAAGTAAGGTTCTTATTCTAGATGTTTATGTTTGTAAATGCTGTGTGACTTTGACGCGTTTTAATGTGCGTGCGCGTGAACACTCGAGCCGCCTTCAAGTTCAAACACTGGAGCGGAGATGAGTTGCCATGGAAACGGCAACTGTTTACTGCAACTGTCAGCAAAACTCAGTCTCTCGCTGTTGTTTTCACTGCTTTCAGGTGAGTTTAGCCTCTAAAATCACACAAATAATACACACAACTGTTCTTGACACTTATCTTACTTGTAATTGACACGCTTCTGTTGAATATTTACTTTATAGAAATGGTTTAGTGTCTTCGAAAAAGTCCGTTATTATCTCAACCGTTTTCAGAAGAGGTAGGCTAACTTTATAGCTTGAGCTTTTGTTTATGAAAGTTTGGGCCTTTAATCACATCTTATGTGTAGATGAGAGGTTTTGATAGTTTTGTAAAGATTTTGCTTGGACGTGAGCTAATTTATTTAACGTAAACGTACTGTTAATCGGTGACGTCACTTACATGGAGTGCTTAAAAATTGCTGAAACAAATATTGATAAAAATTGTTCTGTGATTTCAGCAGCAACACAAATAATCCCTCTACAACAGAGGAAAGCTCCAAAATGTCAACATTTCTGAAGAAAGCTGCAGCCAGAGAAGTGGGAAACACAGGTGAGGTGAGGAAGCTCATTAAATAACAGAAGCAAAATTGGTTGCAACTCCGGTTTCATCACAAATTTAAGGAAACAGGCCTAACTATTATAGTTATGTTAAATTATTTTATAAGCGTCAAATTATTATTATTATTATTTTGTGATCAATTGTACTTTTATTTTTTGTGATCAATTGTACTTTTATTTCTCCATCAGGGTGTGGCCAAAGTGATGCTCTGTCGTCATTGCAAGTTTTCTGACAAAAGCCAGTCAATTCTCCTACAGCAAGATCTAATGAAACACTGGCACGTGACCAGAACACTTCACTGCATTTACATACATTCAAAACCAAAGGTGCGTTAAAGACTCATCTGGCAAGATTTCACTCTGGAAAAAAAAGCAAGAGAGTTTTCTACATTCAGTTGTTCAGTTTGTGAGTTCAGTGACATCTGTGAGGAAAAGACATAGTTTAGCCATCTAAAGCAACATGAGACTGTAACATGCCCTTTTGCAAACCGTACATTTGAAACAAATATATTATCAACTTTTAAAACGCACAAAAATTGCAAACATAGTAGACAAACTCCACAGGATTTAAAAGGATCTGTTTTAATGCATTGCGAACAATTTGTAACTGAAGAGGGGAGTATTTGGCAAAAGTGTATTTTTCATACATATGTCACCAAATAAGGCAGTACATGGTGAGAGAAAACAAAACACAATTCATTAGTTGTCTCTATCTGAGATTCTAGAAAGTTCTTCAGCACTTCAAGTGGCTTTATCTATTTTCTTTCTCTTGTATACCTCTCCTCTTTCTACACTGATAGAGAGACTACAAAAATGATGTAAAGGAGCTTGAGGAGAGGCTGAAAAACCAAGGAAAAGGAGATAAGGCGTTTGCGAAAATTAAACTTTCAAATGCAAGAGGGTAAGCATTTCAGTTTTACAGTTCCACCTGTACTGCATTTTGCAAAAAAAAAAGTGATGTGAAAATTTAGATGTTTGGGTGAACAATTTTAATTTGATCATTCAAACATGTATCGCCTTTTGCTTTGTTTCACACTGACTACTCACTGACATAAACATCTTTATCCTCATGGAAATAATATACAACTTTAATTAAAGGTACACTATGGCTGCGTTTACACTCGCGTCTCGCCTCCCTCAGTGCTACCGCGACAAAGCATGTACGCGACAAATGACGTCAGAAAAGTGTCAGTACATTATAATTGGTTATGGTCTATTACTATACCGATACCGAATCGTCCTCGTTTGCATCGCGATGCATCGTTGAAACGATTAATTTCGACACCCCTAATGTCACGTTGTCACTTCACTGTACATTCGCTCCTTAGTGGTCAGCTGCAAAATCGAAATCGTTGGCACTTTAAATCGTTGATGCTTTAAATGCCGTTTCAGTATTTTATACTTTGTTCCTGGAGTTCATAAAGTTTGTGAAGTGTTTTGCGCTAAAAATGTCCAATGTTTGTAAATGTGATCATTTTCTAATCTCACCTCTTAAATGTGTAAATATCAAGAATATTTTGATTATCCATTTCATGACTCCTTTAGCACACAAAAATGTTCTTTTTCACGTCTCCAATTTAAAGAGAGGTCATACTCTAATGAAAATAATACTTTTGCACTTTTTGATGAATCATTGACATCTTTTTTACACAGTATGGATTATTGGATTATTTAGGGCCTCTTTGGCAGCTAATTCCAAACTTGTTTTCAAATTTTAAAATGATCAATCTCATTTCTTTACAGACCATGTCAAAAAGACACATCGGAGGCACTGAGATCAAGGTCTGCATGGCACAAAAGTTAAAAGATCTGAGGAGACGAGCAGAAAGGTAATCTTCAGATGATCCAACATCAGTCTATTCCTCAGTCTATTTTGTGATCTATTCACAAATTGTCAATAGTGCTTTTTATAAAAAAGACGCATCACTCTTATACAGTTGTTTAAGCCAAGATGAAAACGACATTGCTGTTCGCCAGCATTTTTTGTTTCCATAGCATATTCACAAAACATTTAATGACTGACTAATAACAATACAATTACAAATTATTATTAATAATAATAATAATAATAATATCACTAAAAATATATAGGCTTAATAGCTAACGGTCTTTAGATCCGAACACAGCAACACAGTCATCTGTGAAAATCAAAAGCAGCTTCAAACACCGCCTTAAAAGAAAATGTATATCATGAAATCAAAATGGACCCTATTTACTTTGTTAGCGCACATTACTTTGTCTTGAGGTGAACAATTAATCTGTTTAAGTTAATACACAGAAAACAAATTGTTTGTCGTGGTAATCATTAATCAAAATCTGAAAATTTGCTTTCGCCCTGGAATGGCGTCCCTTCTCTGATGACGTCTGTTTGACGAGTTGGGTTTGAACATCCTTAACCCTCCCTTCCAACCGTTAGTCTGCTATGAGCAGAGATGGAGAGGAGGAGCGCTAAAGTAAAACCCTGCCCTCTGTTCAATATTCCGTTTCACTTGGAAATGCTTCACAACACTGAAATAAAGTCGGTTGCAACTTCCGATTCACGCAGACTTTAATGAAGAGACAGATGCCAAAAGTTAGGACCATTTTGCTTTCACTTTTAGGGAATAAGAGCACGTTTACATCCATGTTCTTAATGCGATTATGAACTCATTATGAACTTATTGAACCAACTCATTAAGATCTTCAGAAATGCTTGATAATTGGGCACAGGATTGGGTATTGCTAAGATACCGATGACACTAAATCCATTTTAAGGTTTTTATCCAAAGGAAATTTTTAAGACCTTATATACGTTTTTTTATTTTTTTTTTATTGCTCTTTTATAGCATTTCAACTTACATGCCAAGGAACCTTGGCTGGCATGCCGTTAAAACACCAACCAACCTACAAAGATACTAATAAATGTGTAATCCTTTGAACCTTCTAGAGGGCATGCTGTAGGATCTGCTTGTTTATATATTTGGCTACAGCCAATATACATAGACCAGTCATCACTTGAAATTAACAGATACAATCCTGAAATCCAGAAAGAAAAGAAAGAAAATTTTAGTTTATCAGGATAGACTGATAGTGTTTGCACTGCCCTAATCTTTGATTGTTTTTCTATCCCAAAACAGGATGCCTGCTGAAGGAGACAGAGGACTGAGACAACACACGTTCACAAACACACAATACACACACACACGCCCTTATACATCATCGTTTTAGAGGCTTTTTTTTAATGTATAATTTTAATTTGGTTTTGCTTTGTTTTAAACATTCAATTTGTATTGCATATTTTGAAATGAAATAAAAGCTTAATTTGAATTATTTGTTTTAATGTTGGGAAACATGGCTATAGGCCCTACAAAAGAACATGGTAGGCCTACCGTTGTCTGTGGTATATTGCTTAATGATTTTTACATGGGTTTCACATGAAGTTGCAGGTTTACATGGGGTGTAGGTTTAACATAGATTGTTGATGGGTTTCAAATGTTATTCCATGGGTCTCGCATGGGAATTTTACGTTTCACATGTGATCTCATGGGGTTCACATGTGATTATAGGTTTCACATGTGATTATAGGTTTCACATGGGAATTTTACGTTTCACATGTGAGCTCATGGGTTTCACATATGGGGCGCCGTTTGTAAAGCGGCTCACGCTGAAAATAACAGCAACATTTTGTCACATTTAGCTTCAAACAATGTTTAAAAAACTGGTATGAATTTTTGACGGTCACTTTTTACCACATTTACAACAATATTTGTCAACTTAGAAATATTTTAAATAGTTAAATCTAAATATTAAATGTTACACCTAAATGTTAAATCTAAATGCTAAATCTAAATCTAAATGTTAAATCTAAATCTAAATCTAAATCTAAATGTTAAATCTAAATGTTAAATCTAAATATAAATCTAAATGTTAAATCTAAATATAAATCTAAATGTTAAATCTAAATCTAAATGTTAAATCTAAATGTTAAATCTAAATCTAAATGTTGAATCTAAATGTTTCGGGTGAAACTAAATATTTAACTAATATGCAAATTCCAAATGCCGGTAACCGGAAGTGCCAAAATAAAAGCTCGAGGAGGTCAGTGTGTGTTTATAGTGGTTTATAGTGTCAAATAACGAATAAAAACCATCTCATAATAATAACTATAATATAATGATAATAACTACCTAAAATAATAAACACGTTTGGAGAAACTGTAGAGTTTCGTGATGAGAGTGATGACAGAGTGATGACATGATGTTCAGTCAAAGTGAGCCCCCTCGTGGCTATTATGGCTACAGGTCTTAAGTCCCACACTTTTCATAAAAGTGACACTAGCCTACTCTTCAAATACAGTTTCTCCAAACGTGTTTATTATTTTAGGTAGTTATTATCACGATAATCCATGTCCAAAAGTCCATTTCCTCGGATGAGATGTTTTTTATTCGTTATTTGACACTATAAACCATGCTATAAACCACTATAAACACCCACTGACCTCCTCGAGCTTTTATTTTGGCACTTCCGGTTACTGGCATTTTGAATTTGCATATTAGTTAAATATTTAGTTTCACTCGAAACATTTAGATTCAACATTTAGATTTAGATTTAACATTTAGATTTAGATTCAACATTTAGATTTAACATTTAGATTTAACATTTAGATTTAGATTTAATATTTAGATTTAACATTTAGATTTAACATTTAGATTTAGATTTAATATTTATATTTAACATTTAGATTTAGATTTAGATTTAACATTTAGATTTAACATTTAGATTTAGCATTTAACATTTAACATTTAACATTTAGGTGTAACATTTAATATTTAGATTTAACTATTTAAAATATCTCTAAGTTGACAAATATTGTTGTAAATGTGGTAAAAAGTGACCGTCAAAAATTCATACCAGTTTTTTAAACATTGTTTGAAGCTAAATGTGACAAAATGTTGCTGTTATTTTCAGCGTGAGCCACTTTACAAACGGCGCCCCATATTCACATGTGTTTCACATGTAATCACATGTGTAAATGTTCCAAAAGCACACATTTCCCATGTGCAAAACACATGTTTCACATGTGATCCACATATTTCACATGTGCAAATCACGTTTTTACATGTTAAATTTCACATGTGCAAAATCACACGTGCATGTGGTCACATGTGACCACATGAGTTTTTGCACATGTGAAGTTCATGTGTTTTTTCTGTAAGGGAAGTCAAGTTTCCACATATTCTGTCAAGAAACAATTAGTTGGCTCAGTAAGTTAGCTGTACTTTTCAATTTCAAAATAAAAATTCTAAAATACTTATCAGCATTATACATTTAGTAATAAATGAACTTACCCGTCAAACGCAGTTCTCTCCCTCACGATACTTCAGAGTCATTACTAGTCGCTGCCTGATGCATCGTCACTTTCTCGTCCAAGCTCTTTTAATATCGCTTCAACGTAAGATAACACCTTTTTCTGCTGCTTTCCCCTCTCCAGATGCCATTTTTAAATCTAAAATGCTCACAAAATACAAATATACCCTCGAATCTTCCCTCACTCGTCTCTGTCACAGCCATTCACTTGTCACTACATGACGCGCCTCTCACTAACAACGTCGTGATCCCGCCCATCTGCTCCACTGATTCGTCGGCTGTTTCAGCATCTGATTGGACTAGATGTATGATTGACATATGATTAGGAAGCTGACATTCTCAGCTTTTAACACGTGCCTGATATGTATATCATCGTCATGATTAGAGGACTTGAGCTGTGTCCCAAAGCAAAGAGTATAGAAGTAACAAGAGGCGAAACTCCGTTGCAGTTTTGACAACAGCCACTAGGTGGCGCTTCGGTAGCGCGGCCGCCATTTTGGACTGAACCAACGGCTTTACCGTTAGCACAACTACTGTACAGCATTAACATTATGTCTGGAAATAATTGGAAACAAAGAAAACAGTGTTCTGCCATCAACTGCAACAACTACCAGTGTACAAACAATCAACTAGCATTTCATAGATTCCCCAAAGATCCAGAGAGGTAAAGTAGAAAAGGTTTTTATTAACTTTAAAGTGATCTAACGTCAACGATAACAGGTGCTGTAACGTTAATGTAAGCTATCCCATAACCGCAGTAACAGTTTGCTAATGTTATGTATTTGGTCGAAATTGTCAAGACTCGAAATGGGCTTTTTAAATCGCATACTTTCAGAGATATGAACCTAACCTGGCAAATGACCGCTTTATTAATTCATTGTTATCACTAAATTAACCCTTTAACTAGTGTCACCTTTTTTTCGCATAAACATGAAAATCACTATCCAAACTTAAATGGTTGTAATTCAAGAATGCTTTGGAATTTAGACCTATGGTTGGTCTTGTTTTAATTTGTCAGATTATTGTTGAAGTGAAATAAATTATGAAAGTGAAACAGAAAAAAGTTATGCAAGTTTGAGTTTATTAAAATGTACAAATTTAAAATATAATTATTTATATTTTATATAAATATATATATTACAAAATATATTTTACTCTAGAACTGCAAGAAAATGAAAGCAAAAAATCTGAACAAATTGTGTTCCACATTTTAGGTTGATATGTTGATATTTCGCTTCCTCACCCTGTCTGCCGTGTGCTCTAACGTTACACGGTTTGGAGCTGCGCGCTCTTGCTCGCTCGCTTTAGATTCCGGGTGATTTTAGCTAATTTGCGGGCATCAGGGAGCCGCTATCAATATGCGGGAGACTCCCGGATCTTCCGGGAGACATGGGATATGTCTGCTCTAGAGATATTAAAAACTAGAAACTACTTTTTAGTTAATTTAACCGCTTTTGAATTTGAACCGGTATCGTTCAATTCTATGACAGCTGTGTTGCGTTCAGTCCAAGATGGCGGAGCTGCAGCTCTGCGCATGGGTGAGTTTGTTGCAATGGAACGTTCTATTGAGTTTCGCCTCTTGGTACTTCTATACTCTTTGCCCAAAGTGAAGGCTGCGTCCTTCGAAGGCCGTGTTTGAAGGCCGATTGCGTCACCGCGGCGAGACGAAACGTCACAGCGGCGCGACGAAGGACGTCCCAATAGAGAGCCTAAGTCCCTCCCCTTCCGGTCGACCACCATGGGACCTTATTTCGGAAAAATATTGTATGGTAGTCAATGGCGAGAGACAACAAATATTTTGATCTCGTTTGAATTGTGCCCTGATTTACACATATGATGTTTGTCAATTTAAAAGATACATTTTAAAGTTAAGAAAGTCGCATCTTTCAAATAGAAGATGTTGAAAGACGTATTTTGGGCATCATTTTGCTTAGTAATAAGTGAAGCTGGTAATGCTGTTTGTGGAGTAGTTTAATCCTCCTCTGCTGAGATCTTGAGAGATATAACCTCTTTTAATCTCAGTTGATTTAGGCTACGTTTACACTAAGGCGGTGGTTGAAGAAAGTTGTAGTTCTTGTGTTTCTCTTTCCTTCAGTGATTCTGCTTGTTATCATCATCAGTTGTCTTCAACATATATTTGTGGCCATCTCAGGTTAAACTTCATGACATTTACCTTTATTTAAGGAAGAAGGCTTGTTTTTTCAGTGGTCTGAATGTCTGTATTTTTAAGGAAAGTTAGCAGTTTTATATAAAACAAAAGTGAAATCATTGATAAATATTACTACATTTTCTCTGTAAAAATACATGTTTTTACAGTGTAGGATTATATAACTAGTTGTTGAAAGTTTACTGAAAGTTGTTGAAAGTTTACTGCTCAATGTAAACTTAAATGTATCATTTTATAAACTAAGAAAGTGGGCCAATTCTGTCCAGAGAATGATTGAAATAGTACACTTATGGAAAATAATTGCTAAGAATGTAAATGTGTACCTTGAAATGCAATGTAAGTCGCTTTGGATAAATGTAAATGTATAAGAGTACTTGTAAGTGTCCAACATAAAAACAATAAATCTCTTAGTTATATCCTTTATTAATGATATAGTTAATGAAATTCCTCAAATAAATTTGTAAATGAATATGTACAATCTAAAGTTTTAAATACAATATAAAATCAAATTCATGATGTTTCTTGGACATCACATACAGAAATGTTGCAGATCCAAATCATCAATCATAATATGTGTAGTTGTCATAATCATCCATCAAATCTTCCTTATCCCAGAAAATCTTCTTGGTTTCTTTGCAAATCCCTGTATTTGTGACAGCGACAACAGTGATGACGTAAATTATGTCAATGAACAAAAAAAAACAGAAACATATTTTGTCCAAGCGGTCAACAAAAGCCTCGTTGCTGTTTGCCACTTGATCTTTTTGGTCAATGTTTTCCAAAAACTTCACAATTTTTTGGAGGGAAGCCACCTCTGAAGCCAGATCACTGGACTTTGTTGTTGTAATCACACCAGCATCTGCTAATGGAGACCACACATAGATATATGTATATAGATATAAATGCATGAACACACAAGCTATTTATTCTTTATGTTTTCTGTATTTAGTATTCTCTTACCTTCATCCTGACCGAGGTTGGCAGTTTTTTGGGGGGTTTTGATGTTCTTTGAAGGCAGGAATCTGTTATCTAATGTCAGACGTGTCAACACAATAGACGTCACCATGCTCAACACCAGATTGACCAGACAGAAGCAGAAGTGATAATCTTAGGAGCAAAATCCAGAGCAAACAATAATTTACCTATCAGTGCATAACTGTAGATGAATAAAATATAAGCTGTACAGTATTATAAATTATGTAAAAATCAGTGTCACATCAGCTAACCACTGGGGTACCTCAGGGTTCAGTGTTGGGGCCCCTTCTCCTTTCAATATATACATGTAGCACATAAGACCTATCATCTGTTCACAAAGTTCTTCTTATCACTGCTATGCTAACAACAGTTCCACCACTGATTCCAAATCTCACACATTTATGAACGCCTTTATGAAACAAGACAAAGCTCCTTATTGTTTCACCTACTAGTTCAGGAATTCATCACAACTTCACAGTTCAGCTTGACTTGTAAATGATATTACCATACAGGACAGCCAAGAACATGGTATGGAAAACCTGTTTCCGCCACAGAACATCTCACGACTCAGACTTTTTTTTTATCTCAGAATTGTGTGATATAAAGTCGCAATTGTGTGTTACAAAGTCAGAATTGCATGATATAAAATTGCAATTATGTGTTATAAAGGCTGACTTTTTTTTTTCTTAGAATTGTGAGATATAAACTCACAATTGCGAATTATAAAGTTAAATGGTCTTTTTTTCTCAGAATTGCATGTTTATATCTCGCAATTCTGACTTTATAACACGCAACTGGGATGAATAAAGTCAGAATTGCATTATATAAACTTGCAGTTCTGAGGAAAAAAGTCCATTTGACTATATCTCACAATTCTGAGAAATAAAGTCACAATTACGAGATGTAAATCACAATTGTGAGAGTTGCAATTATCTTTTAAAATGTTTTATTCTGTGGTGGAAACAAGTTTCCATAACATAATATCAGGTGTATAGCAATCATTAGAGATTTGAGCCTAATCTCGCACAAGACGCACACAAAAAAAGACAGTGGCAACATTTTTGCTAAATAATGTTACATTACTTCTTACTGTCTGGGTTCTGCCTTTGTCTTTGTTTAATGTTTCTATGTTTATTTTGTCCTTGACCACATGGCTTTTTTTTGTTGTTTATGTTGGCCATGTGCTCCTCTAGTCCTGCCTCACTGTTTTCCTTTACCACGCCCCCTCGTTTAGTTATTATAGACTTTATTTTACTAATTGTGCTCACCTGGGGCCTCATTTATAAAACTTTGCATAGGATTTGCGTCAGAAGTGGCGTACGGATGAAACATAGGACGTGCGTACGCACAGAAATATTCGGATTTATAAAACCGTGCGCACGCACATCCTACGCAGTTTTCCCTTAATAAATCACAATCAATTCTAAATGTAGCGCAGCTTTTGCGGCTTCATGTCACGCCCATAGTTGCCCATAAATAGTCCGTGAAACGCCCACAAGTTAATATTCATCGATTGCGAAATCATGGCAAACACAGAGGAAAGCCAAGAAACGTAACTTCACTCATGCGCAAGCGTGAAGCGCATGATCAGCCATTGTGCGTCATTACGCATTGTGATGGCATCATGGCATTTTATTACCATCCATTTGATTGCATCTGACAAGCTACAGATGTGTTATGAGGATGAATTGCATAACATGCTAATATTATTGCAGAACATATTTATATCTTTTTGCAAATATGTGTTAATTTGCATTTCTGTTGTAATCTTCGTTTGATTTAGTTTGTTTTACACTGCAGATCGATCAAACGGGTGTTCGTGTAGGCTGTTAATTGTAAGACTTGCTTTGTGAAGTCTTCATGTTATTTATGAGAGGCAGTATTGCCATTTCTTTTACACAACGGTCTACAGTTTCACACACTTTCACGTGTTTCTTCTATCTGCCGACGGTGTCGCCATTTCTTATTTCACCCATTTTTGTGCGTACGCCTGGGTCAGAGTTTGCGTGAAGGACCGCACATTTTCCCGTCAAGTTTGCTTTTTATAAATACCAATTATTGCGTAGAGAGCAGCGTACGCCTTCTTTTGTGAGTACGCAACGTTTATAAATGAGGCCCCTGGTCCTTGTGTGCTTTCCTCCCTATTCGCTGTGTTCTCTTCCCACATATCTTTGCATGCTTATTTTATGCCACATATATGTAGACTGTTTGTTGCGCTACATGCTGAAGTCATGTCTTAGTCTTTGCTGCAGTTACCTGTGTATCCTTGGTAAAGTTTTGCTCTGTTCATTTAAGCCGCGTTTCCACCGCAGGAACTTTCCCCAGGAACTAGGAACTTTGGGCTGGTACTCGATGTGTTTACACCGCAGGAACCAGGGTCTAAATGAAGTTCCGGGTAAATATTTCCCCCTCCGATAGTCCCTGCTCACGAGGTAGTACTTTTTCAAAGTTCAGGAGCTTTCAGGGGTGGGACTTGTGCGCTGCACAAGCTGATTGGTTGTGTTCATGCCGCATTTTGGTTGGATGACTCCACGCAGCGTTTTATTTATTTTTAACCTCCCTTTTTAAACAAATCTATTGCGGTTTGTGTCGTGGCTTCATGCAGTAAGAGTTGTCTGTCTGCAAATATGGAATTTAATAAAAAAAACTGGTGGACTGGCGACGAGTTTCAGGCTTTATAAGGGTATTTGTGGAAGAGGAAACTTTCTGCGCGTTCGTCCCAGCCATCTCACGGTCAATGTCCGCAATAGCTGATAACATACAAATTTTATATCTAACGTTAGCATTACGAGCTTACTGAACACGCTTTATCAGTGCTCGTCTCTTTTCTGCCACAGCTTTTATTATTAAGTCATTATGTTTACACATCATCTATTGCAAGGCACTCCAAACCATGTAACAAATTTACTATAACAGGATTGAAATAGCGCTTTGAGGTTAGTAACAAACAACTATTTACAAGACTGTCACTATTTATGACGGGGTTCAGGCTTTTTATAAGCATATTTGCGAAAGAGGAATTTTTGCGCGTTCGTCCCAGGCATCTCACAATAACTGATAACATACGTTGTCTAATTTTTACGCATACGAGCTTTCTGAACACGCTTTAGTATCAGTGCTCGTCTATTTTGTTTTGTTAATTACCTCGTTAGTAAACCAATACATAACTGCAGCACAGTTTGAATCTCCTCCATACTTATTATAAATGTGGCGCTCAAAACTGATTACCGTCCGTTGCAGACTGGGAGGAGCAGTTGCGCGCAGTTTACCTTCCCGGTACTTTAGACAGCGGTGTACACGCAGAAAGCAACCGGTCTGGGGCAAAAAAAATTCCTGGGCAAAAAAATTCCTGGGACAAATTGTTCTGGGTAATTTCGGTGGAAACGCGGCTTTAGTTGTTTATTCTAGGATAGTTTAGCATTTGTAGTAACTTTAACCATCCTAAATGTGTCCTAGACAGCAATAAAATGTTATTTCTGTTGCCCAGGACTACACTAACAGGTGAGCAAGAGGCCTGTTGTTTTGTTCTTTCACTTACGGAGGATAGGACTACATCGTCCACCACTGCCTAGGTGATCATTGAGGATGAAAAGGAACATGGTGAAACTCAGGACTAAGGTGACCTTAAGGTTGTTGCGTTCTCCTCCTTGAACTGGCAGAGAAAAGGTCACCAGGTCAGCCAGCATTATTAACACACTGGGCAGGATCAGGGTCACAACAGCACTGAAAGGACTGATGGATAAAGAGACCTGTTAACAGATGACAGGAGACAGAATATGTATCAGTTTAATATTTATGTCTTCACTACACAGATAAACACCTATCGATATTCTGTAAGAATGTGGTCCTTCTCTGCTTTTTAGTAAATGGTAGTGCAGAGAACATTTTTAATTGTATATACATATGTATAATATTTGTTAATATATGTATAATATCTGGGGAAAAAAAGTATGGAATGTTGGACCGTCACTGTAAACATTCTTTTTTTTTTTTTTTTACATCTATAGCCCTATGCAGACGGGACTAGTTTAATATGGAGAGGTATGGTAAAGTAATAATTTGCAGAGCTTCTCAGTGATTTTAGTCCCGTCCGAATGTGCATCTCAGTGATCATTATGGACAATGTCAGTAAATATTACGGGGACTTTTGCTTACAGTAAAAAGGTCCGGAAAAATTACCCTTTAGGTAATACTAATCCCGTGCGAATAAACCCTCTGTAAATATGTATGTAAGTAGTTTTCCGCATTTTTTCAAGTATGGAGATGCTTGAAAAAGCATTCAGTTGCGTTCTAGACGCTGGGACAAGCTCAAGTGTTTTCCACACACCATTCAGATCAGAAAGAAGATCGAAAGCACTTGTTAGAGGCACAAAACTTCTTTTAGCATTAGGTAAGTGCCTATTACCAACACAATCCAATCTGAAGTTAATTAATACACAGCAAAAACTACAGTGTTAAATTAACACTCCTGGGAGTGTATATGAGTCCACACTCAAGAGTGTAAAGTGTTAAAATATGGGTGTTAAATTAACACTCAAGAGTGTTAAAGTTAATGAGCTAATTAAGTAATTAGTTTAGTGATGATTGAGCATTATTGAAGACACCTGATGTTAACAAGCAGAATCACTGAAGGAGAAAATCTCAAATTGTAAGATTAGTTACCATTATGGTGATCTGTGTTTGCTTTAGTTGGGCTCTTGACCCTTATATGTTTACTTTAAATTTTGCTTGTCTGCTGTTATTGATTTATAACAGTCAGATGAACAAAGAAAAAATGTGATCTGATGGTGTTGGTTATGTTTTGACATAATCATGTTGTGATCCGAAAAACGAAATTTATTGAGATAGTTTGGTTTAACTTGTTAATTACAGCAGCTCTGTGATTCCACAACATATGATTTTCAGTATTTTTCATATAATCCAAAATATTTAATAAACATTGTTCTGATCAAAAGACTTTCAAATGAATTTATTTAGAAACACATACATCAATAATCAGCCTGTGAATCTCAACAATGGTGACAGTAATAAAGCATGTTGCAGTGGCTGCCACCAATCACAACTCATTAATGGCTCCCATCATGCATTGCGGTATGAATAAATTATGATCCGAATTGTCTATGTAATTTACTTTTCCTAATTGAATATTCGTCACCATTGTTGAGATGCATAGACTGAATCTTGATGTCTGTGTGTGCCTAAAAGTACGATTTTTTATTTTTTTTTAAACAACTTTTAAAAAATCCTTTATATTATATAAAAAATTCTGGGCATTTACGCAGAATCACAGTTATGCTGTAACCAACAACATAATTCGAAGTCAGAAAGAAGGATCTTAATGAGCTCAGTGATCAAGTTCAAATGATGATTGTCATAATATAACCAACACCATCAGATCACTTTTTTTTCTTTCTTCATCTGGCAGTTATAACTCGGATACAACAGCCAAACAAAAGCTAAAGTAAACATATAAGTGTCAAGAGCCCAACTAAAGCAAACACTGATCACCATAACGGTGACTCGTAATTTGAGATTTTCTCCTTCAGTGATTCTGCTTGTTAACATCAGGTGTCTCCAATAATGATCAATCATCACTCAATTAATCACTTAATTATCTAATTAACTTTAACACTCTTGAGTGTTAATTTAACACTCATATTTGAACACTTTTGAGTGTGGACTCATATACACTCCCAGGAGTGTTAATTTAACACTGGAGTTTTTGCTGTGTACATCGCTCGACCGGATATAACTGTTAGGTTATATGTGATATATATGTGATATGCGCATGTGATATCAGGAAGCAGCATAATACACACATGACGACAGGAGGGTGACGGCAATGAGCAAATCGAGTTACCCCTCCCACTTCTGGTAGTTTTACTGAGATATCTTATCCCGTGCGAATTGGCCATTAATATTACAGACGTCCTGTGGTAAAATTATATTACTCCATCTACCCTTCTGTCCGAATAGGGTTTATGGTTCCATGAAGAATCTTTAACATCCATGGAATCTTTTAATTTCACAAAAGGATCTTCATAGTGGAAAAGGTTATTCTGATTATAAAAATGTTCTTCATAATAATGAAGATTTTTTTTTAAAGGTGCTCTAAGCAATATCACACGTTTTTTAGGCTGAAACATTTTTTGTCACATACAGCAAACATCTCCTCACTATCCGCTAGCTGCCTGTCCCCTGAACACACTGTAAAAAAACGCAGTCTCTGTAGACAGCCCAGGCTCCACAAACGGCAACAAAAACAAACTGGTCCAGCCTGGACCACGAAACATAACAAACAGTGTTCCAGCCAATAACCGACAAGAATGATTTGGGGGTGGGGGTTGGGGGGTTAGTGCGCGTGCACATGAAGGGGGGTGTGGGGAGTGGAGGAGAGAGAAGCATGAGAGAGATGTCCTAGATAACAACAACGACTAACGTTAGAATTATATTCTCTTGAGTTTTGATATGGCCGACACACGGCCATAGAGACGACGTTCTGATGAACAAATAGCAAAGAAGAGGGAAAAGGAGAAGGATCGTGCAAAGTCCCGAATTTACATTGGAAAAGCCTGTTTCAGGAAGCAGGGACGGGATGAGGAGGAGGGAGGGTCGAGCTAGCCTCTGTTTTGTTTGACAATACTTCGAACGTCAACAAGAAGTGACGTCACCCAACATCGCTTAGAGCACCTTTAAGATCCCTCTCAATGGTATTATAGGTGGTATAATGGTTGAGAAAGGTAACATCCCAAACTTCTGTAATCTTGTATTCTGTACATACACAGAATGTAAAAAGTGCCTTTATTATGCCTTTTTATGGTTTATGGTTTCCTCCTCCTGGAACAAGAAGACAGCTCCCTCGAGAACCACATGAGGGATTTTTAGATCTGGTATGCCAGACCCACTTTCCAGACCACTCTCTTTGTGTCTTTTATTACACAAGTCTCAATAAGTCAGTAAAGTTAGTTAGCCTGCCCATGGAAGGTCTTCGAGGGACACTTGTGGATTACGTGGTGTGGGTATTCACTGTCTGTGTGGCCGAAGAGGAGGAACCCAATTGCCTTTATTATTACCATTCATGCAGTGTATTATTTGGTTGTTAATGAAACGCCATCGCTACTGTTCGTATTACTGCATATTAAGTGCTGAGGTGGTTGGTTTCAGATAGGTGCTGAAAGTGGTAGACCAATCACAACAAACTGGGCCATCTGACCAATTAGATTAGACTAGACCAGTGGTTCTCAAACTTTTTACACCAAGTACCACCTCAGAAAATATTTGGCTCTCCAAGTAACACCATAATGACCAATATGAAAATACAGTAGTGTAGTAGGCCGAACTATTCAGCTACAGTTATGCACAGCTCAAAAATGAGGCGGCTTAATTTCTAATAAGAATATTTATTATTGTCAGCCACTTTAAACATTGTAAAAACGCAGTTTGAACATTAACACTGCACTGTTCTGCTTACATACAGGTAAATAAAAAACTTAAATAATGATTCAATTAAAATGTATTGCACCTAAAAGTGAAATAAAAACTGTAGCCTACTGTACTTAAAATATTAAGTAAAAAAAAAAAAAAAGTAATGTAGCCTACTTAATTTAAAAAAAAAACACAGGCTGTGTATTCATATTTAACCTTTTTAAACGTACATTTAAAATATTCTGGCTGACCCCTGTGAGTTTTTCAAGGCGATCATTATTTAGAACTGCTCATTTTTTTTGTTTCCATGGTGACGCGTCATTGCTTGTCACATGACACACCGCAGCCTAATGATCTGCTTTTATTTCATTTTTTTATTCAAAATATTCACAAATTTGTTAGCTATGGCATGAAATATTTGATATTCCGCAAATATATGCAAGTGGAAGTGTTATGTTGTTTAAACACCTTTATAACGATCGCGTTAGTTGAGCTATATGAGTATATGCGCCGTCATGTTAGTTTGTGCCACTGTTCAGAGAATCGGATCTGTTGGATTTACAGCACGTGAATTCATCCACTTCTTCCGAAAAACATGATAGTAAGTGGCCGGTGAACTGGGAGAAGAATAGAGTTAACTTTAAAGTTACTTACACAATGTGTAACTTACACAATCTGATATGAATAAAACGTGTCGTCTAATTATAATGGAAATTATTATTATTTCCACTTCCATAGACATCAGTGTGTATTTTACAAATTCAAAATGTATTGTTTTTTTTAGTACTTATGTGAATTTAAATGTCTGAAACCTAAAATAAACATTATGTGGTTAAAAACACAAAATAATTGTGATATTTGACAGCGCCTGAGTAGCGTGCGTCCATCTCTGGCTCAGCGCCAGCCAACTGCGAAAGCACATTTGAATTTAGCAGTTGATCACTTGATGCACTGGCCGTTCTACTCACACCGGTGTAATCGTATCGTACGCTCCAGGGACCAGCCAAGACTGATCACACAATAGACAGTAAAAAAGATCACACCGGTTTGATCTTACGTGCGAAATTCAGTGATTCCTCTGTGTACCACTAGACGGAGCCTGCGTACCACACTTTGAGAACCACTGGACTAGACCAATCACAACAAACTGGGCCATCTGACCAATCAGAGCGGAGCAGACCAATCACAACAAACTGGGTCATCTGACCAATCAGAACAGAGCAGACCAATCACAACAAACTGGGCCATCTGACCAATCAGAACAGAGTAGACCAATCACAACAAAATGGGCCATCTGACCAATCAGAGCGGAGCAGACCAATCACAACAAACTGGGCCATCTGACCAATCAGAACAGAGTAGACCAATCACAACAAACTGGGCCATCTGACCAATCAGAACAGAGTAGACCAATCACAACAAACTGGGCCATCTGACCAATCAGAGCGTAGCAGACCAATCACAACAAACTGGGTCATCTGACCAATCAGAACAGACTAGACCAATCACAACAGACTGGGCCATCTGACCAATCAGAGCAGAGTAGACCAATCACAACAGACTGGGCCATCTGACCAATCAGAGCAGAGTAGACCTTCTTCGAGTCCGTTGCAATTTCAGATGTCGTTCTGCCAGTATCTGGCGCAGGTCACAGCAGAGTAGACCAATCACAACAGAGACAGATGACTTCTTTTCTCTTCAGTTGATTTCATCTAAGGCTGTGTCTGAAGTCAGTTGTAGTTCTTGTGTTTCTGCTCGTCTCTTTTTTCAGTTCTCTTCTTTCCTTCAGTGATTCTGCTTGGTAACAGGCTTATTAAGGCTGAGATGACTCCATATTTAATATACACAGACTTTGTGGCTATGGCCTGCTTGTGGCCCAGATCTGGCAAACAGGAGTGAGCCACCCAAGGGCCGTCCTTCCACTCTCCATGTGGACCAGATCATCTTTCCACATGTGCCAGATGTGGGCCGGATCTAGGACATCACAATGTTGCTATGTGGGAACTTCTTAAGTCATAATAGTAACCTGCTACAACAAGAACAAGCTCTGAGAGAGTAGAGTATCATCATGATCTTCTGTATATACCTGTGAAACACTCTCTACCTGATTTAGGTTGCTTTAAAATCATTTTAATCTGGGACTAGCTTAAGCCTTGTCTGTGAAACTGTCTGTGTTAAAAGTACTGGAAGAATCAAAATGAAGTCAGTAGTTACCGAGAGATAGCTGCGGTTTTGAGACTCTTGATCTTGTGTTATTTTTACATCCACAGTTCTCCACTCTCCTTGAATGCTTTTGACCACAGATATGTTAGTAGTGGGACTGATAGAAACCCCACAACCTAGATCAACACAAACCAAAGAACATTTTGCTGTTTAGCAGTTATTTAGATATCTTTTCCCATGTTGCCACAATTAATCATTTATTCTGGAAGAATGGTTAATAACAAATTATTAACTTCTGTGTACTGTTCACTTAAAATGTCATCTTACCTCTTTGGTTCCATCCATTGATGGCCACACGACAATCGTCATTCACAAAGGGGTAGTTGAAAATGTTGATATCATCACAGCCCACTGTTATGAACAAGATAACGGCATAGTCCACAGTTCCATTCCTTGACACCAGTACATCATTAGTGTACGGCTTCATGGTTACATCTATCCTGAATTCATAAAGAGAGAGAACATGTCATCCAGCTGAACCATTCATGAGTCCCACTAAAGGGAGCCATCCAGTGAAGATTTTCATCAATCCAGCTGTCTTATTCTGTTATGTTTAGCTTCAACTGTCCTCATGTCCAGCTAATTTATATACACTCCATATTCTTCATGTAATTTTTATAGCAGTTGTGTCATCAGTGGCTACACAGCAAAATCCCCAGTGTCAAATTAACACTGCTCAGTGTTTATATAATCCACACTCAGAGTGTTATAAGTAACACTGAAGCAGTTCTAAAGTTAATGAGATAATTAAGTGATTAATTGAGTGATGATTGAGCATTATTGAAGACACCTGATGATAACAAGCAGAATCACTGAAGGAGAAAATCACAATTCATCATTATGGTGATCGGTGTCTGCTTTAGTTGGGCTCTTGACCCTTAAATCTTTAACTTTAGATTTAGTCTGGCTGCTGTAATTCAGTTATAACAGCCAGATGAACAAAGAGAAAAAGTGATCTGATGGTGTTGTTTGTGTTTTAACAATAATTTTTGACCTGAATCACTGAACTCATCTAGAGTCTAATCTCTGAGTTAGGTTTACTTTATTGATTATAACAGCACTGTCCTTGCATAGCATAATATATTTTGAGCATTTTCGATGTAATCCAATGGATTTCTTAAAGTTGTTCTGAAACCAAAAGTTTTTTCTTTCTTTTTTTCTTTTAGACACAAAGAGATCAAGAATCAGCCTGTGAATCTCAACAATGGTGAAAATTATAAAGCATGTTGCAGTGCATTCTGGGTACCACCAATCAAAACTCATTCATGGCTCCCATCATGCATTGCTCCATGAATAAATAATGAGGTTAATTTTCTTGGTAATTTTCTTTACTCTTACTATTTTATTTCATTTCTGCTGTTTTTATGTGACTTAAAAGTTTGTTTTCTAATGTTCAGAGTTGATCTGTTTATC
The DNA here is from genome assembly GCF_963993115.1 of Abramis brama. NCBI lineage: Eukaryota > Metazoa > Chordata > Actinopteri > Cypriniformes > Leuciscidae > Abramis > Abramis brama. Next base: position 7,425,202 of record NC_139963.1, on the reverse strand, counting down.
TGAATATGCTGTTTATCACCATTGCTGAGATTCATACGCTGAATCTTGATGTCTGTGTGTGCCTAAATTAAAGATTTTCTTTCCTTTTCAGAATAACTTAAAAAATCCTTTGGATTACATTGAAAATGCTAAAAGTATTATACTGTACAAGGCCAGTGCTGCTATAATCAATAAAGTCAATCTAACTCATAGATTAGACTCTAAATGAGTTCAGTGATTCAGGTCAAAAAATGATTATGTTAAAACACAACCAACACCATCAGATCACATTTTCTCTTTGTTCATCTGACAGTTATAACTCAATTACAGCAGCCAAACTAAATCTAAAGTTAAAAATGTAAGGGTCAAGAGCCCAACTAAAGCAAACACCATAATGATGACTTAATTATTTATTTATTTTTCTCCTTCAGTGATTCTGCTTGTTAACATCAGATGTCTTCAATAATGCTCAATCATCACTCAATTAATCACTTAATTATATCATTAACTTTAACACTGCTTCAGTGTTACTTATAACACTCTGAGAGTGTGGATTATATAAACACTGAGCAGTGTTAATTTAACACTGGGGATTTTGCTATGAAGGCATACAATGCAGTGAGGGCAGTGTTGTGATTAAGTAATCTTTAATTAGTTCACCCAAAAGTGAAAACTCATTATCATCATGTTGTTCCAAACCTATGACTTTCTTTATACTGTGGAACACAAAAGAAAATGTTTTGAAAAATGACCAAAACAACACTGGACCTGTAGATGTATTTTGCATGAGATTTTTTTTTTTTTTTTTTGAGCCACACAATTTCATAAGATGCTTACAGGTTTGAAACGACATTATAAACTGTACTGAGAAATTCATACAGCCAAACTATACCCTCAGTTTTGCCTTGTTTCAGAGATACTAAACAGAAAAAAGCATGCCATGCCACAAAAAAAAAAAAAAAAAACTATTCTGAGGTCACTTACGCATTGTCCAAAACTAACACAGGAGTCCAGATTTTGTCAACTGGTAACAAAACGGCTGAAGCATTAGATGTATTTCCATTCCACCATAATTCATAATCAGTCCACATCTATTGAGAGAAAATATACTTCTAAAAAGACTTTCACTGATGTAACATTTTCCCATTGTAAAATAAAATCATTGCAAACATTTGTTAGAAGGTCAGGATTGCAGCTTTATGAGTTTTTTTGGGAAAATACAGGTGCCTTTTTTTTTTTTTTTTGAAAAAAGGGAACATCAAAAATGTATCTACTTACCATGTTTACCTTGACACGGCTGCTTAATTGCATGTTTTTCGTATCCTAAACATGGTGACAGAATTCAGTTTTGTGCAAGTGAAAATTATTACAATGAAAAAAAAATTATATTGATAACAAATAAGTTTACATTTGATTTTCGAACATGAAAAATACAAAGAAATGATAAAAACACTGATACATACAAAAGACATTGTCTCATACTGGATTGAAGTGATGGTTACGTTGACAGAACAATCATTACCCTGTGGTGCGCTCTTCATTTTCTTAGCAATTATTATATTTGCCAGACATCGATTGTTACATGAATCTGTCAAGACTGTTAGACCAGATTTAAACATGTTAAAAACATTACTTATTAAATTAAAAGGCATTGTAGACGTCGACAAAACATTTGAGAATCCTCAAAATTACACTAGAAAGTCTATAGAAATACAGTAGATTACCAATTGGACATGAAAAGATGAGGAACAACAATGAGATCCAGTGTTGAAGAACCATTTCAGACACTACAAAAAAAAAAAAAAAAAAAAGAGAGAGAGAGAGAAAGAAAATATGCATACTGTATGTATATCTATAGTATTTTAAGAAACAATTAAGAAACTGATAAACTTTACCTTTGCTAGCCATTGTGAATGAATTATTATATTCTCCAAGAATTTCACCAACTTCAGCTGTCACCACTTTATATGAACAAGCATCAGTCGTCTTTTTAAAGGCTATGAGCTCTTTGAATACTACGTCAAAGTACAGAAGAACAAAGAAATTTTTCGTTTGCACCTCCAGGCCCTTCATCCTCCTCTCAGACAAACACTCCAATCTATTATCAGCTTCATGAAGGACAACTCATTCAGAAGAGTCTGTAATCCTCATTTGCAAGCTCTTTGTTTTGCCGGAGCTTTTAGATGTGCCTGATGTTAACAAAGACAGTAATCACTGAGCCATGCTTGTATGTAAACCCAACTGTTTTTAAAAGTCAGAAAAGGTTTTATTACCTGAAGATGCTTAAATTGCCTGATGAACCACGTTACATAGATTGCACAGATGCAGAACTGCCGTAACTCTACGGGAATTAATGCAGGACAAATGAGTAGTAAATTAATTGATCAATTACATCATATCGATGACTAAGTTAACACTTACAACCCCCTTCATTTTTTCATATTTTGTTATGTTGCAACCTTATGATTACATGTGTTAATATTCATGTTTCTTTAACATCAATCTACACGCCATAATGACAAAGCAATAACTGCCTTTAATTTATATGAAACCATTGTTTTTACATTTATAAGAGCCACATGTATGAAATAATGAAACATTATTCATGCAAACGAGTTTAAACGTTCTGCACAAAGCTAATCTATATCCATGTGTGATCAACTTTGCAAACTTTAGGTTTATGCATGCTGGATACATTTAAAATAAATAACCTTTTGCAAATTAGCAATGGGTGACTGAACACACAAACTTTTGAAAACGGTTTCAAAGTGTACATTTTTGTAATAAGTCTCCGTGTAAACAACAAAAACGTGAATCTGTGAAGACGATGACGTCATGCGCATGCGTATTACGTGTTCAGTCTATAGTGTTTCATCGCCATCTACTGGTCTGGCAGCAGAATACAGCGTTTTTAGTTGTTTTCGTGGATCCGTGCGAATGGGGATCGTTTTGACAATGGCCCTGTCCCAAATGGCACACTCCGGACTTGTGGACTTCCTCAGAGTCCGCACTTTGGTGACGTCATGTAGTGCAGACCTATAGGGCCCTTGGCGCGAGTCCACGAGGGCGCATTGAGAGGTATTTTTGGGACAGACTCGATCGGCACGCCGGAAATAACGGCCTGGTTGTTGTTGGACAGGAGAAATCACATTTTTGCGCTCTGATGTCTTATCTACATGTCAACTACACATCCTAATTTTACAGTTCTATATTTTGATATTGTGCATATCACCTGGGCATTAAACAATAGATATATCATGCTTATTTAAATGATGTATACAGTTGTACATAATAATAGGCTACATAATGTTCCATTTGAACTAAGATTACAATTTTAAAACATAATTTAAACATAATTTTTTCAATTTACAGGTGTCAATATTCATACTATGTTTACATATGACTCAGTAAAGCCCTGACATTCGGTACTATTTATTTAATGAATCATAACACGATCGTATTATTAAACACGCTATTATTATGTTTGAGACATCAACCACTGGTCGATGACCATAATGTTTGTATAAACTGTAGGTAACAACTGGTAAAATGTACATTTAGGTCATAAAAACCGTAATATTTTCTTCTCAGCCATGTCAACAATTATCCGTGAGTGAAATCTCCTCCCATCTGTTGTCTGATTGGCCTTTCGCAAGGATTCCTGGGTAGTTAAAGTGCGTGGAGCCTGCATCTATGCGGGCTTCGCGGAAGACCGCTTCAAGGGTACAAAGGGGGCGCTGCTGAGCACACTTCAGAGCGGTAAAATGCTGAATGGGACGGCCTACGGACTCGTAGACTCAGCGAGCACGCGCAATTCAAGTCCACGAGACCGAAAGTCCGCATGAAGTGCGCCATTTGGGACAGGGCCATAGGTGTCGTCCATACGCGGAAAACTCAAAGGAAAAACTTCTCCATTTTAAGCATATCGTTGTTGTGTAAACGTACCCTAAATCTCTGAAAATCTCAGCAGAGTATTAAACAACTCCACAGCATTACCAGCTTCACTTATTAATAAACATTTTGACTTTATTACTGCCATTCATCTGCTAGTTCTTATAGAGAATTAACAGAGTTTTAGTTGTTGATTTATTTAAAATTTCACCATTATGGTGATCAGTGTTTCTTTTAGTTGGGCAGTTTGACTCTTGGCTTTTTATGTGAGTTTATGGTCTTTATAAAACAGTGTTTAACAAAATACATAATTTGTTATCATTATGAAGTAGAATAAATCAAATCTTGTCCCTGACCAAAAGTGGTTATTTGTTTTTAATAGACTATATTCACCAACAATACTTTCTTGCAACAGACCAGACATTCTGAACTTAGATAGATTAAACACACACAGACATCAAGATTCAACATTATGAATCTCAACAATGGTGACATGCTTCATGTATGCTGGGAGCCAAGAGTTTTATACTATGGTGGCTCCCAGCATGCATTGCAGCATGAAACATGTCACCATTGTTGAGATTTATATGCTGATTCTTGATGTCTGTGTGTCTAAAGATTTTATTTCCCCAAAATCAAATTCAGAATGTCTCATCTGTTGCAAGAAAGTTTTATTGTTAAATATAAGCTATTACAAAGAAATAACCACTTTTGTTCAGGAATAAGATTAGTGATTTATTCTTCTTTATGAATTTGAAAACTGTTCTCACCTGGCCATCTTTGTTCCTGGTTCTCTTTGTAAAAAATGATGTGCTTTGATAAACACTATTACAAAGACCACAAACTCACATAAAAATAGAAGAGCCAAACTGACCATCTAAAGCAGACACTGATCACCATAATGGTAACCAAACATTTTCGATAAAACATGAATATCTAAACCTCGGTTAATGCTCAATAAGAGCTTCTGTAGACGTCTGAAAGAAATAAAGTCAGTCTGGTTAGTAATAAGTGAAGCTGGTAATGCTGTTTGTGGAGTTGTTTAAACCTCCTCTGCTGAGGTCTCTGTTAAAGGAATATTTTACCAAAAAAAACAAAACATGTATGCCTCCTCTGAATGCAAAAGGAGAAAATATGTCCCTATTCATTATAACTCCAAGGGGGAAAAAACACTAGTTGATTCTTTGAAAAATTATGTTTGTGTACCCAAAAGAAAGTCTCAAGTTTGGACCGACTCAAGGGTGAATCATGCTTTCACTGCAAATGCCAATAACGGCTCATTTGACCACATCCAAGTCCAGCCAAGCAGCCGTTTCCTCCAAACAGAGCCGATTCACAGGAAAGATCAGAACAGGTGATTGATATTTGCTAACTCTTTATGTCAGTGAGTGCTTTTCCTGTGTGTGATGATAATGAAGGGAACAATAGTGCATTTAATCGTGTTATGACAGCTGTCAACAACAATCAATCTTCTCAGATTACACATGCTTTCCTCTGTAAGAAAACATACTCATCATTGGAGAGTTGTGTACATTAGATTTCGCCTCAAGCTTGTACTGTCCAGAGTGTTTAATGTCAACTTAATGATATACAGTGAAATTATGCTTAAATAGTAAATTATATATATATATATATATATATATATACATATATATAACATTTACTATAATACTATAATTTACTATAATATAGTCAAATTTACTATAATACTATAATTTACTATAATATTGTCAAATTTACTATAATACTATAATTTACTATAATACCATAATTTACTACTAAAATGTGTGTGTATATATATATATATATATATATATATATATATATATATATATATATATATATATATATATATATTGGGATAGGAATAATGTCCTCAGGTTTTGAAAGGAGTTCATGGAAAGAGTGGAAACAAAATCAAACAAAAAAGCTTTCTACTACCACAACTAGTCTAATTAGACATTAAGACAATTACTTCCAACAGCCCACCAGAAACCAGGGTCATAACAGCACACAAGTCACAAGAAATGTGGGCCGATTTTAAGAGAGACTGCTTTATATAATTAAAGACACTAACAGGTCTTCTTTTAGCAATTCTGTAATTTATTTGGAATAACATGCACTGATAAATCATCCACATACAATTTTGCTTTTAATTACATCATTAGTACATTATGTAGTCACTTATGACAATATTTCCTCATGTCAGTTTAGATTAAGACACATTAATAATAGTATTAAGAGGAGATCATCAAAATAATATATTTGTATTATTTGTTTACAATTCATGCTTCTATCTTTGAATATAGTGGTTTAATACAATTAAAATGGCATCTCATCTCATATAGCAAGCACTAAGTTTACTTATAGAATTACAAGTTTTGCTATCTTGTGTGGTTTGCCTTGTATTCATTCATCCCCGAGCTTTTTAAATGCATAATATATGAACTTATTACGATCATTGCCAGTTTGCTACAGATGACGTGCAGCAAACAGAGCAGATCTGATAAGTTCTGTTCAAACTACAGCAAAGTGATGGAGGTCGTGTCTGTGTTCGAGTAGTCAAAGTTGTCATCTCCTTGGTTAGAATTATCCCAGAAGTTTAGATTATTAACCTTACAAATATCTGTCCGGGTGATGCTAATAATGACTATGACATAAAGTATGTAGATGCTTAGAAAAAAGCCAAAGCAGAATCGGTCTAGGCGGTAAGCAAAGGCCGCTTTTCTACTTTTCTCCTCTTCTGCTTTATCCAAGTTCTCCAAAAGGTTCACTATTCTCTGGAGTGAAGCCCCCTCTGAAGAAGCCAGATCACCAGACTTTGTTGTAATCACGCCTGTATCTGTGAATGCATACCACATTATTCATGTTATTGCAATGTTAACCTAATAGAGCTTCAGTTAAAGATGTTGTGTTTCATTTCTGTCATCAAAAGGAGTTGAAAAAATTATTCACTAAACATTTGTGGCACTTTTGCAGTAAAACACAGTTTGGCATGATAACAAAGTCCTGTCTTGAAGTTGCCTTAAAGAGGTAGTCGCATGTTATTTTTGTGTGATTTGAGCAGAATAAGCACAATTCATGATTTTAATTCTGATACTGAAAAATTATTTAGTCAATCAATTATGCAGATTTTGGTCAGTTTCCCCATTTTAATAGATAAAAGCTTTATTAGCATAAAATGTGGATGGATATGAATTGCTGTTGGATAAAATAATTTTTAATGCGGAATATCCCGTTTTGGTAGGAAACAGGACAAATTACAAGAGCAAAAATGGTTGCAAATGGCAATACATGTTGACTTCAAGCCAGGATAGGAGAAAGTCAGCATGAAACAGAAGTTGCGAGAGTCTTTTCTTCCCTATTGTGATGTATATCTGAGTGAAACGGCTTCTCAAATGAGAACAAATGTAGGGCAGGGCTTGATTTTGTCCATGTGTTATTGATTGGATAGTTTAATGGGTGTGGTTTGCTATTGCTGTGATGTCATATGAGTGACAGTTTGCCCCGCCCTCGAGCCAGTTAACAAGAAAAAACTGACAATTTTTTATGGAATATTGCAGTATTAATAATAAACTATCAGGGCCGTGCATAGACATTTTGTTGGGGTATCCCTCTTATAATTATTTATAAAAAAGTAAAGTTGCATATTCTTCATCATCTTTTAATTAATTACACTATTTAACACTATAGAGAGCAGTATCAACCAAAAAAACCCCAAAAAACAAATCCATTTATCAAAATCCATTTACACTGCATTTACAATTGCCTAAATAATGTAGATACAAAAATATGAAATGCTGGGAAAAAAAGAAAACCGCCAGTATGTGGCAGTAGGTGGTAATAAGTGAATCATTAATTCAACCGATTTGTTAAAACCGGCCGATTCATTCATGAAAGCAGCAAGTGTCCACTGACTTTATGAATGTTTTTTTATGAAGCTTTCATGAGCCTTTGTGTTTCCGGTCATCCCTTACCTTTCTCCTGATCCAGGCTGTCATGTTGTGTTTTGCTGTTGTCTGATGGATGAATCTTGGCGGAGCGTCGTCTACACAGAAGGAAGCTGTCCTCTACAGACAGACGCGACAACACTATAGATGTCAGCGTACTCGCAACCAGACACACCAGACAGAAGCTGAAGTGATAGTCTTTAGAGGAGGAAACAGAGAACATGCCATTCACACCATGATCTAATAGCCTATCAAAAGAACTCCTTTTCACAGTATGCTGAAATGCAAAACCAGTGAAATATCAACTGATTCTGAGTCATATTTTAGTACCATTTTCTAAACTACAGCGAATAAACTTGTGATAATGTGAGAAATGTTTTGGTGTCTGAATACATTTAATTTTACTGTTATCTCTGTAAAGCTGCTTTGAAACAATCTACATTTAATAAAGACAGTGCTATATAAATAAATGAGACTTGACTTGATCAAGTACAGACACTTATTTAACAATTTTAATTCTACATACCACATAAACATTTTCCACGATAATGTTGTCTCGACTGCCTGACTGCTTTTCATTAGGATCTAACATTAGAACTAAACAGTATCACTTTACTATATCACTATAACTTTACAAACATATACCATATAGAAGTAAAATAATGGCAAATGTCTTTGAAACAAAAAAGCTTGTTGATATGCACTACTTGAAAAAAATATGCATTGCATTAACCATGCTTGCATTTCAATGCATTGTATTATGGGCTTGCATTTTTATGGGCTGAAATTCAACATGGTTGTATATTTTAGCTGTGAATATTTCAATTAAAAATATTTGACACATTTTCATTATTACAAAATGTAATAATCCATATTCACCTTTCATATTTCACTTCCAAAATATTCATTCTGTTTAAACAATAATAATATTCGACGGGTAATTTTTGGTCCATTTCATTTCACTTTACAAATTAGCTTCCACAAATTCAGTGGTTAAAAATTCGACAGAAAATTCCACATTTCACATCCGGGAACTGAAGGAATAGAAGTAGATTACCTATTCATAATCGCCAATGCAAGGCCTACAATGCATGAAAATGCAAGCAGGGTTAAAGGACAAGTTCACCTCAAAATGAAAATTTCCTGATAATTTACTCGCCCCAGTGCCATCCAAGACATGTTCATGTCTTACTTTCTTCAGTGGAAAAGAAATTAAGTATTTTGAGGAAAACATTTCAGGATTTTTCTCCACACAATGGACTTCAATGGCAACCAGAATGTTGAAGTTCAAATCAATGCCGCTTCAAAGGGCTCTGCACGATCCCAGTCGAGAAATAAGGGTCTTGTCTAGTGAAACAATCGGTCATTTTCTAAGAAGATAAAAATGTATATACTTTTTAACCACAATTGTTTGTCTTGTGCTGGTCTGCGACGCGCCACATATTACAACATCACGTTGGAAAGGTCACGAAAAAAAAGAAGAAAATAATAATAATAAATTGAAAGATGTCGAACGATTTTGAAGTTGGAGGAGAAAATGAGATGGAATTTTACGCCCTTCCCTACCTTTTAAAACCGGAGTACACAGACAAATAACTTGAAAGATGACGTGACGCATGACCTTTCCAACGTGATGACAAAATGCCTGGCATGTCGCAGACCAGCACAAGACGAACAATTGTGGTTAAAAAGTATATACATTTTTATTTTTTTTAGAAAATGACAGATCGTTTCGCTAGATGAGACCCTATTCCTCAGCTGGGATCGTGCAGAGCCCTTTGAAACTGCATTGATTTCAACTTCAACATTCTGGGTGCCATTGAAGTCCATTGTGTGGAGAAAAATTCTGAAATGTTTTCCTCAAAATACTTAATTTCTTTTCCACTGAAGAAAGAAAGACATGGACATCTTGGATGGCCTTGGGGTGAGTAAATTATCAGGAAATTTTCATTTTGAGGCGAACTAATCCTTTAAAGCCGAACTCGGCAACTCTAGCGAACTCTAGTCACTTCTTTGCTGATTTTCCCTTTTTTTGTCGCATGTTTTCCCCACGAGCTCCCCCTACAGCTGTGGGGGAGCGTATATTTCACCACACGGTCGTAAAAAACTCACTTCCGGCGGCCTCCTCCCCCTCTCTACCGCTGCTCATGTGCGTTTGTTTTGATCGGAGCAAGCCAACTGTATCGTGTGGAGCTATGTCTACCGAGGTGGGTAATCTGGTAATACATCATACATGCGTGTGTGCTTATGTCGAATTGCCGTAAAGCAATTCGTGTTTCGCGCTCGTTCTCGTTCTCATTCTCGCTTCTCACAAGACTTCCAATTTCTTCTTACCGGGACGGTAGTCCCAAAGTTGCAAGGTTGGTTTTCCGCCTGGGAACGCTGGGGGGAGCGGGGAAAGTCACCAATATCACCAGAACAGGTTGTTTAACCATCCAAATGATTTCTAGACAGTTTTATTAAGTTAAAAATGTTACCAAGTTCTCCTTTAATGCAATGCCTTTCTTTTCTTTTTTTTTCTTTTTTTTTCAATTATTGCAATTCAACACGCTTTTTTATTTAAATTACATTTGGCATTCATTTTAATCCATAATGCCACCAAAAAAACTGTGTTTTGTTTAAAATGGAGCAGATTTTCCCTCTCTTTCACTTACAGAGGAGAGGGCTGCAGTTGCCCCCGTTGGGCAGGTGATCATTGAGGATGAGGAGGAACATGGTGAAGCTCAGGACCAAGGTGACCTTAAAAGTGTTGCGTTCTCCTCCTTCAAATGGCAGAGCAGAGCTCACCAGGTCAGCCAGCATTATTAATGCGCTGGGTATGATCAGGGTCACAACAGCACCAAATGGGTTAATAGACAATTCGACCTGTTCAAAGACCAAAAGACATTCATTAACAAACAATTATAGGTTAATTTCTTCACTTCACAAGCTAAACCATTACTGTCTGTTTCTTGGCATCCCACTAGCTGATTTTTAAGTGTAACGTCTTAAAAATAGAGGTAACAAATTCTATGATTCCATGTTTTTATTAGCATTTTTAATTTTGTAGATTACTATTTATAATCATATTAATAATACTTAATACTTATATATTTATTTAAATAAATAATTAAAGGACCCCCCAGTGACCCCTATAAGGATAACTTCTGCTTTGAGGGTTCAAGGTAACACAGACAAACTCTCTAAACTCAATACTCTTGATAAGAGGGTTAGAATTTAATAATTCAGTTACTTCGAGATAAACGCGCTCTGATGGATCCACTTGTTTGGTGACGTTCAAAGCCTGCCATTCTTCTCCCGAACTGGGAACCGAAGACACATTATCAGCAATCTGGAGTTTGAGCTCACAAGCTAGATCAAACAAACAAGAGGACATATTCATTATAAATATAACTCCCACCGTTGGACTAAAGAGCTGAAGACACACTTTAATCAGGCCGTGAGATATTTAAATTAAGTCAGTGTCATTCTTATCAATGCAAACATGTCTCCTTTCTAAGTAAACTAGGCTACTATAGAACATATTTACATAGCTTGGGGCAAACCTTGGAAAGGCAGGCACATAATACACTTCCCAACAATTATTTTCTTACATTTCTGGCTCCATCCATTGATGGCCACAGGACAAGTTCCAGTCACAAAGGGGTAGTTGAACAGGTTGATTTCACAGCTCACCGTCGTGAACAAAACCACTGCATGGGTCACCATCCCATCCCTCCTCACCTGCACGTCCTTAGTGTACGGCTCCATGGTCACATCGACTCTGAGAGCATGGAGAGAGAGAGATTATGGCATCTTAACTGCGACAGAAATCAACCAGGGCTTATCTCACATTTAAGATTTTAAAACCCTCAAGACAGAGGTAACCATCATCATCTGATGTCACTTCACTTTAGCTTTCTTTGCTGTTGCAAATGTGTTTAATAAACACATTGTTACAACAGTAAAAAAAAAAATGTAAAAAATAAAAAGAGTTAAGAGCCCAACTAAGAGCCCACCGATCACCATTATGGTGACTTCAAAATAAACACATTTTAGTTAAACCCCAGTTAATTCTCAATAACAACTTCTGTAGACGTCTGACAGAAATAAAGTCAGTCTGGTTAGTAATAAGTGAAGCTGGTAATGCTGTTTGTGGAGGTGTTTAATCCTCCTCTGCTGAGATCTTCACAGATTTAATGTCTTCTTTTCTCTTCAGTTGATTTCATCTAAGGCTGTGTCTGAAGTCAGTTGTAGATCTTGTGTTTCTGCTCGTCTCTTTTTCTGTTCTCTTCTTTCCTTCAGTGATTCTGCTTGTTAACAGGCTTATTCGTGGTTTGAGATGACTCCATATTTATTCTACACTGATTCTGTGGCTCAGATAAGGTCCAGTTCTGGTTGATTTATTTGCTCTTGGCTGACATGTGGCATTGCTATGGCCTGCTTGTGGCCCAGATCTGACAAACAGGAGCGGTCCGCCCAAGTGCCGTCATTCCACGCTGCATGTTGGCCAGATCATCACTCTACATGTGCCAGATGTGGGCCGGATATGGGCTGAAAGAATATTGCTATGTGGGATAATGCCACAGTTTCTAAATATGGTGGCAAAAGGTATCTGCCATCTAACACTTGATATATTTCCAAATATTATATTCCAGGCCATGTTGATGAATGTGGAGCTCAGTGTCTCTTAACCCTAAACAGGTATGATTTCATAGCTATCAGCCATAGTTGTTCAGACTGAAAATGTATTTCATGCCTCTTAATAATAAAGTACATTTCTGACATTCTATCTCAACCATGCCAGAACTGAAGTCAGTATAGAATCAATCACTGAATGTGTTTTTTTTTCCGACCTTATCATTAAAATAGGTCAATTATTAGAATATGTGCCATAAGTCTTGAGTTCAACTCACGCATTGTCCAAAACTATCCCAGGAATCCAGATTTTATCAACAGGTAAAATAATTGTTGGAAATCTATATTTATCTTGCATCCATCCAAGATCAGGGTCCATCCATTCCTGTTGGGCAGAAAATTTGTCCAAAAGTTTTAGTGAAATTAACAGCCTCTCATTTTGTTTTACAATATAACACAGCTCTTTGAAATGCTTGATTCTGATTGGTCAATTACAGCATGCTACAGTACATATTTAAAAAAAACACATTAAAATATTATTTATTTGTAAATTATTTATTTACTTTGCAAGTAGCTGCATAACAATGCGGATACTCAATTAGTAGGGGGATACTTAAAAAAAATTTGGCCGATACCGATAATTCTTTATATTTGAAAACGTATAACCGATATATTGCCTGATAAATCTAAATCCAAATTAACATATAATTTTTGAGAGCCTGCTTACAAAACAAAAGTCTCACCATTGACAGCCATGTCCCAAACACACAATTATAACGTTCTTGTTATATTTTAATGTAGCCGATATGACAGACTTCATAGCAAAATCCCCAGTATTAAATTAACACTACTAAGTGTTTATATAATCCACACTCTCAGAGTGTTATAAGTTAAGTTAATGAGATAATTAAGCGATTAATTGAGTGATGAATGAGCATTATTGAAGACACCTGATGTTAACAAGCAGAATCACTGAAGGAGAAAATCACAAATTTTAAGTCACCATTATGGATATCAGTGTCTGCTTTAGTTGGGCTCTTGACCCTTACATTTTTACTTTTAGATTTAGTTTGGCTGCTGTAATTCAGTTATAACAGCCAAATTTTCAGACCAGGTTTCAGTTGGTTATTGGCACAGTCTTTTTCTATTACCTCAAAATAGCAACGCGCCAACAATGCGCCAGAGCACACCTCATTTTCAGACCAGCACGCCCATGGGCACACAAATGCAGGATGTGAAAATGATAACTGCATCTGACTGAAACTAGCAAAAAACTCTTGTGTCGCGCTTGGCGCTACATTGCGCCGGGTGTAGGATAGGGCCCAAGATCTTGAAATGAACTACTAATGCTACAAGAACTACTCACCATGTTTATCTTGATACGGCTCGTCATTTCCATGCCCTTTGTATCCTAACAAATGGTGATAGAATTATGAGATACAGTTGTTATGCAAGTATATTCGTGCTTTTAAAACATAGAAGGAGATCAACAGGACAAATGTGAAACTCACGAAAGACAACATCTGATATTGTATGGAAGTGATGTTTACTACGACGGTACAGTTATCGTCCTGTGGCGCGCTGAACAGTTCTTTCTTAACCCGATCGTTCGCCAGACAGCGTCGGTCACAGGCGGCCATTGTGGAGTTACCAGCAACGAACACTATAAACACTAAACATGTTATCAGCCACAGGAAAATGAGGGAGTTCACTCATTTAGACATGCAAAAAGAGAACAAAAAGAACAGTTATGATACAAATAAATAAAAAAATCATAGGATTCTGCACTTTTCTGTCCCTGTAATCAAATAAGAACATTTGTGACAATGAGCCTGTTACTAAAAGCCTTGTTCAGACTGTCAATCCAAATCCATTTTTGTACATATCCGATTGGAATCCGATCATATATAGCAAGTGTTAACAGCAAAAAAAAAAAAAAAAACATGAAATGCAATCGAAATATGATGAAATCCATTTCAAGCTACATCCATATATGGTTTGAAATTCTTGTTTGTTCAGACTGTCTGCCCAAATCCGATTTAATGCATATCCGATTGGAATTAACAAGTGTGAATGGCAAAAAATCACATGTGGTCTGAAATCCTATTTAAATCACATTTCTGGAAATCCGTTACTGTCTTACCGCTATTATAATTTCACATACCTCTTTTGCCTATGTGTCACTTTTTCACGCCACGTAAAACATAAACATGTCAACGTAACCATGCTGAAAGTCGTTGTAGAAACACGGTTGTGTTGTTGAGATGTGCAGATTAAGTGGAAAACGTCTAGGTTACGACTGTAACCTTTGTTCCCTGAGAACAGGGAACGAGACACTGCGTCGATTGGCGCTTGGGGAACGATATACCAACGCCACCATGCTAAGGAGAGTGCATGCCATTTGACAGTGACAACTGACCAGTCAGAACCAGCAAGTTCAAATTAAATGCCAGAACCACTCACCCTCAGGTTACACTGGCCTGGCAGTGACAGCATTCCCTATGGTCAAAGCCCAAGCTATGTGCTTCACAGGAAAACCTCTATAAACCTAGTTTAATGAGAGACCTACCTGGGCCTGCTAAAGGGCCTAGGACCACAGCTTCAAATTAGAATTGGTCTCTAGGGAATATGGCTAGGGAACCCTATTCGGGTCACTATTCGGGGGAATGTACTGCCCGAAATGCCACCAGGAAGACCTGACTTGGTGTCACTTACATTGGACACTTCAGTCTGGCCAACTTCCTGTCTGTCTGGAGACAGAGCCTTTAGGTAAGGCATCTAACCCGAGGGACTGCGAAGCTGGCAGTGAACCACTCGGCAGAAGCAGAAAATGAACACTTTAGTCGTGCTAGGGCGCAAGAAGCTGCCTGCTTAGGCCAGCTGAACTGATAGCAGAGCGGCTACAGTTGCCAGAACCCAGTATCACTGGGAAACCACTCACTACCACTGAGGCCTACTACCTAATAACCATGGGACTGGCTACCTAGAGCCCATACGTGGGACCTCAGGAAGGCCTGCTAAGGCCAGGCCTGACCAATAACACTGCGGGCTGTGTAGCCCAACACTCAAAAACCCACTTCGAGGATGAGAGGCCTACTAGGCCTGAGAGCCATTTCTGTCAGCCAATTTACCCATACTGCTGGGGACTCGCCTTCAAGGAGGCTTAATAGGGCCTACTAGCTGATAGCTAGTCTATTCTGCTACAAACATATACCGCTGGGAACCATACTACACCAACACAAATACCGAACGTCTCATTGATGGGCGGCATCGACACATACCCATGTTCCCCTATCCCCTCAACATCAGCGGGCTAGTTTCGGGCCAAATTTGGGTTCTTCCAAGCCTTCTTGATCTCCGTATGGTGGCTTATGGCCGGGGAGAAATCAATCGTCAAGCCTTCCGCGAGCGACCTCTCCCCAATCGCGCTGCCAAGGCAATCACAGCCTGCCTGCAACGCGATACAGAAGAGGGCCAGACGAGAGCGGAGCTTTCTCAAGGGAAAACGCTCACAGTTTGCACAGGCAGTTCTCGAGGGAAGAGCTGTGTGCTCTTCTCCCAAAAAACCTCTTCCAGGTTGCACATTAATGATGTCAGCAACTGTTGCCGGTAAATGTGATTGCTGTGATTTGATGTGTGCTGTGATTTCAGACACTTGTCATGCCTGAGGCGTTCCCCAAAGCATCAGTCAACGCAGTGCGAGTTCCCTTTCGAAAGGTAACTACAATATAGGCTGATTTTTGAATCCATGTGTACCAGATGTGGGCCAGATCTGGGCAGACACTATGTTGCTGTCTGGGCTAAAAAAGAGATCCTCTGCCCCGGGGGTGAGTTTGCTCTTTTCCCAGTTGACCCGAAGATCCAACTGGCTGATATGTTGGAGCAACAAGTCCCTGTGTTCGCATAACTGTTCCCAAGACTGAGCTAGTATCAGCCAATCGTCGAGGTAGTTGAGGACATGAACACCACACTCTCTCATGGGAGCAATGGCTGAGCCAACTCTGCGATCTTCGTAAAGACGTGGGGCGACAGGGATAGCCCGTAGGGTAGGACTTTGTACTGATACACTTGACCCTCGATCGCGCAACGCAGGAATGGCCTGTGTCGCGGCAGGATGGAGACATCAAAGTATGCGTCCTTCAGGTCGATAACTGTGAACCAATCTCCAGGACGAATGCATTCGAAAATGCATTTCTGCGTTAGCATTTTGAACGAAATCTTGTAAAGGGCCCGATTCAAGACACGCAGGTCCAAGATTGGTCTTAACCCACCACCTTTCTTGGATACAATGAAGTAGGGGCTGTAGAAGCTGTACCTCATTTTGGCTAGTGGAACCGGCTCTATTGCATCCTTCGCCAGTAGGACTGCAATTTCCGCACGCATGACAGGGGCTTTTTCGCTTGACACCGAAGTGAAACAAATGCCTCTGAACACGGGCTGAGCCAACTAGGCTGAGCCAACTATGATGCTTCTGAACCACCAGGGTGGACATCGCTAGACTGATCGCGCAGGCCGCAACGCTTGTGCTCAGGAGAGCCAAGTCAGTTGCAGTGCGGAGCTCACTCATGAACACATTGTCTAGACTAACCTTGTGCATATCCATGAGTGTTTTGTACTCCCCGAAGGGGACAATGCAGCTGAGTCATCATCTCCAGAGCCCAGCTCACCCTCTGATATCTGATAACAAAGGAATCCATTGGTATCGGTGTGATGGAATCGTGAGGAGTCCACAGGGAATGTTTACTGGGCAGAACCTCCATCACTCTACTACGATCACCAAAATCACATGACACACGAGGGTGGGGTGTAGAAATGGGGACTCCACCTTCACGGACAAAGTCAGGTCTAGATCTCAACACCGAGACAGTCATGTTCCCGCAATGAGAACACGAACTATCCACAAAAGCTGCTTCAGTGTGCTGTGAGCCCAAACACATGATGCAACAATTGTGACCGTCACGGGGACAGGGAACGACCCCATCAGGAAACGCACGGGCAGAGTGTCATCTTGAAAAAGACGCAAACGCACCCAGGTTGCTCTTTCAGGAAAAAAACGCTCTCACCAGTGCCGGAGCACACAGGGGAATGATCGCGGCAACACTGATAGGGATAGTGCAGCCTGTACCAGTGAAGCACTCACTCTCTTTGCCCTCAACCGGCCGTCAGACAAACAAATACAAACAGAGATTGTTAGAAATACCAACAGAGATTGTTGAAAGCTTGCAATCACCGCTAAATACCAGCACCGGGAAAGACTTCCTGAAGAAGCACCGACATACTCGCTCGTTGTAATACAACACACTCTTCATAGACATCGACATGAAGAACGATCGGCTACAAAGTAAAAGACAAGTGGTGCGTGCATCCGCTATTTATACCCACGCTGCAGGGCGGAGCGTGAGATGCAAATCTTGCACGCCAATGTGCACTGGCTCTTTTTTACAATACTCGAAGATGACAGGCTCCCTAGCGTGATCCCTATCGGTCGACACGTCGACTACGTCGAACGTGCCCGACTGAAAGGGAAATTGGACGTACAAAATTCTAAAACACTCTCCAGGCAAAATTCCAGTCAAATTTTAAATTATTTCACTTCAAATTATTTCACTCCACTTATGCTGATAAAAACATTTGTACTGAAAAAACTCTGAAGTCTCAGACTTCACTCTGTATTCATCTATTAAAATCAAGCTCATCCTTTTGAGAAGGCTTATTTATCACGTGAATAATAAATATAAGCGCATGGTATTTAAATCACAAAGTGTTTTAAATGGAGAGTTTACCAAGTGGAGATGAACAGAGGAGGAGCAGCAAGGAGATCCTGCGCTGAAGAACCATTTCAGCTCCTACAAACAACAACAAAAATAAGCAATTACACATTCTTGGAATCCATTTTTATAAGAATGTAAAACTGATAACATTTACCTTTGATAGCAAATGCTGAAAAATTAGGAAACTTGGATCAGATTCCGACAAACTTCACCCGTGACTTTTTTATAGTTTCTGAGGGAAACAAGGACATTTGGCTCTTTTAAAGGGCCACAGCTCTTTGAATATGACACGAATGTGTTACGCAAGGCAAACAAAATATCTGAACCTGAAATGTCTAATTAAATTTGATCCTATATATTGTGTAAGCTTGTCTTGTTATAGGACTATAGATAATGAGATTTTTAAAGATCTTGGCATTCATTTCATTGTTAAACGTCACAACAGAGCAGTAATTACTTGCAGGGCTTTGACCAGTCAAACAGGAGGCCGATCTAAAGTGCTTCACAAAGGCACAGGACAAGGCCATGAGGACAATCACTGCACATTAGCAAACAATATGGGCTTTAATTACGTTTGATGGCATAGAGGGAGACAACTACATTTTTAAAAGAATATCCTCACATTTCATTGTCCTAAAGCCAACGCAGCATCATGTATTGTTTTCACAATAAAAGCTCTACATAGAGACCTAGTGCGGTTTGCTTTACTATTTTTAAACCCAAGTAACTCAATATCATTTTTCATATCTATCTGAAATAACAGCCCAGCTAACAGACTTTTGTTATAAGAACGTTCTTCTTATAACAAAAGGGGGGGGGGGTTGGTTTCGGTTCTTACAATTGATTGGTTGGGTCCTTACATGCGCTTCGTGAGCCACACACGCAAGGTCTCTCGCTCCCTCTCTCTATACGTTCTTAGACGTAGAACTTAAACCAGTCACACGTTCTTAGACTTATCCCGGTAGACGTAGAATCAACAGCTAGATCAATGAGAAACCCTATGATTACAACGACCATCATTTGAAGAGTCACACAGTTCTGAAATTATCGTACATTATAGGATTTTTCCCATTATTGATCGTACATCGTACAGAGGTCAAAATTATCGTACAAATACGATAATTATCGTACATCTGGCAACACTGGCAGTGTTGGTTCTGAGAACATAATAATGTCCAGTTTTCTTGACGTTAGAGGAACGTGTTTTAAAAGGTATGATGTTCCTCAAACGTTCTTTCAACTTAATTTTGATTTAAAATTCAACATTCTAGGAACGTTGATTTCAAACATTCCAAGAACATAAAAATGTCCAGTTTCCTGAATGTTACTAGAATGTTATTTAAAGGTTAGTGTGATGTTCCAGAAACATTCTTTCAATCATCTTTCGAAAGAGTAATAAGAACTACAACTTTCTTCAGCCACGTCACACGTCCATAGCGAAGGCAAAGTTTTGTATCGGACGTCACATGATCTGAATAAAACCCAAAAAATGAGTGATTCCGAGGTATATCAATATCTATTATGATTGTACCCCACTGAATGACACTTGATTAGCTCGATTAGCCTAGCTCACCTTGTTGAATTGATCTCTGCAGAAAGTTACACTCCGAACAGTATATAGCCTATACTGGCATTTGATGCTGGACATTTGGTATAGCCTAATATATCATATCTGACTCATACTACTATAAATGACATTGTACCCCTAATTAAAACTTAATTCATGCATTTAACATGACATACTACATTAAACAATAGCATATCCCTCAACGTATGAACAAAAACATACAATTATCAAAAGTTAAATATGATGATATGAAATAACATTCAATCAACTATTCATGGCTTTCATAAATTGTTGATGTTGATCTGTTTTAAAACAGTATGTTTGTTAGTGTTATAAAGTTATTAGTTATATTGTGTATATGAACAGCACAGAATTTTTATAACTGTAGTCTGCATGCTGTCAAGACTTTCATAATTCATAAATGATGTTACACTCACCCATATTAGGGCATGCATCGTCTACAATGTACAATAATAATGAACTACATAGTAAAGATAAATTGGTCCTTTATTAATCTATGCAATCAGGATGTTTTAAAAACACTGAACAATATAGAAACATGTAAAACATAAAAAAAAGTATATAAACACCGTAACCAGCTGTAACAAAATAAAGTCACTACAATAATATTTATTTCAAGACAATAACAGATTGAAAGAACATTTCAAGCATCTAAGAAAACTAAGCAGTGTTTACAGTTCAGAGCTGAATGTTGTTGGGGAACAAATAGCAATTCATAATATTACACATTAATTTTCGCAAAAGAATCATACAATCATGATAATGATAGAACAAAATCCCATAAGAAAAAGCATCAAAACAGTAGTGATGATGGGTCATTCATGAACGATCCATCGTTTATTGCGTCTGTCACGTGACAAATGAACGAGAGACTTAAGTAAAGTAATTATATATATTTATATTCACTGTAAATTATTTTTGACTGCATTATAATGATTTCTTAATTCAGCATATTGATATAAAAAATGTAATTCTTGATATCAACAGTTTAATTGTTGATATCTGTAATTATATTTTCACTAGTGAAATGTCACCATAGGCTGCCATTCAAAATCAATTGTTGATATCAAGAATTGATTTCTTACTAGTAGAAATATAATTTTTGATATCAATAATTACATTGTTACTAGTAAAAATGCGAATTACTGATATCAATAATTCAATTGTCACTAGATGAAATGTCTATTCTTGATATCAACAATTAAATATCTACTAGTAAAATTTTTCATTTTTGATAACTGAAAATGTATTTCTGATATCAATATTATTTCAGATATCTAAAATGGCTTTCTTACTTGTAACAATCACATTCATGATATCAGAAATTAACAGTCACTAGTGAAAATTGAATTATTGATATAAAAAATGAACATTGTTACTAGTAGCAATTCAATTGTTGATATCAAGAATAGACATTTCAACTAGTGACAATTGAATTCTTGATATCAAAAATAAAGGTTTCTACTAATAAGAACTGTATTTCTAATATGTGAAATTGGAATTTCAACAAGTAAGAAATCAATTCTTGATATCAACAATGGATTTTGAATGGCAGCCTATGGTGACATTTCACTAGTGAAAATACAATTACAGATATCAAGAATTATAGTTTTTACTAGTTGAAATTAAATTGTTGATTAAGGAATTAGCATTTTAACTAGTGAAAATGTAATTGTGGATATCAAGAATTAGCATTGTTACTAGTGGAAATGTAATTTCTTATATCAAAAATTGCCATTGTTACTAGTAGAAATCTAATTCCTGATATCAATATAATATCATTTTAACTAGTGAAAATTTAATTGTTGATATCAAGAATTAGTATCCTGGAAATGAATAAAAGTTAAAACGGCTTGCCATAGGACCAGAGAGCCGTTAAATATGATGTTTTTCATCAGCTCTGGGTTGGATCTCTAATCAGCTCAGATGTGACGTCACACTTGGGGGATTTCCTTATTTGGATCTGGTCTGTACATTTGTTACGCCCCTAAATTTGCATACACACCGCCCACTTTCTGGGTCCAGGAAGTTCTATCAATGGTGGTCGTGCGGTCCAATAGTATCCAGGTTTAGCCGGCGCGCTATGTTTACTGCTTCTGGAATTACAAATAAGAAAGTTTGGACGTTTTTAAAGGATCTTGAAAATGAGTCACGGTCGTTATTGCAGTGTTCCCGGCTGCACAGGGAATGCTGTTGGCACTTTTCATTGTCTTCCCAAGGAACCAAACATTCAACGGGCATGGTTGATGTTTTTATACAACAAGATCCCTGTGAGCTTCAACGTGAAATTGTCAGTATGCTCGAACCACTTCACCCCGGACTGTTTCGAGAACCTAGGGCAGTTTCAAGAAGGCTTTTCTGCGCGGCTACTTCTGAAGAGAGGGGCTGTTCCGACCATGTTGACATCAACACCGCAAACTGTAAGCAATAGTTATTAACAATGCTATAGTTGTCTAGCAGGTACAGTTAGTGTGACGGGTTGGAACACTTTCTATTCTATTCTATTCTATTCTATTCTATTCTATTCTATTCTATTCTATTCTAAAACTGAGAAGGGTCATAGCACTTGCATTGTTATCCTACTGTACAGTTTAATTGCTTATATTGTTCTAATTTGTAAGTCGCTTTGGATAAAAGCGTCTGCTAAATGAGTAAATGTAAATGTTTAATTGAAATATTTATTCATTAGTAGTTTAGATGCACTGTATTTATCTGCACGTTTTTATTTCAGAGTAACGTTACATCACAACGCACGAAAGACGCTTTCTGCCAAACAGATCCTCCCAGACTGGCATCGCGAGGAACACAGCTCTCTGCAACAACACTGAGACCTCACCTACGAAGCAAAGGTGTCCTCTCTAATCATTATTGTGTTTAGAGATACAAGAGGTGTGTGTGTGTGTGTTTGTTACATGTGTAGCATTATGACTGGTATTAGCAAGGGAGTGTTTCCAAGCATGTTTACTATGATGACTGGGTACATTTAGCAATTGGTCTAGTCTCAATTAAATTAATTATCTTTTGCGGGAGAGACTGGTGCAAATTATTTGGTCAAAAGATAGGAATGGGTTTATACCAAAAATATGTCTGAGAGCAGTAAATTGTGTGTTGAATATGCCTTTTCAATATATTATGCTATTGTATCACTGCATTAAATTGTATTTAGGCACTGAGCAGTCCATCAGACACCCAACTCTTTTCCACTGTACGGTACGGTATAGGGATGGGACGCATGGATATTTCATATCACGATAATAGTGACCAAAATTATCGTGATTATCAATATTATCCGCTGTAGCACCTGTTTTTAAACTACTTGCTTGACTTGCTTGAAAAAAAAAAAAAAAAAAAAACGTGGACGAAGTGCAGACGTTGGTTATAGTTGGTTGCCGCAACTATAACGATCAGTCTATAATCCCACCCACTTTGAAGCGGTGCTAACTGCAGTGCAAACCGAGCTAAAGCGAACCGAGCCGAGTCGTACCATGCAGTGGAAAAGCGTCATAATTGTCTCTTCCCCTCCCCTCCCTCCCCCCTCTGTAGGCATACAGACGACAGTACTATGCCAAAGTGGGGCAGTAGGAACAGATGCTAGAGGCCAGAGGCCAGCAAAGAGACCACGCCTTGAATTTGAGGAGGAAGAGGAGGAGGAGGAGGAGGAAGAAGAGGAGGAGGAGGAGGAGGAGGAGGTGTGGGAGGATGTTTCCAATGTAGGCACTGACCCTCAAGATTCAACACAGTCAGTTACAACGGAGACAGAATCATCTCTGCTTTTGTAAGCAAAGTTACAACTCTCACAATGCAGCAGTGTTGTTTACACACAGGTGAAACTCGAAGAATTAGAATATCGTGCAAAAACTTATAATTCTGATGATTATGGCTGACAGCTTATGAAAATTAGAATATTACATGAAATCAATAGTAATAAAAAAGAATTATAATTAAATACACAAATGTCGGCCCTCTGAAAAGTATAATCATGCATATGTATATAGTTATACATACTAAATATATTAGTTTCACCTTTTAATTTGAATTACTGAAATACACACGATATCATGTAAACTGTGACTGTTATCAGACTGTGCACTGGATTTTTGACTGAGATGAACAATGTTGTTGTTTCACCAGTGAACCACCAGTGTCATCTTATGGCGATGCCAAATACATTGTTTTTGAGCAATGCCTCCTCAGCCTGTTCAAGACCTGCCCTGTGTGCGCAAGGGTCTGTGATGTACGACCCCGCAGAAGAGGGTCGTTCTTAGTCATCGACCAGCTGTGCCCGCACTGCCGCTTCTTCAGACAGTGGAAGAGCCAGCCTGTGATCGGGAGCATCCCTGCCGGGTCGCTCGAGTTGTCTGCTGCCATCTACTTTTGTGGAGCTTCATTTCCGAAGATGAAAAAGGTACCGTGATCATTGTCCCCTTGCGTAATGTGTTTGTCTAACCTTCACAAATGATGTCCTTTTAATTATTTTATAGATGTTTGAGGCAATGCGGCTGAGAACACATACTCATGATGCCTTCAGAAGACATGCCAGGACGTTTCTGGAGCCGGCTGTAATCCACAGCTGGACTCAATGGCAATCAAAAAAGTTTCAAATGCTGAGCAAGGCTAAAAACGTCATTCTCGGGGGTGATATGCGGGCAGACTCACCAGGTACTCAGTTTTCTTTCCGTTTGAATGTGTTTGCATTATACCAACAATTGCATGTGATGTGTTGCCCTACAGTGAGTATGTTTATTGTAAAATCATTTACATTGTAGGATATTCTGCGAAGTATGGGAGTTACACAATGATGGATGTGCAGGCCAATGAAATCGTAGATGTACAGCTGGTGCAGGTATTTGAAATCATTAGGACTAACGCAATACATCACATGCGTATACACAAGTGGTACTGACAAAAGTGTCATTGGAAACCCTGTCAGTAGATTTATCTGTCTTATCAATGTTATACATATGTGGTCAAAATGGTTAGAAAAGTGTGTGTGTGCTAGGGTGACCATATTTTAGTTTTCAGAAAAGAGTACGGTGGGCGTGGTTGATGGGTGGGGGTGTGGTTTGGGGGCGTGGTTAAATGGTTAATCTTTCTCACAAATCATTATTTTTTTCTTTCTCTCTAACTAATCTTTCTTTTTTTCTAAATAATCTTTCTTTCTAACTAATCTATCTATCTATCGTTCTTTCTTTCTTTTCTAACTAATCTTTCTTTCTTTCTTTCTAACTAATCCATCTTTCTTTCTTTCTTTCTTTCTTTTTACTAATCTTTTATCTATTTTTTTTTCTAACTAATCTTTCTTTCTTTCTAACTAATCTTTCTTTCTTTCTAACTAATCTATCTTTTTCTTTCTTTCTTTCTTTCTTTCTTTCTTTCTTTCTTTCTTTCTTTCTTTCTTTCTAACTAATCTTTATTTCTTTCTTTCTAACTAATCCATCTTTCTTTCTTTCTTACTAATCTTTCTTTCTTTCTTTCTTTCTTACTAATCTTTCTTTCTTTCTTTCTTTCTAACTAATCTTTCTTTCTTTCTTTCTAACTAACTTTTCTTTCTTTCCAACTAATCTTTCATTCTTTCTTTCTAACTAATCTTTTTTCTATCTATCTATCTATCTATCTATCTATCTATCTATCTAGACCAGGGATGTCCAATCCTGCTCCTGGATGGCCACTGTCCTGCAGAGTTCAGCTCCAACCCCAATTAAACACACCTGAACCAGATAATCAAGGTCTTACTAGGGACAGTGGCCCTCCAGGACTGAGTTTGGACACCCCTGATCTAGACGGTGGCGTGGTTGATGGGTGGGGGCGTGGTTTGGGGGTGTGGTTAATGTGTGGGGCCGTGGTTAATGGATGGGGGCGTGGTTAATGGGTGGGGTGTGGTTAATGGGTGGGGGCGTGGTTAATGGATGGGGCGTGGTTAATGGGTGGGGGTGTGGATAATGGATGGGGCGTGGTTAATGGGTGGGGGCGTGGTTGGGAGTGAATGCATCAAAAAATACTTGACAAATGCATTCACAACCTTGCAACTAAGTTATTGTACTTTAATACATAAAGTAATACATCCTTTCCATTCAACGTTTGGCCGCAACAATAGAATAATAAAAAAATTATAATAGTTTAGCTTTTATAACACCTTTTACGTGACACTCTTTCTTTTCATGGCCATAGGTAATAAAAAAAAAAAATCTACTACAGTATTACAGTAAAAAACTATTTCAATCCTCCTGATGTTCTCTTGTAGCCTTTACTTTCCTTATGTGGGCTTCTAGGCCGCTAGCACCTTTATTTGACTCTAATCCCGACCGAAACGAAAACACGGGATTATTATTATTTTTATTTTTTCGCTGTTAGCTACTTTACATTTTATCTCGCACTTGATCGTAAACTGAAGCGTCGAGTCATGCTGCTAAAATTCTGTGAACATAAACCTACTTACATAATCCTCAGTTATGTTACAGAATGGAAGAAAGTTCATGGATACCCATTGTGTGTGTGTGTGTTTCTACACAGAGCAGCGAGGTGGGGGGAAGCTCATGCATGGAGAAGGAGGGTCTAATGAGAAGCTTGGACCTCCTACATGGAAGTGGTGTGAAGTTGGACTGTGTTATCACAGATCGTCACCCTCAGATCAAAAAATTCCTGAGAGATCGTAAAATCCCACACTACTACGACGTTTGGCATGTAGCAAAAGGTAATGTGACCTTTTTATACATTATAAAGACATTGATTGCTGAACACATTTGTGAAGTGGTTATCAAAACTTTTTAGTTAAGGCGAGACACTACAGGTGAATAGGGTAACATTTCAAAATAACAGATATCACCATGAAACTTCCTCAGTTGATTACTTGCACAAGTATATAGAAAAAATGTATTACAAGTTTTAGAAATTTGTATGTGTAATTATGCAAATTAGGAATTATCTCATTAAATATGCACGATTTTGCATATATTTTCGGTAGATAGATCAGAACACATGATAAAGCCGGGTGCAAAATTCTTTTTTCATTTTGTTTACACACAAGATGAAAATAAAAACTCAGAGGGATTTCAGGATATATGCTTTCATTACCTAGTTAATCAAAATATACTCTCCATAGCCTTAAATTTTTATTTTCGCCATATTTTTTTCTATTAAAATGTCACATAAATCAGGCCAGGAATGATTTATTAACAAATCCCTCTGAAAATATCTTCAGAATACTGCTAAGTGTAGGCTGAGATGTTTATACTGGAGAATGCTAATTTGGTAAATTCGAGAGAAACTTACTGCCGCAAGTAAACAAAATGTAATAAAATAAACATCTTAATGAATATTTTCAACGTTTTCTTTATAGCAGCTTGAAAGAACACATATTGAAGGAGTAAACTATCCCAAAATCTCAAAACTGACCACTGCATGAAAAAAATATGTTTTTGCCTGCCGTGTCTCACCTTAAGTTTTTAACTTTTTGCATAAGCTCAATGATCACTCAACAATTTGTATATCTTGTATATCCATGTTTTGGTATGTAAACTCGTTTCATTAGGGTTGTCAAAGAAGCTGGAACGAATCGGCAAAGACAAGGACTGTGCTTTGGTGAGAAAGTGGCATAAAAGCATCGTCAACCACCTGTACTGGTGTGCCACGAGCTCCGTCTCTAGGGCAGAAAAGGTGGCGAAGTGGAAGTCCGTCTCGAACCACATTCAAGATGTCCACAGTCACTTTGACCCAGCTTTCCCCAAGTGTGTACATCAACCAAAGGCCTCAAAGGACCGTAGCAAGTGGTTTCAGCCAGGTCTGTATTCTAAAGCAATGATTATCAATATTCATGGTTTTAAATTACAGTTTAAATGCGCTTTCTCTTAGGTTCTTCCGCTCTGAACAGACTTGACAAGGTCCTAACCAACAAGCGGTTCCTTACTGATGTTGCAAAGCTTAGCCATCATTCCCAAACATCAACTATGGAGTCGTTCCACGGTGTCATCCAGAGGTTTGCTCCAAAAAATGCTGTTTTCCCCTTCACTGGAATGCTATGCAGGTATGCACAGTCCAGAAGAACCCCACCATGCATAAAACAAGTCTTTATAAAGGCAAATGTGAATGGGGGGACAAATTATCTGCAGAAATTGGTTTTGTTCAGTGAAGGTGTGAGACATGAGTAATGCTGCGTTCACACCTAACGCGAACAGAGCGTCTGGCGCGAGGGATTTCAATGTTAAGTCAATGTAAAGACGCGTTTACGCTCGTCTGGAGATCCTGCGGCGCGAATGAGGCGTTTAGCGTGTCCGCGTCTGACCCCTGAGTTGAAAAATCTGAACTTTGGCGTCTGTTCGCGCCGCGTTAACCAATCAGGAGCCTGCTTGCTGCTGTCACGTGGTGAAGTGACGGGATAAACTCCCACCCGGAGTCACTCATTCAAAATGGAGTATAGCAATATAGCAGAATATAATATTCAACAACAAGTAACTGAGTATCACTAGAAAGTGAGTATATACTAGTGAGTATCATTAGAAAGAGCACCAACAGTGGTATCCGTACCACAGTTTGAAAAGCATTGATAGTTTTTCAATATTTAATATACTGTATTTAAAATTTCATATACATTCTCTAACCGAAGACAGATGGACAGGTGCTCTGCAGCTGGGATAGCGCGCCTGTAGTTGAAGGGTGATCCTCGCTCCGATGCGGCAACTCTCTCGATGAATGCTCGATCAACCATGATCAGCCATCTTGCAAACAGACAAGCGGATTCCGCCTCAGACGCACGTCAATTTCGCTTCAAACTTTTGCTTTTTACGCGCGTCAATTTCGCTCTGGATGCGCGAATTAATTCAAAATGTTCAAGCGTCCAACTAGATGTGAATTTGATGCGCTATTCGCATTTGGTGTGAACACACAGTAACGGTCTGGAGACATCAGGCCTAATTGCCGGTCATCAAAATGCAAATCATTTCAGTTTTAGGCCGTGTGTCCGCCAAAGCTGAAAGCGCTAGGCTCTACTGAAAACGCCTAGCTATGGGTGCTTGAGAGCGTTTCAGCAGCGCACGTGAGTTCGCTTTGCTTGTTATGATACGGAATATCCGCGAAAGTGTTACTAGTATCTCATTTCACACATATTGTACACAGATTTTTTATTTTTTTAAGTCATTTTTTGATAAGTCATTCCAAAAATCATGGCAACAGACGTTGGTAAGTTTATATATATATATATCACAGCCACGTACCGCACTAGACATTATTATTATTATTAATGGAAGGAAACGTAGGCGTGTTATTCAAGCATTATTGGCAAGGAAAGACCCTTTTACTGTGAGCTCATATGAGGAGTTTCTGGGTGTTTCTCCCTCATATCTGCTTCGAGGTCTTGATTGTGGCATTTATCTGAGGTTTAGAATCCATTATTCCTGTAATTATTTTGTCTTTTAAGAATTAAATAAAGAACTCTGTCTCGTATTCTGTCCAAACACACCGCATCATCTACGTCAGGTGACTGTAAATGCGCAAAAACTGTTTCCATTGCAGTTTTGCAAAATATTTCTTTTTCAAATTGCCTGAAAAACCCCCTCATGCGAGCATAAAAACTTTTATGCGATAAATGGGAGTTTTTGTGAAATTGACGTGTTTCCATTGGGTGTATTTTCAATTCGCAATTTGCACAATTTGAAGGGTAATGGAAACGCGGCTAGTGACGAGTGCTGCGTTCTACCCAAAGTTGAACATTCTTCAACTCTCGTCGACCTGTAAAAAACAACCTTGTTACGCTCATGGCGTTTTAAAAACGCGGCGCTCCCATTGAAAACAACTGAAAAAATACGCTGCTTTATATAGGACCGCTTTGACACGGCATCCAGGTTAAGCAAATACTTTTGCTGTGAGTTAACAGGAGTGTGTGCATACAAGAAGACTTTCGCTATTGCGTTACGAAATTTCTCGTCTGGTTTAGGTTGTACCTTGCAGCCATGCACTTCAATGAGAACGTTGAGCGCCCTCAACGGAAGACAGCCATGGGGAAAAGGATGAACAGACTCGTGTTCCCAAAGGCAAAAAGGGTCAAACAAGTGAAGACAGAGCCAACAATTTGTAAGTTTAAAAACATATATATTTTTTATTACAAACAACAAATCAAAATGTGCAATTGTATAGGCACTAAATGTAACTGTTATCGATTCACACACAACAGGCTATGTCTTAGACCTGATGCGACTGGTGTTCGAGGAGATCGTCCATGACCCCCTTCCTTATGTGGATGCCGTCCAGCGGGTCCCAGTGCCCCAGGACCTGTGCTCAGCTTGACAGGCATGTGTCACGGTTCAGTCAAGGCGGGGTCTGAACCCGAAGCACTGCCCTGAAGCATCCGGAAACTCCCGACTCGGACACTTCTTCCAAGGAAACCCCAGCACCAGCTCACTAAAGTCCTGCAAAGAGAGCAGGGTGGAAAAACTCACTTTGGTTTTACTATTTATTTTTTTATATTTTACATTTCAGAGTAAAACACTGGATGATTGTGTTGATACAGAATAAAGATTGTCACGAATTGACTCTAAAATAAATATACGTTCATTTTGAAGAACGAGATCGAACAAAAACGTCAATAAACTGATCTGAACATTCCATCACTTTAAGATATATTATTATAATATTGATATCAACTCTTGTGCAATTGATCATGGTGTCAGGGAAGAAAAAGTAACTCGATGAACATTCATGTTTCGAGTGTATGGTAACTGTTGATTCTCGGCCAATCAGATGGCTTAAATATCTATCACAGCTTAACCATAGAAGATACACTAATTAAATGAAACGATTACAATAATTACCGCACTATATTCTAATCATCGCTAGAACTTCCCGATATTCATTTCTTATATTAACTACGTGATCAGGGGAGAGCGCGAACGCAGTCCCCCACTACCATAAATTATGCAGTCGAGATTCCCACATTTGGGGAATTCGCAAAGGTCAACAAAGCCGAAAATGCAATGGCTTAGTCTCGCCTTGGGTGAACCACCGTCGTGATCATGGTGTCTCTCCTGCCAGGTAAGTATGAGTTCCTCAGCGAGTCTGAGGGAGAGTCACTTCAGCGAACACGAGTCTCAGTGACGGTGAGGTGCACTAAAGTCACTCCACACGAGTCAACGGCATCTAGATGAAGCTTCATGTTACTATGGAACGCCTTTGGGGACAATACCTATTATATGCAACGCGTGAAATTTGGACGCATTAACACGCACAGTTTGTACGCGTCTTTTTGGTCCGTGTAAACGCGAACGTTTTGTACGTCTAAACGCGAAGTTTTTTGTCATGTTATTTAAAGACACGATCGTTTGTATCGCCTTAACGCAACATTTTTGGCCGTGTATTTTTTGTTACGTGTTTCTATACGAACGTTTTCGTCGTGTAAACATGACATTTTTGAACGTGTAATATTTCTGAGTCTTATTTGATGTGCGACATACAAATTTTTCTGTTTTAGTTAAACTGGTGATAATTTAGAGTCAATGATTAAATACATTCAATGACTGCATGAATTAACATTATATTCTTTTGTAACGTTAAAGGAATTTGTCCTGTAGGAAAAGTGAGTGGTCTCTGTGATCCAACGACCATAGCCTATTTCCCCTCTGGTTAATGCATTCGAGGTGTCTATTTGGACCACTGCAAATAGCCTACTTGTTGGCAGAACTAATTACACTAGGCCAGTCTACCCTATATGTGGAAAAAAGTCACCTCTTTAGTCAGCGGTTTCTGTGGCGAAACGTGTAAAGGGAGACCGGGGTTCTATTCCCACTGACAGCGCTTTTTTTTTAATAACTTTACAGTTATTAAACGCAAAATTGTTTTCAATAAAAATGACTTTTTATTTGACTTAAAATTCATTTTAATTCATAAAAGTTACATTTAGGGTAAGGTTAGGGGTGGCTCTAGTCTTTAATATCTCAATAAGTTGCCATGATTTTAATATTGTTTTATAAATCTAATAATCTACTGTCAGTTAAATTGCAGGATGTTTAATGCACAACAATACTGATGAGCAAATAGTAACGTTATCTGTCACTATTTATAAGTAAATAGCATCTAAATGTCTACTGAATCCACAACTGTTGCTATTTACACTTGGACTTGGACTGGCTGCCCCACAGTTTACGTGGTCCGCCTGCTGTAGTGATTCTGTAATGTTTATGTGTCGTATGATTGTGTCTGTGTTTAAATGTTGAATAAAGATTTGTAAATTGTCATAGGCTACTGGTGCTTTGTTTTCTGCTTTTGTATTTGCCTTATTGTTATAATATAATTGTTAAATTTGTGATTGTTACAATATATTGTTGTTATTAGATTATTTTTATCTGACATATACAGTATACATAGGCCTACAGTATATGTGTATTAATTATTTCCAGTCAAACTGACATCCCGACTTCAAGGAGCATTCCAGAGTCTCTCATACCAGATTGATGCTGGCCCACTCGGAGATTACTCCAGTCATTTTGAAAAAACAATAGCCACAGTATTTAGTATTTAGCCTTTGCTAACTTTATTAGTCATTGTATTTATTAAAGTTGAATGATTTATGGCATTTATTGGCACTATTATGTATAATTATTGACACCCCACCCTGGACCTCACTAATTATTAAACCCTATGGCCGTATCCAGTGTTGTATGTTGTATATGTTAACATATGTTATACACAGGGCTTAATTTGAGCCTGAACACGCCGGAACATGTTCCGTCACCTCCGACATTGGATCCGGCACCTTTTTTTATTGGATCCGGCACCTACTGTGTCACTAAAATTAATTGCCTAAATGAAAAATAAATAAATAAATACTGTTTGTGTAGTGTTCAATGTTTGTGACACATGACTTGCGCGCTTGTTGTACGAGTTGAGATTGCTGTTAGCCTCGATCGTTTCACGCAGGGGAAAAATGTCAAAAAGACAGGAAAGTTTGCTTAACTTTTTCAAATACGCTGGACAGTCAGATCCCAAACAAGCAAAAATCGTTTCCGCTGATCAAAAAGGAGACCACGGTGGACACAGTAGCCTAGTATCGACATAATATCTCGTTATTTCGACATAATAAGGGGACATTCTAATCTGCATTAAGCCACATTAAGCGTTCTTATAATGGGTTTCTATGGGAGGAAAATGCTTAACGTGTAATTGCGTTCATATTCTGGGCTCATTTGATTTGTTTTTCTGATTTGGGCTTTTCTGATTTTTGTACATAGCATAGCCTATTTGTTAGGATTTTAGTATCATAATGATTAATAAATGCACGCACAATTATCCGTGAACTTGATTTGAACAAATGCCTTTCAACTTGTGTGTGCAAAATTCAGAATTAAATTAATGTGCAGAAATTTGTACAAATACAAAGTATGTAGGCCTACTATACTGTTTTAGCCATTAAAAAAGCGCATTTAGTTTCATATTTGTTAAAATATTATAATGTTATTTTTTTTTCCATTTATGTTGATTTATGAAAAGTGAACAGCACGGTATAGGATGCGCAATATGAGACATGGAGCGGGTCAGACATGATTTTGACCGTTGAAGTTGAAGTTGTTTTGTAGAAAGCATTTCTTTAAAGTGAATTTCGTTTTGTATAAATTGTATCTTAATTTTAATCAATTTTTCATCAACCAATTGCCTGTATAGGCCTACGAAACAAATATAACGGAGGCGCCCGCGCGCTCACTTCCATTGCACGTGAACTAGAGCACACCCTAACTTAACGAAACTCAGTGTATGCCTCACACAGACATGACAAATACATCAAATACACAAAGCTTGAAATGTCTTTAAACGAAATAATTCAAAACGAAAAAAGAAAAAGGCTAGGCTACTCTCTGATTATGTAATCCATTAGTCTTATTTATGTGCATTTCTCTCTATAAGCGCGTTCACACGGAGATGGCGATCGTCAACTTCATCTTTGCAGCCGACTCGACACTTTTAGAGAAAACACTTGTTTATTAATAAAAATCAATACACGCATCACCGGATTTACAGATGCACGCACACATATTATTTCGAAATAACGAGATATTGTGTTGAAATAACATTATTATTAATAATAGCCTACATCTTTTAGAATAGGCCTATTTGATTGAATGCTGAAAGTTGCCCTTGTTCAATTTAATAAAAATAAAACTTTAATTGTGATCATTAACATAACTGAATATTAAATATTTAGTGGCCAAGTTTTGCGCGGCTCTCCGTCAAATCTAGCACCCACTCAGCACATGCGTTAAAAATTCTCTGGCGCTGTCCCTGCAGAGAAGCTACGTAGGCAGTGTAATTTTAATTTTTTTTTTTTTTTTTTGTTTGTTTTGTTCCGTTACCTCCAACCCCCGTTTTGAGTCGCCGGATCTGCGCTCCGGGACCTCCCACTTTACAAATTAAGCACTGTACATGTGTATATAGCCTGTTATAAGAGGATGCAAACTGAATGCAGTCTGTAAAAGTTCTTTGACAGTTTAATAAAAAATTTCTAAGAGCCATCGTAGAGAGCAATCCACTTTTCCACGTTACCGGAGACAAAAAACCTGCATGAGTACAAACGGGATGAGATGCCACAGCATGACACAGCACTGACATCACAGCCAACGTATAAATGCATCATTGACTCTAAAGGTTTACGCTTGCCTATGTACATGCCAACGTAAAATTACGATCTCATTCACGAACAAATGTTACGTGTGACGTTTGCATAGGTATTTGCTTACCTAACAGCACATCATCCCTCACGGAAAGAAATGTCGTCTGATGTTTATAGGTGTGTTCGACATCGGCTGCGGCTGGATGCAACCGATCGGCGAGAGTAGCGGCGTGCAGGCGGGGAGGAGCTGCAAACGGAGACGTGAAGTCGGACACTTTTTGGTTCCCGTAGTGACCGCTCACGTGGTGTTTGCATACTTTACCACAGCTGAAGTGAAATAAATGCAATATTTGCCAAATAATGTGTCAGAGACATTTTCATTAAATACTTTATGTACTGCTTCATTCAGCGTCTGTTTGAACAAGAATAAAGTTCAACGCTACTATCAATGAAGTGGAGTCTACGTTTTTTAATCAGTTTTATTTTGATAAACATGACACAATATAACATCGCAACTACATAAAAAGAGTGTTTACTGTTATAAAAAAACTGATTTGTGAGCTTTAGAGGAACTAAAGGTGTTTGAATAAACACGCAACACACGTGATCGTTGTCATGCGGTGAATCCGGCCAATGGTGGAACAGCTGTGTCGTCACCCGCCCTCGTGCAGCCCAGTGCAGCCGCTCTTGAGAAGCTGCGCTGGCTGAGTTCTCCAGCTACTCTCGAATCGCTCTCGCGGTACTTTGATGACACATGTCACAGTCACGTGGCGTCGGCGCTGGATCAAGTCGGACAAAATTTCTAACCGGCATGCACTGCTTCAAGTCAGCCGCCGATCGGTCTGCGCAGAGCTGCATGAAGTCGAACAAGCCTTATATATGTATACAGCAACGTGCCATCGCATCACAAATGCAAATTAAATCCTAAATAGAGCAACGCTATTGGCTGTTGTGCGGTTTGACGCGACACCCGAACATATACTTCGTATTTACGCGTACAAACTGTGCGTGTTAATGCGTCCAAATTTCACGCGTTGCATATAATAAGTATTGTCCCCAACGGCGTTCCATATGTTTCCGCGTGTTTACATTAAAGTTTCGCTGTTAGTCGAGCTTTTAATAGCAGCAACAACAGCAAAAACGTTTCGTTTTATTTTGTGGCGAACAATTTCCCGTGATGCAACACAAGCGGTCCACCAGCCAATGGAACAACAGATGTTCAAAATAATAATTTAAGAACTCAATAATAGATTATTCGAAAGAAAGGGTTACACAATTCACCTTTTTCTGGGTACACTCTTTGAAAGATATAGTTTTTCATCGGTTTTATTATTAAAAAGCAATCATGACGTAAAATACGCATCTTCGACTACATCACTTCCGGGAAATTAAAACAAGGGGCGCGCAAACAAACTCGCAGTCGCTGGAGAGAGATTTACAGCTTATGCTCGAAACACAGGTTTCTTCTAAAAAAAATTAAAAAAAATAAAATATATATATATATATATATATATATATATATATATATATATATATATAAAGGAACAATCAGATCTGTGTGTGAGCGTGTTGTTTTAAAACAGTCCGCCAGAGGGCAGCAGACGCGCTCATTCATCCTGTAACCATCGAAGAAGAGTCTCAGTCAGCTGGTGTGTGTGTTTGACTCGTTTGATGAGCTGTCTGTGGAACAAACATGCGAGCTCGAGTTACAACAGTAGATATACCAATATATTCTTGAGAACAAACCTGTGTTTCGATTTAAGTCTCTTCATTAGGGATATATGTCATGTATAGACGGTAAGGCGCTCTTCTCAGCGAGTATACAGTCGCTATATGAGTGAGAACAGATAAATGATCTCTGTAAAGAGTGAGAAATGAGCAGAAAGCGAGCGCTGATCGCAGACACTTTCTGTTTGTCGAAGAGACGCAGATCCGCAGCTGACACTGTGACCGGAGACAGTCACGGTAAGATCTGTCATTTACCCTCACGCAGATCAAAAACACTTAACATTAATAGACATTATAAAGTAACGTGTCAGTTAACGTCTGTCCTCCTTAATATATTACTTCTGTTAGGCTCCAGATATAAATATGAATATATGCAATCAGTTTCACTGATTATGTACACTGCATCACTCGTTGTTTAATCTCCAACTGTTTTTGTTTTAGTCTTGGACTATCTTAATCCTTTGTCTGTGAAACCGGGTTAAATGAAGTCATACACAAATGTGTGAATCTGATGTAAGTAATGAAATGAAGGTGTTTGTTCAGCAGAAGGAGCAGCTGATGTCCGCTCGAGCTTGCAGGACCTCATGACACTGTTTCCACGCAAACTCTTCAACGACAGCCTCCCTCCAGTGGTGCTGAAACACCAGCTGTACAGTTTACACAGCGACAGAACCTCCGTGGACAAGCAGCTGGTGAGATCCGCTCCTGTTGAAGCATTCATCTTCGCAAAGTAGACGCAGTGCTAGATGATTTAATAATGACCTTAGCACAGTCATAAGTTATGTGGCCAGTAGCACATTTTTCTTTAAAAACTGGTCATAACTTCAACCTTCATCCTTCCCTCGCACTTTGTAACATTTTTCTCTCGTGGATCAAAATGACGCGAAGACCTAAAATGATGTGTTGGGGTTTTTTTGTCCTTTTTATATATTTTTTTTTATGTAATTCTTTTGAATTTTTTTTTTTTTTTAAATGACTAGATTTGATAGTAGAAATAGTAGGGGTGTAAAGGTTCACAAAATTCACGGTTTGGTTCGATATGACAAAGTGGTGTCACGGTTCGGTACATTTTCGACACAGCAAAAAGAAAGAAATGCCAGAGAAATTTCCTTGATTAAAAAAAAAAAAATCATAAACAACTTACTTTGAACAATGATGGAGCTATACTTAACCCATCTTCTGGGTGTCTTAGCATATAAAACAAAAACAGCTCCTTATAATTATTTATTTTTTTAAATGTATTGTAGTAGGCTAGTTATTAGGGTGGTCCTTAGTTTTAAAGTCTCCAATTGTCATGCTCTTAACCCTTCAAATTGTTCCTTTATATAAGAAAATACAGCATGCCAGTTTTTATTGGCAGTAACATAATAATTACTGGTAGCTCAATAGCTTTAAACTTTCTGAGATTTTGATGATTTTCGTAAAAACAGATAATTTGAATTGGTATTGTACCTGGCTAGTAAAATTCCCCAAAAATCTCCATAAAAGCATCTAATGCACCATATATTCCTAAATATGTATTTTAGATACATATCTCAGTTTACTCATTGTAGAAACTAAATCCAAATTAATCCATCCATGACCCGGTTTTTAGCAGATTTACCTTTCCTGGTGGAATCAATACATATTTCTATTGATGATCACCTTGGTTATTGTTTGGGTTTAGAGCACATATTTTGGTTTAAAAAATTACATTACGTTCCTTGAAATTGACCCGGAACTTTGTCCGGATCAAGCAGATTATCAGGAGGCACAGGCAACCATACATGCAATGAAAGTAGTCAATGATCATGCCGAGAGAGGAGTGCCATTTTTAAGTGTGAGTTTTCCTGCATCTTGAAACTTTTAGTTTTATAAATGGGGGTAATATTTGAAAGATGAACAAATAATGTTTTGGTCATCACATTAAAAATGACATTTAAATATGATAATATTTGAGTTTTGAAGAGCTGGGAAAAGATGTTTGACGTACTTGAAAGCATTTTACTATTCCTGCCACACTTCCATGGTTACAGTAAGTGTTACTACAGTAAATCCATGGTGAATGTTGTAGATCTGTGGACTTATTTACTAGTTACCTATAATAACATTCATTAATGGCACAATGTTTCTCCTGGTTTCTACATCAGTGCTGTTTGATCTAATAGAGCTCTACAGTTAATAACGGAGAAATCTGAATGCTTCTCACTAGATCTCGCAGCGATGTTATTACTTCTGTGGTGAATTCAAATGCTTTCTTCACTGGATCTCTTAGCGCTGTGTAGAAACAGTGTCGCTTGATCAAGATCGGCTCTCGCTGCAGCGACATTGATGGTCCAAACTGATAAATGGTCCGTGAGGCATAAAATAATGAGTAGCACAGTTTCGTTCCGCTTTCATTACGCTTGGCAATTGATGTTGGGCAAAGTTGTGGTGGTCGCAAAACTAAATTTTGTTCGGCAGGAAAAATGGTCCAGTTTGTAACGCGTATTGAACCGAAAGCCTCGTACCGAACGGTTCAATACGAATACGTGTATCGTTACACCCCTAATAAATAGTAATTTAAGCACATTCTTTCAACTTAAATTCAAAATAACTCACAATTTCATGCATAACCATTTTAATTCAGCTCAAAATATCTTACATTGGGTGTCTTTGCCGACCTCTTGTGGATTTAAAAAAATAAAATAATCTTTTAATAAAGTTTTAGCATTTTTAGTTTGACTTTTTAGCATTTTTAGGGGTTTCTGTGTGTACTGAAACATTACATTCATTCCTAAGGGGGTCAAATTGACCCGTGAGGGAAGGATTTGTTACTTTTTTACATTTCAACCACAAAACTCCTCGAATCCATTCAGTTTTTTTGTGTGTGTGTGTATTCGTGGTTTAAGTGCGACAAAAGTCCAAGGGTCTTGGACCCCTTTAATGAACAATTTTTAAAAGTTTGTTTTAGGTCAAAAGGACCCGAGGGAAGGATGAGGTTTAAGTCAGTCACTCAAACGGGTAGATTGGTCCAATTTGAATCTGAAAAGTAAGCCTGATGACCCCTTGGCTAACTGCTAGCTGGTCAGACTAGCTCTTAGCTGTGTTTCTCCCTCTCAGAATGAGTTGAGGGCGAGCGGCGAGCTGTTGATGTTCCAGCTGGGCTTCGACTCGGAGGCTTTCGCTCTGGTGTTCGCTGAAGACTACAGAGCCAAAGTCCTGCAGGGGGAAGCCGGAAGAGAAACGCTGGAAACTGTGGAGAAGTTCCTGGATAAACTAATTCCCGGCTGCTCGGATCTGAGCTTCAACAAAGAAAAGATGCTGAAGGAGTTCCTCTTCACGGACTCTGAGATCACGTAAGGACACAAATGCTGGTATGTTGTTCATTAGCCGTGTTTCCACTATCGGGCCAGTGCGAGCCGGGGCGTTAAACGGGCCGTGCGGGGCCAATAGCCTCGAAGCTGGAGCACCGAGCCCACCCGTAACACGCCTCTCTGGAACAACGTCACACAAACCCTTCATTTCACCAACAAATGGAAGTTTTATCAGAAAACTAGAAAGAAATCACTGGAAACTAACGAGATCACAAATCAATCATGATGAAACCGAACGTTTGTTGGCATTTGGTTTACTTGAAGATTTAAAAACCCAAGCACATGTTTACAATAAAAAGTGATACATTGATCATAATGAATTAATTTGTGTCAAGACTAAACATTAGTCACTCTGAAATAAAGTGGTTTACCTTTATTTCACAAAATAAAGAGGAAACGCGTAGCTACTTATTCAGTCGTGTCTGTTTATTTAGGCACAGGACAGTGTATTTATATCACATTTAGAAATCTACAAATATGCCACCAAA
Organism: Abramis brama; assembly: GCF_963993115.1. Classification (NCBI taxonomy): domain Eukaryota; kingdom Metazoa; phylum Chordata; class Actinopteri; order Cypriniformes; family Leuciscidae; genus Abramis; species Abramis brama. Next base: position 7,385,271 of record NC_139963.1, on the reverse strand, counting down.
AATACGACCTGAGGTGCTTTTAGCACTTTCTCCCAATAAAGTTATATTTCCAATCAGAGAAACTTATTTTATGACATATGTGGAGCTAAATATGGATATCAGACAGTCCGGTATAAAGAGACGATAGATAAAATAAAAGCACGATTGTGATAGGCTATATGATTTGTCTGATTTCTTCACATGGTCATATTTACCATGTTTGCTGTGGTAATGGTTATTGCACATAGTCTTTTGTCTAGTATTTCTGCGGTGATCAGAATCCACATCGGATCACAAACAGAAGGTATTCAAACATGAAAGTGAGTTTTGAGCTAAAATGATTTTAAAAGTCTTTAAAGGATAATTCCGGTATTTAGTGCAACTCACCGAGTGGTTAGTGATGTTCGTTGATGATTAAAAACAAATATATCGGCGCAATGTATGATTTCAATCCGTGTTATTTGCTATAGTGGAACTATTTTTTCAGATACCTCACAACCGCGTATAAACTTCCGCTCGATATTTGAGTCTGAAGTGCAGTAATATCAACGAGCAATGAGTCCTCCTACAGAAATCAATGGGATTTTACAAAATGCCAAATAAAACACGACAGAAACTGTATTTCGCTACGCTACTTGTTTTGGAACATCAACGAACACCACTAACCACTCGGTGAGTTGCACAGTTTTGAAAACGAGCGTTAAGGGTTGTTTTAAGGACATGTTCGTGCATGCCCGTAGCCAGCCACTCTGAGCGTTCAAAGGCGATTCTAAACGAGTCAAAAAGTCGAGACAGACCCATCGTCAACATTTCTGTGTCCACCACTCTAGTTCATCCAAAACAAACCAGAAAAGAGACTCAAAGTGCTAAATACCGGAATTATCCTTTAAAGCTGATGTTAGCTGGTATGTGGAATCATCCGGCGCTGCCGTCTCCAGACTCAGGTAAACTCAAGCCCGAGTCGGCCCGCTTTGGACCAAGGTATTCGGTGGGCCAAAAAAACCCTGGCCATTGGCCCAGAGGAGTCCTGACGAGGCCTGATCAAGCCCCGGAAGTGACAGTGGAAACGTGAGTTTTGAGCTTGGAATCGCGAAAGAGACAGTGGAAACTCAGCTATAGTTTCTTATTTTCAAGCTAGTTGTCACACAAGTGTTGTTCATTGTCTCAGGCACTTCATCTAAAGATGGTTTCTGTCTCGCAGGCAGCTGGTGAAGTCGGGCGTCCTCACGGTGAGGGACGCGGGCAGCTGGTGGCTTTCAATCCCAAACTCTGGCAAATTCATCAAGTACTTCATTAAGGGTAGGTGTGTGTGTGTTTACCACAAGACTCACGATCAGCACTTTAACTAGTACTACTGGATTATATCCGATTTTATAACAGGGCGGAAAACTGTTCTGGGCATGGTGAAGAAATCCAAATACGGTGAAATCCTGAAGACTGAACTTGAGGGACGCCGCACAACTTCACAGGTTAAACTCCAGATGAAGTATCACATTCATGATATAGTCGGAGCAGAGTTAGTAGAATGGTAAGACCGCTGTATGAGACTATAGATATGAGTTATAATCTGATGACTGATTATTGTTTTGTGTGTGTTTGTAGCATACAGACAACATCAGGGACATTATTACGACACGTGGATGGAAACATCAACTAACAGCTTCACCCACTTGCCTTGTACAGAATTGAGTATGATGTATTTATTGCCATATTATTTTGGTTACAAACAGCAGAATGAATGGTGCACAATATATTTAATAAAAGTTTGCCAAACCGCAATTTTTTTTCATATGTCTGCTGTCTTTGGCAAAATCCCCAGTTAAATTAGTGTTAAAGTAACTCTGAATCAGGGTACGTTTACACGACACCGATATGCTTAAAACGGAGACGTTTTTCCTTTGAGTTTTCCATATACAGACTTTGTCAAAATGATCCCCATTCACACAGATCTGTGAAAACGGCTAAAAACGCTGTATTCTGCTGCCAGGCCAGTAGATGGCGATGAAACACTATAGACTGAACACGTAATACGCATGTGCATGACATCATAGTCTTCAGAGATTCACCTTTTTGTTGTTTATACAGAGACCGTTTTCAGAAACTTGCACTTTGAAACCCGTTTTCAAAAGTTTGCGAACGGTCGGTCAAAACGCAGTGTTGTATAAACAGGCCCTCAGAGTTAAAGTTAATGAGATAATTAAGTGATGATTGTGCATTAGTGATGAACACCTGCTGTTAAAGGGAAAGTTCACCCAAAAATTTAAATTAGCCCATGATTTACTCTCCCTCAAGCCATTCTAGGTGTATATGACATTCTTCTTTCAGACGAATATAATCGGAGTTATAGTAAAAAATGTCCTGGCTCTTCCAAGCTTTATGATGGCAGTGAATGGCCGTTTCTGTTAGTTCTGTTAGCTAGTTATTTTAGTCGATAAAGTTTTAAATATGGATATTTTTCTTACACATTGCTTCACTTCAGAAGGCTTTTAAAAGTATCTGATTACCACTACATTTGATCTCTTGATAGTTACACAATTAGTAGGGTAGGAAGGGGGGGTTCACCTGCACCCGAAAGGTATATTTTTTTAACCTAGTTTTTTGCAATCCTTAAGGTGTCTAGAAAAGTAATTTTGATGTTCCCCACGCAAATTATTGTCCCATATGTGATTTTTTGTATCATCTTTTGTGTCCGTGCTTGATTTTCGGCTGTGAAAAATGAAAACTTTAAATCTACATATAATCTGAACAATACATCCTACAGACACAATCCACCCCATTTTCTCTTCGTCTTTGCATGAGGAATTCATAGATATGAGGATTGTCATGATTAGATGATGTATGGTGCATTAAAACTCAAATAAGTGCAAAAAAATTTAAAAAATCTGTGACATTGGATCACTGGAACTCCTCCCCTTTGGACCCTATTGATGTATGTTTTCTAACTTTTGTATTTTTATAGTCTTTATGATGTCTAATAAGCAAATTTTGATGATCCCTACTTGAAAAATTGTCACATGTTGGTCCAAATGAACATCTCCCATAATAAGGAGTTACTATTCAAACCGTTATATTGGTATTATATTTATTGAAACAAAAGAGAAAACCACTCATATAGTCTAATGTGTATATATATATATATAGGGTATAGAAAATCCCCATTAGAATAAACTGAAATAGAAAAAATTATTCTAATCAAATGTCAAAAGGTCAAGGGCAATGATGTCTATTTATCATACAGCAGGTCTTCATAATTGACCTCTTGCTCCTCGTCTTCTTCACCATCTCCATCCATCTCCTTGACTGTTTCCTCCAGCAAGTCAGTGAGTAAAGTGGGGAAGATAGGTCCACAAGACCACACTGGTTCCAGGGTACCCTATTCAGTCTTTTCCCAGCCTTGGCCAGGATCATGGGGCTTGGGACACCAGAATATCGGTGTGGCTGCTCTCTTGTAGTTGGCCAGACGGTGGTCGACACAGTTGATGTGTGGGACCAGGTTGTCTCTGCAGGGCAGGAGCCGGGACAGATCCACCTTGAATCTGGTGGTAAGCATCTCATCCTCTCCAATCATTTTTTTCAGCATGATGCTGCACACATTGTTCACAGATTTTTCGCGGGCCTGGCCATACATTACACATGTAAATACCTCAATGTCCTCCACCACATCTGGCTCCACAGAGCACTGATCCCCAAGGGCCGCATCAGCATCAAAGGCAGTTTTCCTGCGGTAACTGTGGATCAAACACACATGCCACCAGAGCCCGGCACTGTCCAGCTAATGACCAAACATGCCGTAACTGTGGTAGGAAAAATCACTTTGCAAAAATGTGCTGCTCTGACCCCTCCAGGTCAGATGCACACACTCCCCATGGTTCACCCACCATAATTCGCCATGTAACATCGGGGCCCATGCAATTCAAGTCATGTAGAGTGAATATAAACACAGTGTGTATTCCCCTGCTGCTAGACACAGGTGCAAGTGTCTCCCTTCTGAATGCCAGTACATACCATAAGTTCTTTCATTCCTGTCCACTGTCCACGCCCACTGCTGTCCTACATGGGTATGGTAACTCAAAAATTGACTTGTTGAGGTCCATAACAGTGACTGTTATCTATGGCACTAGGGTCTTGCCCTCCTTTGTCTTCAATATGGCCCGACGAGGGGTGAATTTAATGGGGCTGGATCTGTTCATGGCATTGGGATTTTCACTCATTGACACAGGGGGGGCTGCCATTATGACTGTCGCTGCCGGACCGCATCAGAAGTGGTCATCACTGTTGCAAGGGCTGGGCTGTCTGTCTGCTTTTGCCCATCAACCCCTCATTGACTCCTCGGTGACGCCAGTCGTCCAGCCACTGCGCCATATTCCACTGGCCCTGAAGGGATGGAGTGTCTGTTGAGCTGCAGCGGCTGCTGGATGCCGGTATCATTGAGCCGGTTGATGCTTCACCATGGATTTCAAATTTGGTTGTGGTAAGAAAGAAAACAGGGGCTCTGCGAGTCTTTGTGGACCTCCGCGCAGTAAATAAAGCTGTCATCCCAGACAGATACCCATTGCCCACGTCGGAGGAGCTCACGGCACAATTTTACGGCTCCACTGTCTTTTCGAAACTGGATCTCAGAGAGGGCTATCTCCAGGTGCCCCTCAACCCTGAAAGCAGAAACCTGACGGCCTTCGTTACACACCTCGGTGTTTTCTGCTACACAAGGATGCCGTTTGGCCTTAGCTCTACCCCCTCCTGCTTTCAAAAGGTCATGACCTCAGTACTGGCAGGTATACCAGGTGTTGTTATTTATCTTGATGATGTGGTGGTACATGATGCTACTACGGCTATCCATGACAGTCGCCTGCAGAGTGTGTTTGAAGCCCTCCTCAAGCACAGTTTAACCCTCAATGGCAGCAAATGTGTTTTTGCTGTGCCGGCTATTGAATATGTAGGCTTCCGACTTTCCACTGAGGGCATCTCTCCCCTTCAATCTAATGTGGAGGCCATCCTCTCCGTTCCCGAACCGATCTCGGCTGCCCAGCTTACTTCATTCCTGGGCATGACGGGCTAATACATGAAGTTCATGCCTCGGTATTCAGCCATAACAGCCCCACTGTGCCAGCTGCTTCTGAGAGATGAGCTGTGGGTCTGGTTGTTAGAATGCACCAAGGCAGTGCAAATTCTTAAAGCTCAACTTACCTCACCTCCAGTGTTGGCACATTTTGACATATCCAGTCACACCCTGGTCACCTGTGACGCCTCGGCCATGGCGATAGGGGCTGTACTGTCACAAGTACAGAATGGCGTGGAGAGGCCTGTTGCATTCCCGAGCTCTGAACCAAACCGAACAAAGATACTCAGTTGGGGAGCGGGAGGCACTCGCTTGTATGTGGGCTTGCGAGAGATGGCACCTCTACCTTTATGGCCGCCAGTTTACGCTGAGAACAGACCACCAGGCCTTGACAGCTCTGCTTTCCTCTACTGGCACCGGGCACAGGTTGCTGAGACTGCATCGTTGGTATGACCGCCTCCGCCAATACAACTATACTCTACAGTTTACCCCGGGCCGGGATAATGTCGTTGCAGACCTTCTCAGTTCCTGTCCAGGCCCTGCCTACCAGTGTCAACCACATCGAAAGTGAGATTATTCTCACGCTACACACTCTGCTCGAGTCCACGGTCACGGCAGCCTCAAAACAGGATCCAGTCATCTCCCAGCTCTGCATCTACAGTCGTCAGGGATGGCCACGGGAATTACCAGAGGAGCTGTTAGCATTTTCTCTGGTCAAGCAGGAGCTCTCTTGTTGGAATGAGACATGTGTGGCGCGTGGGTTTTGCACCGTGATTCCAGGGGCCCTTCGCGCCCGTGTGCTGGCCATGGCACATGATGGCCACCTGGGAATAGTGAAACTTAAACAGAGATGCCGCGACCTGGTGTGGTGGCCAGGCATAGACAAAGACATTGAGGCCCTTGTTAAAGAATGCCCAGCATGTCTTGTAAGTGGAAAGACTGGTCGTCGACCCCCGCCACCCCTGCAACCCCTGGCCTGGCCCTCAAAACCATGGGAGCATCTGCAATTAGACATATGTGGCGAGATCCACGGTGCCCTCCACTATCAGCGGTTCTTGGTCGTAGTGTATGGTTTACACTCCAAATGGCCTGAGCTGACCACTACCGGCTCCGTCACCTCCCAGGTCATTGTGGACTTTCTGGAGTCTCTCTTCTCCCGCTGGGGCCTTCCACAGACCATTACCACCGACAATGGTCCACAGTTTTTATCTGTAGAGTTTACTTCATACCTGGAGAACAGGGGGATTCGACACATCCATACAGCCCTGTATCACCCACAGGCAAACGCCAGGGGGGGAACGCTTCCATCAATCCCTAAAAAATGGCATCAGAGCACATCAGGCCCAGGGCTGTTCCTTTAAACAAGCCATACATCTAACACTGCTACACTACCGTGCTACCCAGCATTCAACCACAGAGGTTTCCCCAGCCTCGCTCATGCTGGGTAGAGAGTTACACCTACCACTGGACAGGCTCCACCCCACCGCAGTCCAGCACACACTCACACCAGTCAAAGCCTCAGTCACCCGCTGTCAGAAGTGGATGAAACAGTGGTTTGACAAGGGTCAGGATACTAGATATCACTGTGGCAGACTGGTTGAGAGCTCGCCGACCGCACAGGGAAAACAAGATGGCATCATTTTGGTCCACTCCACAGCAAGTGGTCTGTCGACTGGGACCAGCCACATACCTCCTAGATGATGGCACCCGCTGGCATGCCAGCTGCCTTCAGAAGGTGCCAGCACCTCCTGCAATGTTAACTCAGAACAGCGGGGACATAATGCCACCCAGAGCGGAGCAGGAGGACTACATACCACAAGTAGCCGCACAGCCTGAAGATACTCCCTCGTTATCACACCCAGTGCCCCCATCATCATTGTCGCTGCCCCTTTCCCCAGCCTCCCTACCACTGTTCGCCTCACCTTCAGCTGTGTGTTCTCCACGGCCAGTGCACGGCCCGATTACCTGAAGGACTTTGTGTCTACTTTTCATAGTTGAACCCCCAGAGAGGGGAAAATGTTATGTCCGCTCAAGACGAATTAATCTGTGTTCGTTTGGAAACACCTCGCTGCATGTTTAGGTTGCAGCTGTTTTGGTCTGAAATGTTTGGTTCCGGTTTCTCTGAAAAAGTAAAGAGAAGTGCATGCATAAATCTTTCGTCCAGCTTCCTTTTTTATACACAACAGTCTCATCCTCTCCAATAATTTTTTTCAGCATGATGCTGCGCACGTTCACAGATTTTTCGTGGGCCTGGCCATACATTACACATGTAAAAGCCTCAATGTCCTCCACCACATCTGGCTCCACAGACCACTGATCACCAAGTTTTCTGAGGACATAAATAATTATAGTATTGCAAAGTCACAATGTATCAATACCTATGTTAAGCATTAATTGCCATTACATGCTACAGGATATCTGACTAAAAATACTCACTTGAAGGCTGCATAGTACTTTGGATTACTCTGCAGCTTTTTCAGAGGCCCAACCTTCCCTTTGCCTCTAAAGGTACTTGTAACGTCTTCTCCTGTGAAGACTTATAGGCAGAGTATTGTTGTACAGTAGTCTGCCCCCTTACATTCTGCCAGTTCGCTGACATTTAGGATCTGCCTGTGCTTTCCGGTCCCAATGTCGACGTACTAATTATTTATGTCCTCAGAAAACTTGGGGATCAGTGCTCTGTGGAGCCAGATGTGGTGGAGGACATTGAGGTATTTACATGTGTAATGTATGGCCAGGCCCGCGAAAAATCTGTGAACAATGTGTGCAGCATCATGCTGAAAAAAATGATTGGAGAGGATGAGATGCTTACCACCAGATTCAAGGTGGATCTGTCCCGGCTCCTGCCCTGCAGAGACAACCTGGTCCCACACATCAACTGTGTCGACCACCGTCTGGCCAACTACAAGAGAGCAGCCACACCGATATTCTGGTGTCCCAAGCCCCATGATCCTGGCCAAGGCTGGGAAAAGACTGAAGAGGGTACCCTGGAACCAGTGTGATCTTGTGGACCTATCTTCCCCACTTTACTCACTGACTTGCTGGAGGAAACAGTCGAGGAGATGGATGGAGATGGTGAAGAAGACGAGGAGCAAGAGGTCGATTATGAAGACCTGCTGTATGATGAATAGACATTATTGCCCTTGACCTTTTGAACTTTGATTAGAATTACTTTTTTCTATTTCAGTTTATTCTACTGTAATGGGGATTTGCTATACCCTATATATACACACATTAGACTATATGAGTGGTTTTCTGTTTTGTTTCAATAAATATAATACCAATATAACGGTTTGAATAGTAACTCCTTATTATGGGAGATGTTCATTTGGACCAACATGTGACAATTTTTCAAGTATGGATCATCAACATTTGCTTATTAGACATCATAAAGACTATAAAAATACAAAAGTTAGAAAACATATATCAATAGGGTCCATAGGGGAGGAGTTCCAGTGATCCAATGTCACTGATTTTTTACATTTTTTTGCATTTATTTGAGTTTTAATGCACCATACATCATCTAATCATGACACTTCTCATATCTATCAATTCCTCATGCAAAGACGAAGAGAAAATGGGTTGGATTGTGTCTGTAGGATGTATTGTTCAGATTCTATGTAGATTTAAAGTTTTCGTTTTTCACAGCCGAAAATCAAGCACGGACACAAAAGATGATACAAAAAATCACATATGGGACAATAATTTGCGTGGGGAACATCAAAATTCCTTTTCTAGACACCTTAAGGATTACAAAAAACTAGGTTAAAAAAATATACCTTTCGGGTGCAGGTGGACCCCCCCTTCCTACCAGACTAAATGTTTATAATACAATATTTAACACATTTTTTTTTTATTTTTTTTTTATCACATTCAGTGATAAATCTTGAGATGTGATCTAGTCAGAGGTGTATATTCCAGGGGTCAGAAAGTAGAAGTCCTGCCATATGTTTATTCCACCCATGAACTGATTTCACTAATTAATTAGTTCTCTCTCCTGGCTGAATTAGCAAATCCAGGTGATTGGAACAAAATACTGAGGAGGACTTTTACTTTCCGAACCTGGACTTTACACCTCTGGCCACATGTCAGCCAAGAGCAAAGAAATAAACCAGAACTGGACCGTATCTGAGCCACAAAACCTGTGTATATTAAATATAGAGTCATCTTAGCCTTAAAGGGATAGTTCGCCCAAAAATGATATTTAAGCCATGATTTACTCACCCTCAAGCCGTTCGAGATGCATATGTCAATCTTTTTTCAGACGAACACATTTTCAGTTATTTTAGAAAATGTCTTAGACCTTTCAGTGGTTATAATGTGAAGCAATGGGGCTCACCTCGTTGAAGTCCCAAAATGTGCGCGCATCCTTCACAAAAATAATCCATCCGGCTCCAGGGGGATAAACGAAGGCCTTCTGAGGGTAATCCGTGCGTTTTTGTCGTAAAAATATACATATTTAAAACTTTATAAACGAAAATAACTGGCTTCCGGTAGCGGTCGACGCGCGTTCACGGAGATGGATGCTGGAGTATGACGTATGACGTAGCGTGAGCAGAGCAAAACAAAACTCTACGTTCGTTCTACGTCACGACGCTTCCTACACTACGTCATACGTCATACTCCAGCATCCATCTCCGTGAACGCGCGTCGACCGCTACCGGAAGCCAGTTATTTTCGTTTATAAAGTTTTAAATATGTATATTTTTACGACAAAAACGCACGGATTACCCTCAGAAGGCCTTTGTTTATCCCCCTGGAGCCGGATGGATTATTTTTGTGAAGGATGCGCGCACATTTTGGGACTTCAACGAGGTGAGCCCCATTGCTTCACATTATAACCACTGAAAGGTCTAAGACATTTTCTAAAATAACTGAAAATGTGTTCGTCTGAAAAAAGACTGACATATGCATCTCGAACGGCTTGAGGGTGAGTAAATCATGGCTTAAATATCATTTTTGGGCGAACTATCCCTTTAATAAGCCTGTTAACAAGCAGAATCACTGAAGGAAAGAAGAGAACACTCGCCCCGCACCGTTTGTCACAGACCCCTGAGTGAGGTGTCAAATCGACCAGCTCATTGAGGAGAGGTGTGCTATGACTTTTCTAAGCGATCGGGTATACGATGTTCGCACAGCGGATGAAAAAGTGGCCAAAAAAGTCCCATTTACTTTACATTGGGAGTTCTAAAAACATTTGAATCCCAACTGCCACAGACTCCAAAGGGCCTGACACCCCTGCGTCTCTCCCTCTCTCTCTCCCTCAGAGGATTTATATTATCAAGCAGCCAATAAGTAATGGCCTAAAATCTTCATAGCCACACCCTAGCAACCAGATACAGCACACTAGCAACCACCCTAAACCAATAAAAAACATTTTTTTATATTTCTTTTAATTTTTAAAGCAATATTACACTCGTAGCCTTGTGATATCGCTCCATGCTTGTGCCTATTCGGCCATAGGCATGAGGCTGCAGGCCGAGTGCCGTACTGAAGCAGTCGTTATTAAAGATTTTAAGAACTCTATAAAAACTCCATAGTAACCGTCTTTGACAACTACCAACCACCTAGTAACACCATAGCAACTACCAAAAATACCTTAGCAACCACCCTGAACACCCTAGCAACGTCTAGAAACGCTCTAGTAACCACCAAAAATACCCTAGCAACCACCCAGAACACCCTAGCAACTGCCTAGCAACCACCCTGAACCCTCTAGCAACCGCCTAGCAACCACCTAGAACACCCTAGCAATGCCCTAGCATCCACCCAGAATACCATAGCAACTGCCTAGCAACACCATAGCAACCACCCAGAACACCCTAGCAACCACCTAGCAACGCCCTAGCAACCACCAAGAATACCCTAGCAACCACCCAGAACAACTTAGCAACTGCCTAGCAACACCATAGCAACCACCCAGAACACCCTAGCAACTGCCTAGCAACCACCAAGAATACCCTAGCAACTGCCTAGCAACCACCCAGAACACCTTAGCAACTGCCTATCAACTGCATAGCAACCACCCAGGACACCCTAGCAACTGCCTAGCAACGCCCTAGCAACCACCCAGAATACCATAGCAACTGCCTAGCAACCACCCAGAACACCCTACCAATGCCCTAGCATCCACCCAGAATACCATAGCAACTGCCTAGCAACCGCCTAGCAACCACCCAGAATACCATAGCAACTGCCTAACAACACCAGAGCAACCATCCATAACACCCTAGCAACCACCAAGAATACCCTAGCAACCGCCTAGCAACCACTCAGAACACCCTAGCAACCACCTAGCAACGCCCTAGCTAAAAACATGCTAGCATTTTGTTAAAAGCATGCTAGCAACATGCTAATCATGCTAGCATCATGCTACCAACAAGCTAATCATGCTAACAACATGCTAATCATGCTAGCATCATTCTAACAACATGTTAATCATAGTAAATCATGCTGGAATGTGGTAAATCGTAGTAAATCATCTTAGAAACATGGTAAATCGTGGTAAATAATGCTAAAACGTGGTATATCATGGTATCACAACATGTTAATTGTGTTAGCATCTGCCCAGTGGTGAATTTTGCCACTGCAAGCACCACTTCACATTTTCTTCAAGAAATGTACTTTCTAGAAGAGAACAGAAAAAGAGACGAGCAGAAACACAAGATCTACGACTGACTTCAGACACAGCCTTAGATGAAGTCAACTTAAGAGAAAAGAAGACATTAAATCTGTGAAGATCTCAGCAGAGGAGGATTAAACAACTCCATAAACAGCATTACCAGCTGTGTTCAAAAGTAGTAGTTTGGTAAATAGTTACCATAATTCTAAATTGTAGCATTTTTGTTTGTGTATATTTCCATTTACAAATGAATCCCCAAATGTTGTTTCAAACTTTTCTATTCTTATATAATAAAAATTGTCCAAGTGGGAAAAATCACTGGAATTTTTTTATTATTTTTTTATATGGTCTCGGATTTATATGGCACACAGGCACAGCTGTAATTTATTTCCTCGTTCCAAACCCGGAAGTGTGAAAAGGATCCATTGAGTATAGAGCTGGTAAGTACCGCCTCTTCCGCTAACCCCACTGGACCTCTAGGTTGAAAAATCGTCAATGCAAGTGAATGTGAGAAAATAATTATTTTCTGGTCCCGTTTGAATTTTGCCATGAATGTGAACATATGTTGTCTGTGAATTTTTAATATAATTTTTCGTGTAAAGAATGCTACAATTTAGCGGGTAGAAGTTTGATACGGTTAGACTTTGTGTGAGAGCACTTTGTGGACTACAACTCTTCGCTCCTAGTTTTTACATCAGACGGGAATCTGAAGAAAGAACAGCCCATTTGGTTTGAATGGTGACATTTGGGTACAAAACACACAGGCATATCGATCTGTCTCCATAGATTATCGCAGCATTAGCACCATGATTTGACAAGTGGAGGGAAAATAGGCTTGTTTGAAATGCGACTTGCCTCGCCTTAAATGTATGCGAGAGTAGGCGGCTGCAGTGAGAGGAGGAGTGAGAAAAGCGCAGGCATATGGCAAGCCATTTTAACATTTAAAAGCTAATTTTGACTATCCGGAATTAACATTGTAGATATCAACAATGTCTTTCTGACTAGTCGTAATTACATTTTGGATAGTTGGAATTGTCATTCAAGATATCTGTAACGTAATTGTGACTAGTCGAATGGACAGATAGAGATATCTGTAATTCAGTTTTAACTAGGCAAAACTGAATTACAGATATCTGCAATGACGTCATTGAAAATGACATTCAACTCGTCACACATCTTAAATGACAATTGCAGATATCTGTAATTCAGTTTTGACTAGGCAGAATGAAAGTTAAAGATATCTCAAACGTCATTATGACTAGTGCAAATTATTGTGCATGACATTGCTCTATTTTAGATATCCATTTCCCCTCCCCGCCATATTCAAAGAAGAAGTGGGTTAATTTCCTTATTTCTATGAATGGAAGAAGAAAGAAGCAGTCATGGCGTTGGCTGTAATCGAAAAAAAACACCAGAAAATTATTTTTATATACAAAAAAAAAATGATAATAATAATGTTGCAATACTATGTTTATGATCATGCTTAAAAGGTTATTGTTGCCGTAAGATTTATGCGTGAAAGAGATTCACACTAATTCACTTTAATAAAGATGCTGACATGCATGCTATTCTTGCCATGGAAGTACAATAACATTAACTTCCTTAGATGAGAAAAAAGTTCTTAGTTCAGATTAGTTCTTATTGTTTATTTTATTTTTTCAGTTTGAAACAGTATCTAACAGCTAAAAAGACGATTAAAAACTCTGGTTGCTCCGACATGGTGCTAATCAGTGCTAATTAAAGTTAACAGTTAACAGGTGCTATGTGATTTGATGATTTGAACAACACGCTCTGCTCCCGCCTAAAGTGTGATGCATACAGATATCTGCAACGTCATTTGGCCTAGTCAAAACTCTAATTCAAGATATCTGTAATTACATTTTGACTAGGCAGAATGAAAGTTACAGATATCTCAAATTTCAGATATCTCTAATCAAAATTAATTTCAAGATATCTATAACTTGATAATAGATATCTACAATTAAATTATGACTATCCCTAACTCCAGTTTAAGATATCTACAACGTCATTTTGACTAGTCATAACTCCAGTTACAGATATCTACAACGTCATTTCGCCTAGTCAAAACTTAATTTAAGATATCTGAAAAGGAACATGTAGATATCTTGAATTGAGGTGAATTAAAGATATCTTGAACTGGAGTTATGACTAGTCAGAATCAAATTGAAGATATCTCAAACTAGAATTACAGATATCTACAATTCAGTTGCAGATATCCGTAATTCACATAGTGGATATCTGCAACTGAATTGTAGATATCTGTAATGATAAACCCCATACAAATGAATGGCAAAAGTGACGTCATTTGTCCTAGGAAGAATGTCTTTGTGGATATCTGAAATGACAATTATGGATAGGAAGAATGTAGTTGTGGATATCTGAAATGTTCTTTTTGACTAGGCAAAACTGAATTACAGATATCTGCAACACATATCCAGTCTAGCTTTTAAATGTTAAAATGGCTTGCCATAGGGCGAAGGAGTTTTTAATCGTCTTTTTAATGCTGTTAGATACTGTTTCAAACTGAAAAAAATAAAATAAAAAATAAGAACTAATCTGAACTAAGAACTTTTTTTCTCATCTAAGGAAGTTAATGTTATTGTACTTCCATGGCAAGAATAGCATGCATGTCAGCATCTTTATTAAAGTGAATTAGTGTGAATCTCTTTCACGCATAAATCTTACGTCAATAATAACCTATGTAATTTTAAGCATGATCATAAACATAGCATTGCAACATTTTATATTTGTTTTGTATATAAAATATTGTATATAAAAAAAAAAATGTATTTGTATATAAAAACATTGGTTACACTTTATTTTAAGGTGTCATTGTTACAGTGTAATTATATATTTAAGTACTGAGTAATATTAAGTAACTACATGTACTTACTATAGGGTTAGGGTTTGGTTGAGGGTTAGTTGCATGTAATTATGCATAATTTACTGTTATTACTATGGTAAGTACATGTAACACATGTAACAAGGACACTGTAAAATAAAGTAGATATCTTGAATGAAAATTCCAACTATCCAAAATGTAATTACGACTAGTCAGAAAGACATTGTTGATATCTACAATGTTAATTCCGGATAGTCAAAATTAGCTTTTAAATGTTAAAATGGCTTGCCATACGCTCTGCTCCCGCCTAAAGTGTGATGCGGGCCTAATTTGCATACAGATATCTGCAATGTCATTTTGGCCTAGTCAAAACTCTAATTCAAGATATCTGTAATTACATTTTGACTAGGCAGAATGAAAGTTACTATGGCAAGCCATTTTAACATTTAAAAGCTAGACTGGATATGTGTTGCAGATATCTTTAATTCAGTTTTGCCTAGTCAAAAAGAACATTTCAGATATCCGCAACTACATTCTTCCTATCCATAATTGTCATTTCAGATATCCACAAAGACATTCTTCCTAGGACAAATGACATCACTTTTGCCATTCATTTGAATGGGGTTTATCATTACAGATATCTACAATTCAGTTGCAGATATCCACTATGTGAATTACGGATATCTGTAACTGAATTGTAGATATCTGTAATTCTAGTTTGAGATATCTTCAATTAGATTCTGACTAGTCATAACTCCAGTTCAAGATATCTTTAATTCACCTCAATTCAAGATATCTACATGTTCCTTTTCAGATATCTTAAATGAAGTTTTGACTAAGCGAAATTACGTTGTAGATATCTGTAACTGGAGTTATGTCTAGTCAAAATGGCGTTGTAGATATCTCAAACTGGAGTTAGGGATAGTCATAATTTAATTGTAGATATCTATTATCAAGTTAAAGATATCTTGAAATTAAGTTTGATTAGAGATATCTGAAATTTGAGATATCTGTAACTTTTATTCTGCCTAGTCAAAATGTAATTACAGATATCTTGAATTAGAGTTTTGACTAGGCCAAATGACATTGCAGATATCTGTATGCATGCATCACACTTTAGGCGGGAGCAGAGCGTGTTGTTCAAATCATCAAATCACATAGCACCTGTTAACTGTTAACTTTAATTAGCACTGATTAGCACCATGTCGGAGCAACCAGAGTTTTTAATCGTCTTTTTTCATGCTGTTTCAAACTGAAAAAATAAAATAAAAAATAAGAACTAATCTGAACTAAGAACTTTGTTTCTCATCTAAGGAAGTTAATGTTATTGTACTTTCAAGAATAGCATGCATGTAAGCAACTTTATTAAAGTGAATTAGTGTGAATCTTTTTCACGCATAAATCTTACGGCAACAACAACCTTTTAAGCATGAACATAAACATAGCATTGTAAAAAAATTTTTTTTTTTTTTATATATAAAAAACATTTTCTGGTGTTTTTTTCGATTACAGCCAACGCCATGCCTGCTTCTTTCTTCTTCCATTCATAGAAATAAAGAAATTAACCCACTTTTTCTTTGATTATGGTGGGGAGGGGAAATGGATATGTAAAATAGAGCAATGTCATGCACAATAATTTGCACTAGTCATAATGACGTTTGAGATATCTTTAACTTTCATTCTGCCTAGTCAAAACTGAATTACAGATATCTGCAATTGTCATTTAAGATATGTGACGAGTTGAATGTCATTTTCAAGTCATTTTCATGTCATTGCAGATATCTGTAATTCAGTTTTGCCTAGTCAAAACTGAATTACAGATATCTCTATCTGTCGTTTCGACTAGTCACAATTACGTTACAGATATCTTGAATGACAATTCCAACTATCCAAAATGTAATTACGACTAGTCAGAAAGACATTGTTGATATCTACAATGTTAATTCCGGATAGTCAAAATTTGCTTTTAAATGTTAAAATGGCTTGCCATAAGTTACAGATATCTCAAATTTCAGATATCTCTAATCAAAATTAATTTCAAGATATCTATAACTTGATAATAGATATCTACAATTAAATTATGACTATCCCTAACTCCAGTTTGAGATATCTACAACGCCATTATGACTATCCCTAACTCCAGTTTGAGATATCTACAACGCCATTTTGACTAGTCATAACTCCAGTTACAGATATCTACAACGTCTTTTTCCCTAGTCAAAACTTAATTTAAGATATCTGAAAAGGAACATGTAGATATCTTGAATTGAGGTGAATTAAAGATATCTTGAACTGTTATAACTAGTCGGAGTCAAATTGAAGATATCTCAAACTAGAATTATATCTACAATTCAATTGCAGATATCCGTAATTCACATAGTGGATATCTGCAACTGAATTGTAGATATCTGTAATAATAAGTGACGTCATTTGTCCTAGGAAGAATGTCTTTGTGGATATCTGAAATGACAATTATGGATAGGAAGAATGTAGTTGCGGATATCTGAAATGTTCTTTTTGACTAGGAAAAACTGAATTACAGATATCTGCAACACATATCCAGTCTATAGCTGTTAAATGTTAAAATGGCTTGCCATAGTGGGTGTTTACTCGTCTCAGTGAAATCGAAAGCAGCCGATGACTGTAAAGACGCCATTTCGGAAGATAGAAAATCAGCAATCGCTTCACATGTGACAGTAAGTTCGTTAAACTTTTCATAGCTGTAATATCAATAGACTATTTGCGCCTAAACAGACTTTATGACGAACTCAAACACAAATACATGATAAAGTGGAAAGTTGCTTTCGTAATATCTAAGCCTACTTCACGACACGTCAACTGTAACACTCATAAAATGGCTGAAAATGCTTAAACTTGCACTTACGTTTTCCTTTAACGGAAGAATATTAGTTTAATGTTGAAATCTTTGGTTGACTTTAAACAATTGAATTATTTTTATAATCTAGATGTGTTCAGTGACGCAGTAAGACTGGGGAAAGACAGTAGGCCTAGTCGCAGGATCACATAAACGCGTAAAAATATCATCATATTTGCTTAATGCGAGACGAAAAACGGATTGTGAAAAACACCTGCAAGAGTTCAGCAGTGTCATTAAAGTGAAGGTGAATCCAGTGTTTAAACGCTGTGTTTGAAAGTGTGGCCGACATATTGCTCTAAAAACCAACATTATTTCAGAGAAAAACTGTTAATGTTGCGTTAAAGCGAACTAAATTAATTTGTGTTTTGTGTGTCCACATACAGGTCTGGAAGGTCTCTCATCAAGGAGGAAGAGAATGAGCAAACTTCCTGTAAAATGTGTGAATAAAGAGTGAAAGGAGGAGAACCGGACCTGTAAAATGAGTGTGTGTGAGGAGAAAGAGGAGGAGGCGTCTGTTCACACTCAGAGAGCAGCATCTCCAGTATCCAGCTGTGTGTCCATGAAGAGTAACCACTCCATGATTATTCCCCCTGAGTTCAGTGATGGACCATCTTCAGGATTCAGCTGTGTGTCTATGAAGAGTAACCACTCCATGATTATTCCCCCTGAGTTCAGTGATGGACCATCTCCAGGATTCAGCTGTGTGTCCATGAAGAGTAACCACTCCATGATTATTCCCCCTATGTTCAGTGATGGACCTGCTGTGACCTCTGACCCTGCGTGAGTAACATGAATTTCAGGGCCGGTCCAGATTCTGCTGGCGCTCTAGACAAGATATATTATATTATATTATATTATATTATATTATATTATATTATATTATATTATATTATATTAATCGCCCCTAAAAACTACAACACTGGCAATAACACACAAACACAAGTGTGAATGGCCGCACAAATAGTTGTTAAAATAAAGAGTAAAAAGGCTATATAAAATGTGTATCTAAATTGAATATATCTATAGATATCCAGATAACTAGTTAGTCTCATTCGCCTCTTACCTGGTGATCTTATTCTTAAACATAGACTGGAAAATTACATATCCAAACTTAAATGGTTGCTGAACTTAGTGTGCTGCTTTACATTCATTTTTCTTTTCTATTAATATAAAACCTGTGCCTGGTCACCCTAAAGCTGGAAGTCAAAGCGATAAATCCAACCAATTTGTCTTTCAAATTTTTTTAGGCGCAGTAGCCAATATGGCCGCTAGGTGACATTCAAACTCCATTTGGTGATTTAAAAACTTGAAGGATTTTAATTTCATGAATGCTTTGGACCACTGGCCTCTTTTGATAAAAGACACATAGGGTTTTATTGCTGAAGTGAAAGCAAGCAACAACAAGTAAAAATAAAGTTTTACACTGAATTGCATTAAATGTAAATAAAATGAAAAAGTTTCCACTAGTGGTCGTTCCAGTTAAAATATTCTAAAGTAACTCCTCAAAATATTAAATGTTTAAATATGTTTTAAAAAGTAGACATAAATAAATAAAATAACTATAACTGACAAAAGGCATCGACATTGAAAGTCAACTTACAACAATTAATTGACTAATTCACCTTTAATAAATGAAGAGTTTATTTGCAAAAACTGATAAACGGCATGTTTAAAAATAATGAACTGACTTCTGTGTGTTATCCTCCACATATAGCACATTCTGAATCTTAAACACGTTTTGTCACAAATTTACTTTTAATTTTAAATTTTATGGAGAGGAAATGACAAATGGGGAAAGATCTACTGCTCAAAAATCAGCTAAAATCACACTAAATCATATCAGGAATAAGAAAGCTGGCTTGAGAGCAACAGTGGGGATTTTAGGGGTTTTAAATAAATACCATAGGGGTGTAACCCTGGCATCCTGGCCAAATTTGCCCCTTGGCCTCTGTCCATCATGGCCTCCTAATCATCCCCATATACTTATTGGCTTCATCACTGTCTCCTCTCCACCAGTAAGCTGGTGTGTGGTGGGCGTTCTGGCACAATATGGCTGCCGTCACATCATCCAGGTGATGCTGCACATTGGTGGTGGTTGAGGAGATTCCCCCTTTTCATATGTGAAGCGCTTTGAGTTCCTAGAAAAGCGCTATATAAATGTAACAAATTATTATTATTATTATTATATAATCTTTACTCACATTGTCTGTAATGATTACTGAGATTCACATTCGGATGGGACTAAAATCACAGAGAAGCTCTGGTAATTATTACTTTACACCACCTCTCCATGTTAAACTAGTCCTGTCCGAATAGGGATTTAAACACGTTTTGTCAAGCCGGTATTGTCCATTGTCAAGGCATCGCAAGTTCATGTTTTACAGCAGAAACCGACAAGCACCCTTGTTTGTGAACACAACCCGATAAGTCCGTTTTAGTGAATCAGCGCACAGTATTCAGGTCAGGTGACAAGGCTGCTAGTCATTTTCTCAGCTTTTGCTCAGAATGTTGCTTTCTTCATGAAACTTACCCACTGTAACGGGTGCGCAAGGATAAGGCCAGGGCCAATCCAAATGCTTAAACAGATTTAATAACAAAAGGCAAACCATAAACAATCTAGACCCGAGATCAAGGCAAATAATCCAATTGAGAGCATAAACTAATAATCCAAACACGGAAGGGAAACCAGGAACATACGAAAACCCCAGGTAAACTACACTACCAACAACGACTCATACAAACTAACTTTTTTTTTCTTTTTTCTCAGTATCAACAACAGGAAGAGAAAGAGAGCAGCTTCTCCAGGATCCAACTGTGTGTCCATGAAGAGGCAAGAGCCCCCAAAATTCAGTGATGGAGCAGTGACCTTTGACCCTGTGTGAGTATCATCATGTAGGGTGAGAGACACATGGACACAGAATGCACAAAGGTTCAGAACTTTAACATGTATAACAAGTAACAAGTGGAATTCAAGATGCAAAGGAATCCTTTCACTGTGTTAAAGTGTCTTAAATAGTGTTTTCTTACGCTTCTGTCTATCATTTCCCTGTTAGATCTACATTTACACTGGGATGATTTTTGTTACATGTGTTGCATCAGTGTTATATTGACAGTAGTGGTTGGGGAAAAATTTAATATAATATTAATATAATATAATATAATATAATATAAGGGGGAATATAATTTTGCACACGCAATTATATCGATACAGTAGCGCAAAGTACTGCAATGTTTAATTATAAAATTAGCTGTTTTACTTTCAGGCTATAGGGCTGTGACGCTGACAGTTTTTTACCACCGCGGTGGTAATGGACCAACTACCGGCGGTGGTGCGTGGTTGGGGGGGTTTTGAAATAAAAAAATGTAGTGTTTATTTGAGCAATTCCGTCAAGGAAACAATACACTAAAGAGTAAAGCATTGAAATAAATATCAGTAAATATTGACAAATTAAATAATATAATAAAGTTAAATCTATTTAAAAAAAAAAAAAAAAGACGTGTGAGACAACCTACCGCTCTGCACTTTGAGAGGGATGTGGGACAAGAGCAGGAAAGAGACCATCGATCTCTTTTCTGATATCTTCATGCTTTCTAGGCTACTTGTTGTAAAAGGTATGAAGAGTGAATTTTATCTTCCACAAGGGCAAGACATTTAGGTTATGTTTGATATTGCGCTGCAAGAGAAAGCGAAACTAAATCACCCACGCGTGTGAAACGCTCTTTACAAATAAACTTGACACGCCGCATGTCTAATAACAAGCACAAACTGTGTTAAAAAGAATTTGCCGTACAAGGAAAAATGTAGGCTATCTGTCCTATAGCGTTATACTTCACCACAGTAAATCATACGAAAATAATAGGCCTAATTAAAAGCGAACCAAGGAAGAAACGTTTATAATCC
Source organism: Abramis brama (assembly GCF_963993115.1). Taxonomy (NCBI): domain Eukaryota; kingdom Metazoa; phylum Chordata; class Actinopteri; order Cypriniformes; family Leuciscidae; genus Abramis; species Abramis brama. Next base: position 7,363,972 of record NC_139963.1, on the reverse strand, counting down.
CCTCGAAAATGGGTGAGACGTGAGTGAAGATTTGGAAAAAGAAACAATTGAGATTCCATGCAGGGATGAGTCATGATTTTTGAATATTCTAGTAGTTTATTTAATTATAGAATATCGAATAGGTTGTGCGATTATTCTCTAAAATAAAATCTCCATGTTTTCAGTGCTGATGCGGTGGTGACGCGTTCATGTAACCGGAGGGTGATGCTCCCAATAATGCACATAACAGCTGTCACAAAGAACCGGCAAAAGTAATGATTATGAATGTGTCAAATATATAGCAAGGAGATATTTTAATTGTTTATTAATAAACTAGCGTTTTCTGTGTCAGTGTCGGCTGCAAAGATGAAGTTGACGATGCTGACTCGTCATCTTTGCAGTGAACGCGCCTAGAGAGAAATGAACACTTCATACGGAATAGCCTACATAGGCCTAAGCATAGAGTAGGCTAGTCGGTTTCTTTTCGTTTTGAATTGTTTAGTTTTAAAGTAGACAATTCAAGCTTTCTATATGGAATAACTAATGGAATATTGTTAAATTCGCTGATAATCGGGTGACCAGATCGCAAACAAGAATTCAAAGCCGACAAGCTTAAATTTATGGGCTCACGCACAACTCTCTCATTCGTCATGAATCCAAACGTTTCCATGGCTGCGATGCAACATTTAATTGCTAACCTATTTTTTCTTTTGTAAACAAAGCTTTGTGCTTCACTCATGTCATGATATTCACGTAAAACCGCATTCACATACAAGAATAAGCTCTGTCCTGAATGTTCAAGGACAAAGTTTTTGCACAACCCATCTAAGTTTTTGCACTTCAGTTAATGTGTAGAAGATAATGTCCACAGAATTAAATGTGACATTTGAAGCGAGTTGAGCAGTCTTATTTTCCTCATTTTTTTGTAATTCCTTTGAATAATATGAGGGACATGAATCGCAATACATCGCAGAATCGAATTGTAAAAGTTGCTGTTTCGCAATATGTTAAGAATCGCAATAATATTGAATTGTGGCCCAAATATCGCAATATTATCGAATCGTCATATTTTTGCCAATTCCCACCCCTAATTGACAGTTATCTTTTAAATTAGTGATGCACTGAAATGATCAATCTTAATAAAAACTGAAACGAGACAATTCTGGCTAGGAATAAATAAAATCAGTGGATCCCAATCTGGTTGCCGTGACGAATGGCTAAGGGTGCCAGAAAATCTCTGCTCATTTCAATATTTTTTATATCAATATATAAATGTAAGTTTTTTAAGGAAAATCTGATCGATCTGCCATAAATCAGCAAATAATAACTTCCTATGAATAGACTGATTATCTCTAAACTTGCCAATCATATGTTGATGACACTTTTAAAAATCAGGATTCATATCAGCTGATCAAGATAAAAGGAAATCTGTGATCAGTATAAAATCTGTGATTTTCTATTTCTAAAGGAAAGGTCACAGGTTCTTTAGACAAAATATTCTTTGACTTTTCACATGCCTCACTTGTGGCAAAGGGGACTTTAATATGCAACTAGGAAATGCAGTAACAAACTGAGTTTGCAGTCTCTATCATCTGTCGCCATTTACATGTAAATTAATTTCATGAAATCATATCACACCACAATAGATAGAAATTTGTCTGAAAGAGCAAACACTTATTTCTACATGTTGTATGATTTTCATATTAAACATATTAAAATAATTGTTCTTTGTTCACAAATGTCTTTTCTGTTTGTTTTTGTGTCTCTGTCTTCTTAATGTGTTTTCAGTGGTGTGAGAGCTGACCAGATCAGAGATGTGTCCTGTCAGACCAGCACATCCTCCTCCTGTCAGAAACACATCAGTCATCATGACACAGAAGCAGCCCTGCAGCTCGATTCTCACCAGCCAGTGCATGATGATCTGCAGAGAGTCAAAGACCAGCACAAAACCAGCATGAAGAACAAGTATGAGAGCTTATTTGAGGGAATCAAACTACAGGAGAATCAGACCCTCCTGAACAGGATTTACACACAGCTGTACATCATAGAGGGAGAGAGTGAAGGAGTGAATGAAGAACATGAGGTGCTACAGATGGAGAAAAGTTACAAGACACTCCAAGACACTCCAATCAACTGCAATGACATCTTTGATCCTTCACCTGAACTAGCATATGAGGAGAAGAGAAGAGAGAAGAAAGACAAAATCAAGACTGTTCTTACTAAAGGCATCGCTGGAATTGGAAAAACCGTCTCTGTGCAGAAGTTCATTCTGGACTGGGCCGAGGGAAAAGCCAATCAGGATGTAGATTTCATGTTTGTTCTTCCATTTAGAGAGCTGAACTTGATTCGAGATCATCAATACAGTCTTCACAGACTTCTGCTGGACTTTCATCCTGAACTTCAAGATCTGGACTCAAAGATTTATGATGAATGTACAGTTGTGTTCATCTTTGATGGTCTGGATGAAAGCAGAATTACACTGATGTTTTCAGACAGTGAGAAAGTTTCTGATGTGGCTGAGTCTTCATCAGTGGGTGTGTTGATGTCAAACCTCATGAAAGGAGATCTGCTTCCCTCTGCTCTCATCTGGATCACCACCAGACCAGCAGCAGCCAATCAGATCCCCTCAAAATACATCAACCGTGTGACAGAAATTCAGGGATTCAATGAGCCTCAGAAGGAGGAATATTTCAGGAAGAGAATCAGTGATGAGCATCAAGCCAGCAGAATCATCTCACACATCAGAAGAGCAAGAAGCCTCCACATCATGTGTCACATACCAGTCTTCTGTTGGATCTCATCCACTGTGCTTCAAAACATCCTGAAACAAGATCTCAGTGCAGAAATCCCTCAAACTCTGACTGAAATGTACATACACTTCCTCCTCATTCAGACTAGCATGAGGAACCAGAAGTATGAAGAGAGAGATCCAGAGAAACTCCTGCAGTCCAACAGAGAAGTGATTGTGAAACTTGCTGAACTGGCTTTCAATCAGCTGATGAAGGGCAATGTGATGTTCTATGAGGAGGACCTGATTGAGAGCGGCATAGATGTCACAGATGCCTCAGTGTATTCTGGGATTTGCACTGAGATCTTTAGGGAGGAATCTGTGATTTATCACAGGAAGGTTTACAGCTTTGTACATCTCAGCTTTCAGGAGTTTTTTGCAGCACTGTATGTGTTTCTCTGTTATTTACACAAGAACAGTGAAGTTATGAAAATGTACCTGACAGGAATGTCCAGAACTCAGTGTGGAAAGGTTCCTCTTGATGTATTTCTGAAGGAAGCAATAAATAAAGCCTTGAACAGTAAAAATGGACACCTGGATCTTCTCCTTCGATTCCTTCATGGCATCTCACTGGAGTCCAATCAGAGACTCTTACAGGATGTGCTGATTCACACAGAGAACAACCCAGAGAGCATCAAGAAAATAATCCAAAACCTCAAACGAGGTCAAAAAAACAATGTTAGTCCTGAAAGATGGATGAATCTGTCACACTGCTTGATTGAGATGAAGGATAATTCTGTTGTTGAAAAAGTGCAGGCGTTTTTAAAATCTAAAGCGAAATGTAAAATTCTTTCTCTTGCACAATGCTCAACTTTGGCAAACATGATCCTGATGTCAGAGGAGGTGATGGATGAGTTAGACCTTAAAGAGTACAACATTAAATCAAAGGAGGGTCAAAGGAGACTGGTACCTGCTGTGAGGAACTGCAGAAAAGCTTGGTGAGTGTGAAGATCTAATAACACAATTACATGTGACCAGGGGTTAAAGTGGGCCGGAACGGTCTGGAACTGTGTTCCGGCACCTCAGATAAATAAATAAATAAATAGATTAATTAATATCAATGACAGTGCGATGGTAGGCGGTACGCAAACATGCTTCCTGATGTTATGTTCTCAGTCACGGTTCTCCTGTCTGATTTGAGTGAATCTACGCCGGTTCACGCATGCAGACAAAGTCCTTCCTCCCCTCCCCACTGAACACCAGCATTTACAAATGTGTGAAATGCACTCACGGTGGTTGAGTGTGGTAAAGTTAGTTTTAGGTTCGATATTCGCCCGACATGTGTTTGCCCTTCCCACTCTTCTATAGGGTCGGCAGTCTTACAATTCAATTCAATAGCAGGATTAGTTTTAACATTATGTAACCATTGTATATCGACATGAAATATTCATTCAAAATCACCCACGTGCGTTATAGCTGCATATTTATACCTGAGAATGATTTGACGCATTTCCACAGCGCATGATGTCTAAGGGAACGTCTGCCAATTACACCAACTGCGGTAAACAGCCTATAATTTGTATTATTTAAAATTACTTTTAACATTTAAAAACAGACGTTTTCAAATTCCAAAGCTTGTAGAAGGTTTCTATTGGCAATACAATCCTGGTAGCCTTGAGTAAATTAACTTGTCTAAGAAACATAAATATAACATAAATATCAGTTGAGCCTATGTTTATTTTCTTCACTGACACAGACGAAAATGAAAAGACTATCAGTCAAAGTTCAGCTTTAGGAGTGGAAGAAATAGGGCAGGATAAGGAGGCTGAGATAAAAAGAAAGATGAAGATGAGGAGAGAGCAGGTATTGAGAAATAATCGAATGCCCACTGACATGGTTTTAAAGCTATTTCTTATCCATTTTTTTGGATAAAACAATTGCACATATTTCATACAATTGCCAAATTTTTCTCGGGGGAGAAAACCCCAAAGGGTCCCTGAATCCCCCCTAACTACCTCACATTTGAATGCCCGAGTCTGTGGGTGGGGCTATGGATGGTAATTTGGGCTGGTGTGGCTACAGTGCCAGGGCTGAATTTTTCCATTTTCAGCCCAGTCAATTTTAACATAGTATCGTCATCGTATCAGTGTAGATGTAGATAGACCAAAATACAACCATTAAAATATCAAGTAAATAAGTATTGTGATAGTTGGTGCCACAGTGACACTCTAGTCTCAAAAAGTATTGCTATACCATGATACCCAATATGTTGTCCCACAGTGAGTCATTTTTCCCTGAGGGTTCCCCCACCTGCCAAATCCCACTTTAACCACTGCATGTGACACATTGTGATGGATGTTTGATGAATATTATGTTCACAAGCATAAAACATTAATTACTTGCACTAATTGCAGTGTGTTGTTTTCATTCTCAACCAAATTGTCTAGTGTGGAACGGATCACAACATTCACGGTTCACAATAAAAAATATAAAAAATACACGGTTCGGATCATTTGCGGTTTTTGAGCCTCGGATCGGATCATTTTTCAGCTTTTAATTGCTTTTAATTTATTACCTAAAGCTCACTTGAAGTTATTCGATACCACATCAAAAACTACTAGCCTAACTGATAAAGTGAACAGTCAGTAATAAAATAAGAACAAGTACACAAATTACAAGGAGAGATGAATACTAAGTATTCAGGTACAGAAATTAACAATGAAGCCTAATTATAAAATAACATTATTTGTTCACTGTAGAAATTAAATATAGTTTCATCTTTGTCTTCAGCTGTATTTTGTTGTTTTATTAACATTAATGACACAGACAACTGTAGGAATATTAGGTGTGTGCTATTCATTTAAGACCGAATGCATGGACTGAAAAAACAGCTGGTTTCTTTCTAGACTGTTCACTTGTGACATAAACAACAGAATACTTGCAGAGACAGGTATTTAGACGGGTATTTTGACATAATTTTGTGTCCGTTCAAAGGCAAGGAAACGTGTAAGAGGAATCAATTTGGTGTTCGAGGGCTATCTGAAACGCGTCTCTCTCTCTCTCTCTGCATGCGCGCACTTCGGGTGTGCGGCGGTGCGTACAGATAACGCGCGAGTCCTGATTTTCGCCTCTTCTTCCGCATTTAAAATTGGTTGAATTTGTGAACTGGCAAGACAGAACATGTTCAAATTATAAACTTTTACTCTATGATGGTAAAATTTTAGCAGTTAATCCACGAATCACATGCATGCCGAACCTTGGAGCCTGGTCCGTACGGATCATGGATCAACTGCAATCCGTTCCACCCCTAAAATTAACAGTTTCCTTTTACCTCTTGTGGAAGAATTGCTGGATCTTCCTGCTTAAAAGACAACCAGCGTGATGTTATATGTTGAAGTTGGTCTTGACACCAGCATGCCTTTTAATTAGTTCTCCTTTTTTTCAGTTTGGCAGACTGTAATCTCACAGACCAGGACTGTGAAATTGTGTCTTCAGCTCTACAATCATCAAACTCCCCCCTGAGAGAGCTGGACCTGAGTAACAATGACCTGCAGGATTCAAGAGAGAAGTTGCTCTGTATTGGACTGAAGAGTTCACACTGTCAACTCAATGTACTGAGGTTTGTGTTTCACATTTTTTAATTACAGTTTCTCAATTGTTGATATATTTAATTGGAACAATCACCAATACTTAAACTCTAATGTACCAAATCCTTAAACCAAGGCTGTAAAATTGGCACTACATTTCCTGCTTTACACTCAGTTTTCAGTTGTATATCATATAAAAAAACATACAGTTCTCTACATGAAGTACAACATTTAAAACTAGAAAAATGCATTTCCGGAGGAACTGCGAAGTGTGCTTGCTCGGGTGCGGTTCACTAACGTGAGCAGGTAGTGGATTAAGGGTGCGTTGAAGTTTGCTTGATTGAGAATTTCAACAATAGTACTTTTTTCAAGATTGTGAAAAAAGCATTTATTTTGCATTTATTACCCTGCATTTATTAAGACATGCCTAGTAAAAACTAATGCAGTCTATTCACTGACTTGGCAGCTCTGTGAAATGTAATACAACAGTGCCACCTACTGTCTAAACGCATTAACATTAAAAGTGTGAGGTGAAACTCTTTTGCATAGACAAATAGGTAAATGGGTTTGTCAATTAGCCTGAAATAAAAAAATAAAAATAAAAATTTCAAATCTTGTGCATCCTCACATTGGAGTCCCGAGTTCATGTACAAAGTTTGGTTTCGATACGTGACACTGTTCCTGAGATATGGACGACTTCCTGTTTGGCGACTACGCCGCCGATTTCGTTTTTGCTGTGACGGGCAAACGCTTCCAAAAATCAAAAATCCTTCTAGTAACTTTTGTGAGGCTTGGTCCAAGGATCATGTACGTCCAGTTTCGTGAAGTTCGGACCAAATTTGTGACCTGTGAAACTTTAGTTTCGCTTTCTGTTCAATCCACTATGGCGGAAGAACGACATGGACTCGTGATGTCATCTTCGCGAGCAACTTACACCGGTACTGACCGGACGTTTTAAAGTTGGAACGATGTCTCTGTCTCAAACGGGCCTAGGCGCAGGAGCTGGCCAACATTTTTCTTCCGGGAATAATAATAACTAGAAAAATGCATTTCCGGAGGAACTGCAAAGTGTGCTTGCTCGGGTGCAGTGCACTAACGTTAGCAGGTAGTGGATAGATGCGAGAAAAAAGATGTCAAACTGTCTTTTATTTTCGAATTTAATTCCTCAATCAGTGCTGGACCGGCATTTTCTGTCTTCCGCTGAGCCCTGGCCGTAGACAGATCATATGTTTTACGCTGTCAATGCAGTGGTCTGCGTTGCGCTGATCTTATTCACACTATCGAGTGTAGGTGCAGCATTCTAACACTGAGTCATAATGAGCTGTTTGTGAAGAAATTATCCGCTTCCAAATTTTAATCACGAAATTTAAACATTAAAAAACAATTTGCTCTTTATGGTGTGCGAGTGATAGAGCGCGGCAGCAACGAACCATCAGCTTGCAGCGTAACAACATTGAATGCTTGGCCGAACAGCTGATCATAGCTGTACAGGGCGCCTTATTATTTTTCATCTCCATAAATATATCTAGTAGTAAAGCTAATGCAAGGGCTAGAAATCTATTAATCTTTTGCTGATACTTCCTTAGCTGTGTCTGAAACCGCTCACTCATTCACTAATCCCTACATAGTGAATGGCAGTTGAGTGCACTACATCAGCAAAGAATTCGGACGCTGACATAATTATCACGCGCCACAGAGCTCGGACAATTTGTCATAAACATTACCTACCCATCTTTAATATTTCCTTTTTTTGGCTGTATGAATTATATGTAACAATTTTATGTATGTATTTTTCACGTTTATTGCGTTATTTGATTAAAAAAAAAGATAATAAAAACACTTGCTTGTCATATTTATTTACTTTTTACATTTATATGTGAAAATAAAAGAGAACAAAACACTACACATTTGTTTATTCAAATATAGATATAACGGTATATATAAATAAATAACCAGGCGTCTGGTCTTATAAATTATTGTTTTCTAACTCGCATGCACCGTTGCCATGGTGACATTTTTGTTTATTTTTCATTCGCGCTCTATCGCCTCATCGTATTGGATTGTGGGAAATAGTGTCTCAGCAAGTGTACATCTTATGTACACTCGAATTCAGAGAGGATTGTGGGTAAAAGTAGTGAAGAATGTAGGGAATGATGTCGTTCACTCAGAATTCGGACACCACTACAAAATGGCCGACACCCTAAATAGTGCACTATATAGTGGATAGGGAGCGATTTCAGACACAGCTCTTGTCATCATGGAGAGCGCAGTTCATGGTTGCATAGCAACGACAGACGCCACAGGAGAACAAGCGCTTGTGGAAAGGAGACAGCGGCGCGCTCGCGCTTTCCACTTGTTTTTACACATCTAATGTGCGTTCCATTCGACAGGGTCCATACGCAGTGTTCACTGCTCCCCTACTCCCTGAGCACGGTATATCAGTTGAAGTGGACTTCACTGACAATAACCGCTCATTTGAAACGCCCTGCAAATGTCATCAAAGAAAGTCAACGACGGAGTCGCGCAGATTATGATATAACATAAATATAGGACTACATTCATATTTTAATTTTTATTATTATATTATATATTTACAATTATATTGCACTATTTTACAACTACCTAAAATAAAATCACTTTACTTCACAAACTAGTTAAGCTGGCTGCATTCACTGAGGTAAATTATAATCATCAAAAATAGTATATGTAATATTCACAACAATAACCGTTAAAATACTGTCATTTGTATAACAATGGCGAAATGTATGAATACTTACACACATACGTAAACTCCTCCATCGTTAGTTCTGACCGTTCTGACTGGTGATGACGTGGTGCGCGAAATGACAGTTGAGTGATCATCGCTCTCCACTTCCTGTGAAGTGATGTATCGATGTTCCTTTATTCCCTATGCCGTGCGCAGTGCCCTTCGAACTGAACATGTTCGCTCCCTTCGGATTAGAATCTAACTTTAGATGGCGGAAAACCCTGTGAAGTCCACTTCGCAGTCCACTTAAGGTCAAATGGAACGCACTGTTTGAGCATGTGACTGCGTGTTTCTCCTTGTTTTCTATTGTTATGCGCAGCATATTTCCCGTGTGCACAAACACAGCCACAGACAATGAATTGTTTGTTCGGTTAGCGAAGAAGAGCATGATGTATTTTGTATAAAGTGTTTTTTTTTTTTGTTATTAACTGCTTTGAGAACTGGAAATGCACAATTCATGCATACAAATCTGTATATATTAATAAATGAAGATAATTAAATTAGACCAATGCAAAAAACGAAATTCATGCCTGCATTTATTAAGACAAACCTAGTAAAAACGAATGCAGTATATACACTGACTTGGCAGCTCTGTGAAATGTAATACAACAGTGCCCCACCTACTGTCTAAATGCATTAACATTAAAAGTGTGAGGTGAAACTCTTGCATAGACATAGGTAAATGGGTTTGTCTATTAGCCAGAAATAAAAAAAAAAATTAAAAAAACCCAGATCTTGTGCTTCCTCACATTGGAGACCCGAGTTCATGTACAAAGTTTGGTTTCGATACGTGACATAGTTCCTGAGATATGGACGACTTCCTGTTTGGTGACTACGCCGATGATTTCGTTTGGCTGTGACGGGCAAAAGCTTCCGAAAATCAAAAATCCTTCTAGTAACTTTTGTGAGGCTTAGTCCAAGGATCATGGACGTCTAGTTTCGTGAAGTTCGGACCAAATTTGTGACCTGTGAAACTTTAGTTTCGCTTTCTGTTCAATCCACTATGGCGGACAAACGACATGGACTCGTGATGTCATCTTCGCGAGCAACTTACACCGGTACTGACCGTACGTTTTAAAGTTGGAACGTCTCTGTCTCAAAGGGCCTAGGCGCAGGAGCTGGCCAAAATTTTTCTCCCGGGAATAATAATAATAAGAAGAAGAAGAAAACTTAAGAAGAACAATAAGTGTGCTGCTTTCAGCAAGCACACTTAATAATAATAATAATAATAATAAGAAGAAGAAAACTTAAGAAGAACAATAAGTGTGCTGCTTTCAGCAAGCACACTTAATAATAAGAAAACTTAAGAAGAACAATAAGTGTGCTACTTTCAGCAAGCACACTTAAATACTGTAAAATCGCTTTAGTCTCTTTGGAAAGCAACTTGTTTCAAAATGTCAAGCTCTTTACACCAATCGTAATACCCATTCCTCACAGCTGTAAACAGTAGTTGTTGAATTGTTCACTTAGAAATCATAGCTTTAGCACAGTTAAATGACATAGATGACCTTTTGCCATTTTGAATGAAAAAAGTGAAGCAAGAGTTAAAAGTGAAGGAATGAGGGTAAGAGGAGGATGAGGACAAGAATAATAATAATGTATATGTACATATTCTACTCATATAATTATAACAAGCAGACTATTGTATGTATTGTCCTGTGTATAGATATTTTCCTTCACCTGTAGTTAGTTACAGTATGCTGATTTATGAAAGATTTATGATCATAAGCTAATGAAATTGAATGAATAAGATGAAAACAGAGTGATAATGTGGCCATTATCGATGATCCATCATTATTTCATCCACAATTTAATCATTACCTTTATTCAAGATAGCTGTGAGCATCAAAACATGATCTAATCCTTTAAGCTCCTGAAATACTCACGAGTCACAGCAAAGTTCTTTTCCGTTCTTCATTTAGGGGTAAAAAGAAGTTTGAAATACATGTCCAGCGATATACTGTTAGCCAACATCCTGGCGCTGCCCACACTGCTGAGAGTGCGAACATTTTTTGAGAATGTGCGAGTTAAAATTTTATGTGGTCGCATTTGTCAAGTGCATGGTCATGTACTAACTACTCAGTTAAATTCACGCATGAATTTTCCTGCATTGAACTTGTTTTAGCGCCCGCCAAAGTGAATTTTTGTCCCGCCAAAGTCTCATTTGATCGGTGAGTAATGTAGATGAACTGCTGCGCTTGTGACAGGGCGCATGTTTAACTGAAAGAACGAGCAGATAGAGAGACCCGGTTGCGCGCGCGCACTCTCTCTCTTCGGAGCCAGGCGAAAGTGTAAACAAGACTTCATGCAGCGTCTCCATACTAAGCGCTGTCTTGCTCTCTCTCCCTCGCACATATTAATCAAAATAAATCGACACAGTGGTAAAAGGTCGGAAGACCAAAGTTTCAGGTGGAGCATTCGGAGATTTTTTTTTTTTTTCTGAATTACCGCTGGGTGTGAATTGTGCTAAATAAGTTGCCTTATCTTCGCTGAAAAGCGTTCTGGACATTCAGCTGACATAAAACAACACTTTAATTAAACGAAAAAAACTATCCGACCAGTGATGAAATGTTTTCTGTGTTGACACAAATCTTGGATGTCCATGTCCTAACTGCTGGGATAATCACACAACGCGCTTGACACATCCAATTCGCGAACTAATGACTCCTTTGAACCAATTAATTTTAATGAATGGTTAAAACAACTGATCTTTCCAACAGTGAACTCAGGAGACGTCTGAATCGGTGTATAACTAATCAGTAACACTTAGGGGTGGGGGAAAAAATCGATTCTTAGATGCATCGCGATGCGGGATGTGTACGATTGTGAATCGATTCACTAATGTCAAAAATAGATTTTCAAAAAAAAAAAAAAAAGTTTCTAATAACGTAATATTGACGGAACGCAAAAGGCAGAACTATAAGGCGGACGTGCACGGGCAGTGCGCGGACAGTCTGTGGTGTGCACATAACAGAGTCACGCCAGACATTCTCTGGTCGCGCACATAACAGATGCATGATGGCTTAGCGCCAAATTTGAACTGCACCCTCTTCGTTAAAAGCTAACGTATGGAAAATTGCCATTCACAAATTGACCTATTTAGTATTTTTTGTATGAGAGCTGCTTTCTGTATTGTTTAGTTTTCACATCAATATGCTGTAAACCGATCTGTATGCAATATGTGCAATGCCAGTCACAAAAAGTTACATTTTGACTGTAACATAACTCTTCATTATTTAGTTGTGTATAAGAGCGGCTTTGTGTGTTACTAATTATTCAGAATATGCGCAAGTCCACAAGCATTATAGCTTCTGGTACATAATTCTATATTTTTGAACGAAAACTGTTCATGAATTTGCTACAGCAAAATGTTTTTTGTCTGAAGGATTATATTGCTCATTGGAAATAACAAGAGGATGTTGGTTAGAAGTCTATTATTAAGAATATGCTGAAGTTTGTATTAATTTACTACAAGTATGATGCTAGTACAGGCACACATTTATTTTCCTGTTGGTTCTCAGAAATGTTGGGACATATGCTGGCAAATGTAACCTTACAGTTGACTTGCCAAATCACTTCCATTTGTTTTATTAATAAAATTAATATAGGAAGTATTGGAAGTAAGTTCGTTATGGGTCATCATAAATACTTTGCTTTAAAAGTACCAAGTAGTAAAAAAATAATTTAATAATTAAATTTAATAATCGTTAATAATCGATAATCGTTACCCTCTGAATCGTAATCGAATCGAATCGTGAGGTGCCTAGAGATTCCCACCCCTAGTAACACTTTACAGTAAGGTTCTATTTATTACATAAATTACATAAAAAGTACAGTTTGCTTACTCAAGCTTAAGCTTTAAAATAAATAAAACCACTAAGAGAATCGTTAAAGAATCGGATCGATAAGCAGAATCGTCAGTGGCATTATTATTGATAAAATCTTATCAATTCCCATCCCTATGTGAAGACAGTAAAATTATAATCAAACATTAAAGAACATAGTTTTTTTTTTGAGAGAGTTTAAAGATTAAAACATTTTGCTAACATGAGGTCTTGTGTCACTGTCAGTCTTTTTACATCAGTGCAAAACTAGGGTATGCAGATTAAGACCACTATTCATCAGCAGCATGCATTGATTAATCCCATGGCATGTAGCAAAAAAAAGAAAAGAAAAAAAAGGTGCGACCAAATCATATGCTGCCAACTTTCTCAGTTGGTAGCACCAGTGCAACCAGTGGAAAAGTTAGTCTGGAGCCCTGGCGTGTGTGTGTGTGGTAAATAAAACTTCTGTCATTCATTCACACAGAGACACGCAGAACATGCAGGATTCTGTGCAGGTCTTTTTGCATTTTAATATTCACAGACACAGTCTATATCATGATTTGATTTAAGTATACTGACCTGCTTTTTATTTATTCATAAAAAATTTGACAAATTCTGTGAAATTTCGCATTATACAGTAAATTCCGTTTTTATGACTAGTTCCACCATTCTGTCCTCGTTTTCTTTATTGCAGAAATCATAGGTCCCTAGAAAAAAGCCAACTAGAAAGACATTTAACAACTAATAATAAATGAACACACTTATTATCATGATTAATATCTTTCCAGTGATGGAGAAAATCCTACTTCAGTAAGTAAATGTGTCCCTGTCCCCAAACATGCCAAAAATGTTGGTACTCAAAAGCACTTCCTTCCACGTTTTCTGCTGCGCATCGTTTATTTTTACCACAAACAAATGCGATCAGTCTGTGGCACTGCTGAGGCATTATTGAAGCCCAGGTTGTTTTGATAGCAGCTTTCAGCTCATGAGTGAGTGGTGGCTCTTGATGCACTGACTCCAGCTTTAGTCCACTCCTTGTGAAGCCCTCCCAAGGTCTTGAATCGGCTTCACTTGACAATCTTCTTAAGGCTGCTGTCATCCCTGTTTCTTGTGCACCTTTTCCTGCCACACTTTTTCCTTCCTGTCAACTTCCCATGAATATGCTTCGATACAGCGCTCTGCGAACAGCTAGCCCTTTCAGTGATGACCTTTTGTGACTTACCCTCCTTGTGTCAATGATCGTCTTCTGGACAGCTGTCAAGTCAGCAGGCTTCCCCATGACTGTGGTTGAGAGTACTGAACTAAACAGAGAGATACCCTGTATTTATACTGTATGAATGGTAATTTAATCACATTTGAAATTAAATATTTTAATATTTTGAGATAAAAGGGTTTTTATTTTATTTTATGTTACATGTTTATGTTATCGCGTTTTGGAACCAAACTCTTCATATATATATATATATATACACATATATATATACACACATTGGGGCTGCTTGATTATGGCAAAAATCATAATCATGAATATTTTGGTCAATATTGAAATCACAATTATTTAACACGATTATTGGTGGGTGATATGATCAAAGTCTTATTTTAAGATATGAGTAATTTTAACTCTCTGGGGCCTGGATGTGTTTTGACATGCCCTGACATTTGTGCTTATTTCTGTTACTTATAACATTTTCATGGCTAAAGTTTCATTACACTGTATTCAGCACAAACTCTGCTACAATAAAATGTGAACAGCATGTTTGTAAAACTGTGTAGTTTTCAGAAAATGACGTTTGTTCGTGGTTTGTGAAAACAAAAAATGTAAGACCCTGAAATAAGGCCTTAACCTGTTAAGCTACAGCCCCACTTTTGAAAAATCCCCAGAAACGACATACCCAAACTGAAACAGATACAGTTCATGAACCCTTTGTACTAAAAGCACAAGTATGATCTCGTTTGAAAGCTGACACCTGGCAGTTTATTGTAAATGTAGAATTAATTATTGTCATAATGACAAAAATTGTTATAAATAGCTTCAAAGTTTTGTAAAGTTATTAGAAATTATTTTTTATGAAACATCCTCATGAAAATAAAATTGAAGTTGGCACTGGAGCAATCTAGAAATGCACTACAGCTAAAGCCACGTCTAAACATTTTATGTTTAAAATCTGAAGATAATAAGTCCAAAACTCTGTATTTAGTTAAATGTTTTTCAAGACCATGTCAAATTACTTTATTTTGATTTGACGCTAAAATGCTACTGATGTTTATTGTCATCTTCTAACCATCTATCCAGTATGTTGTCTCTATTGTTTTGTGGTGCAAACGATCCCCATTCAGTCTCAGTCTCCCCCTGCACACATTCACACCTCTCCAGCCTGGTTATGGCTCTAAATATGCATTTCTTTTGTCTGCATTATAGTTTCTAACGAATGGCTATTCACAGGCTATTCATATGGTTTCAGTCCCTAATTTATTTTCTCAAAGTTCACCTCACATTTTAAACTGTATCAAATGCATTTCTTGAATAAAGAAACATTTCAGTAAGCATTCAAAAAATAATAAAAGTATAACTTCTAGGTGGCAGGTGCACCTAGGGCTAGCTAGCATGTTAGCTTAGCACACCATCAATACACGACAATTTATGAGATTAAAACCATGTTTGTGCTTATAAACTTACTTTATAAAGCAAATTGAGTATTTTAAATAATTTTCTATGATCTAATTTGGCTTCAGATAAAAAAATCAGACAGAAAATATACTATTGGATAGTGTTCTGCACAATGTTAGTCTATATAGATTAGCATTACATTATGAATATAATCTATTATTATGAAAATACCTGGCATGGCTTGAAAAACACAGGTAACTCAAATATCATTGCAAACATGTTTATTGTCTTCAAAACGTCTGTATCTGCATGTTACAGCGCGATCTCTTGTTAGCTTTGTGTGTATCAGTGACGTCCTGAATGTCACATGATTATGGCACTTCTTCATGTTCTATATAATGGACTATTTTTGTGCATATAGCGCCCTCAGGCTATTGGTATGAATTGAAAACACAATATCAGAGTATATAAGCGCTCATAAAGATTACATCGACGCATTTGGGTATAAATTCATTAAATATTATTCCTGTCTATAGAAATATGATGTAAATCTATGAGAATCTATCAATATTTCTCCAAATCTGCACATTTTTGAGCTAAAGCCCTGAGGGACGTTGTTTTATGTATCGCTGTCATGACGACAGCACGGAGTTTTTTATGAATGAAAGCGGCTGACACGCATAATTCATATTAAAGGTATCGACTCATTTTTTCATTTCATAACTCCTGACACAAATTAAGACATAACTGTCACTATGAGTTTCTCAGAATACAATAGTGGTCAAATACTGAAACTTGAGTATTATATATTTTTAATTATGTATAGTTTGTCAAGGTATAACATTAAATCTGATAGTAATTTTGAATTAAATAAATAAAAAACGCTTCAGAGCGCGGGCGCACTGGCAACGGTTAACAGGTTAATAGCCCTATCAGCTGAATGGGAGGAGATTAAAAGAATGGCTTTTTTTTTGGAACAACACAATCCAAATATACATAACGAAGGACAAAAAGGCACATTGAGCACACTGATCTCAAAAGAGAGACTTGAACAGTCACACACCTTTTTTTAACGATTTGTTTCTCATTTCTCCCCTGTTTAGGTTGGCACACTGTAAGCTCACCGATCAGTGCTGTGAAATTGTGTCTTCAGTTCTACAGTCATCAAACTCCTCCCTGAGAGAGCTGGACCTGAGTAACAATGACCTGCAGGATTCAGGAGTGAATCTGCTCTGTGCTGGACTGAATAGTCTAAACTGTCAACTCAACATACTGAGGTATTTGAGGGTCTGTGAAAAATAACCACACAAGGACATATCCTGGCAAACTTATTCTGAAATGCTTTATTTTTTCACATCAATCTATACTCCAAATGCCATTATGCATATGTAATTAAATGACTTTCTGTTTGGAGTTTGCATTTTCTCTCTGTGTTGGTGTGGGTTTTCTTTCTTGCACTCCGGTTTTCCCCCACAATACAGTAAGTGAACTGGAAACAGGAAATTGCCCATAGGTATGAATATATGTGTCTGTGTGTGAGCCCTGTGGTGGACTGGCCATCTGTCCAGGCTGTCCCTTGTCTGTGGCCTGAGACGGTCCCCATCCAACCTCACAGAGCATGAGAGGACCTGCAAAGAAGAATGGGAGAAAATCCACATCATACCCAAAAAGACTTTAAACTGTAATCTGCACCAGATTAGGTGCTTTAAAAAAGTACTGAGTTAAGGCTCTGTGTACTTAAGCAAAGTAAATATTTCAGTATCACAAATCTGTTTATTTTTTATTTTTTTAATTTTTAATTTTGCTTTGTCATTATATAGTGTAGATTGATGTCGGAAAAAAAGAACCTGAAACACTACAGGCAGCATAAGGTTGCAAACATTTTTATAAATAAATAAATATTTTAATCATATTAATAATTAATAGTTGGCAGCAATGGCTCTACGATCTATTTAGGCTTACAATGCTTTAAGTTAAATTGTTTTACTTGAGCTCATTTTTATTAATTAAACTGAACAAGAGGCAAAACTATTTTTTTGAGTGTATGTTTGTTGTATAATGTCAGTTGTGTATTTTCACTTTGATGCAACATAATGTGTATAATAACCACAAATCACAATTTCTCATTGAAGCAAAATCTGCTGATTACAAGGAGCAGGCAAAGTCAAGTCACTTGAGGGACATATCGTGGCAAACTTATTCTGAAATGCTTTATTTTTTCACGTCAATCTATACTCCAAATGCCAAATACTCCAAATAAAAGCAAACAAAACCTTTTTTCCTTCTTTGTCATTCAGAGCAGATTTCCTGTTGCAGAAATGAGTCATGACTATACTGCCCTCTATAGGTCTGGTGCAGTCATAGTGTGCATGTGTCAAATGTGTCCATCCTGAACTTTATTGGAAATTGTATATTGGGTCAATGTAACTCAGTTAAGTTAAAACAGCATTCCCTTTTATGTTAAATAAACCTGATTGAATTAGGTTACAACAACAAAATTAGAATGTATAGGTAGAATCCATTAGAAATACTTCCTTAAAGCAACAACTGCACTTTCACTTTTTTATAGTGCATGTTTATGTAAAAAAAAAAATTATTTTCTAATGTAAAAATAAATAACTTGCTCATCATAAATTATATCCTCAAATGTATTAGGTCCCTCATAATGAAACGGAAACCACAGTTTTGCTCTTTTTCTGAGGTAAATTCTTCCAGGATTATGTCTCACCACATTCCAAATTTTAGAGTTAATGTGGACATGTGAATCTACTGTTGTATAAACCCTGTTACTACCAACTGACATATTTGCATGGGTTCACCGTTTATGTATTTCTATGTATGTGTGAAATAGGGCTGCACGATATTGGGAAAAAATGACATTGCGATATTTTATTTTTCTGCGATATATATTGCGATATAAAATCTAATCAAATTTTTTCTAACAAACAAAAATGGGGTAAGCACACTGACATTCTCATTTTAAATGATTTAAACATCAGAGTTTTATTTAAATTAGAGTAAATTATTTGTTTGTAACTTTAGGATATTGTTTGAATTGTTAACATTAGTTAATGTATCTAATAACTAACATGAACTTATCATGAGCACTTCTGTTACTGTATTTATTAATCTTTGTTTATCTTAGTTTATAAAAATACAGCTGTTCATTGTTTGGTAATGTTTCTTCACAGTGCATTAACTATGTTAAAGGAGAACTCCGGTCAGTTTTAACATTGAGCGCATTTTTTTGTACATTTAGAGTGCTGTCAATACAGAGAACTGAAATAAAATGATGTTATTTCAGCCAGCGCTCATACCTGTATTTATTTCCTGTTTTCGGTCGAAGTCCAAAGTAATCGATTGTCGAGTTTACGCGCATAAGTTTAGTTACCTATGATCACGCGCGTGAACTCGACAATCGATTACTTTGGACTTCGACCGAAAACAGGATGTAAATACAGGTATGTGCGCTGGCTGAAATAACATCATTTTTATTCATATCTTTCACATCTACTGCAGTCAGATTCACCCGTGTTCACTCTGAAGGAATCACTCACATTGGCTGTGCACTTGTAATGACACATCAAGGATGTTAAGAGGCTAAAAGCAGGTTTAAAACTTGCCCCATTAAAGTCAACAGGGTGCAAATTTTAAAAAGAGGATAACACGGTGTAGGCAACACCGATTTTTGTCGTTGTTCTCTGTACTGACAGCACTCCAAATGTACAAAAAAATTAGATCAGCGTTAAAATTGACCGGAGTTCTCCTTTAACAAATACTGTACAACTTTTGATTTCCATAATGTAGGCTATAGCCTAAATGTTGAAATTAACAATGTTGTAGAAGTGCAGTTTACTAATAGTAAATGTAAACAAATGTAGTTAAATCGTTTAATAAATAGAACATTATTGTAAAGTGTTACAGATTTTTTTTTTATACATCAATTCAGATGTCTCGTTAGTTCAGTGTTGGACAGGTCAGTTGTTTAAACCATTCATTAAATTGAATTGGTTCAAAGGAATCATTAGTTCGCGAATCGGACGTGTACGGCACGCGTTGTGTAATTATCTCGGCAGTTTAGGATATCGCACAAGATTTGTCAACACAGTAAACATTTCATCACTGGATTTTTTTTTTTTTTTTTTTTTTGACACCATCGTGTCAATTGATTTTGATTAATATGCGCGAGGGAGAGAGTGCAAGACAGCGCTCGTGTTGTTTGAGACGGTGAAGGTGAGCGCGCGCGCGGCCGGTGCTCTCGCTCTCTCGCTCTCCCTCTCTCTCTGCTCGTTCTTATATGCGCCCTGTTAAACTGACAGGACTTAAAAACACATGCAAATGATAAACTTTCACTCTATGATAGTATGATGGTTAAGCTGTGCAATTAATCAGCAAAAAACATGCGTCAAGGGCCGGGGAGCAGCTGGCACGTACGGTTAATGAATCACGGATCAGCTACAACAGCCTACATCGCACATCCTGCGATGTGACTATCGTGGACTCGTACATCGCGATATTTTTTTTAAGAGAGCGATTTCCATTGAAGTATATCGGGGCTTTTACATTCATGTTCTTTGCAGACCTTTCTCAAAAACATCAGACAATGCATACAGTGCTCTAAAACACCAGTCTGTATTAATAATATTGTTTTTGTAATGATTTGTTTCTTATTTCTCCCGTTTAGGTTGGCACGATGTAAGCTCACCGATCAGTGCTGTGAAATTGTGTCTTCAGTTCTACAGTCATCAAACTCCTCCCTGAGAGAGCTGGACCTGAGTAACAATGACCTGCAGGATTCAGGAATGAATCTGCTCTGTGCTGGACTGAAGAGTCTAAACTGTCAACTCAACATACTAAGGTATTTGAGGGTCTGTGAAAAATAACCACACAATGACATATTGTGGCAAACTTATTGTGAAATTATTCTTATTCCAGAATTATTTATCACTGCATCCCAAAATTAAAGTAAATGAATCTGATCATTCTGATGAAACGTGATGCGTTTGAGTTGATGTGGGTGTTGACTCTGTTTGCATGAATTGCCTCAGATCATTACCATATGAATACTGTGCGCTTTCTGTTGGCATGTTCACATTTGCTGGATGTATAGGTAGAATCCATTAGAAATACCTCCTTAAAGCAACAACTGCACTTTCACTTTTTTATAGTGCATGTTTATGTAAAAAAATTGCATATTTTCTAATGTAAAAATAAATAACTTGCTCATCATAAATGATATCCTCAAATGTATGAAGTCCCTCAAAATGAAACGGAAACCACAGTTTTGCTCTTTTTCTGAGGTAAATTCTTTCAGGATTATTTCTCACCGCATTCCAAATTCTAGAGTTAATGTGGACATGTGAATTTACTGTTGTATAAACCCTGTTACTACCAACTGACATATTTGCACGGGTTCACTGTTTATGTATTTCTATGTATGTGTGAAAGAGAACCAAGAAAAAAGTAGTGGTGACTGAAATTGTTATTGATTTAAATAAATATTTTTTTTAAGAGAGCGATTTCCATTGAAGTATATCGGGGCCTTTACATTCATGTTCTTTGCAAACCTTTCTCAAAAACATCAGACAATGCATACAGTGCTCTAAAACACTAGCCTGGTAATACCAGACTCTGCTACTTCACTTTGCTTCGTAGACAGAGTCTGGAATGGCATAACAGAGAAGTGTTTTCTCTCTTGCTAGGGGGCGCTTGTCTGAAGTTTAAAATCATTGGTTACCCGTAAGCCAATCACATAACGTTTGGTTATGGCGTGTGTTATGCGCATGCTCAGCCGCATTTAACTTTCACTGTAAACACATGTATGATGCGAAAACAAAACCATCGAGCGAAATACCGGAGTGAACATGGCTGTGAACAACTTTTGCAGATTATGTGAAGTAAATCTACGCATCCACGGTACAATCAGCGTGTACGTCGCGGCTCTCAGCCCGCCCTCTGTTCGTTGATTGGCCCGGCTGTTTCCAGACCGGTGGCAAACAGAAAGCTCTGAAGCTGTCTCAGACTGAGTACAGAAGCGAAATGAAATTGAGCGGAAGTACGAAGTCTGACGTAGTCAGGCTACTAAAACACCAGTCTGTATTAATAATATTGTTTTTGTAATGATTTGTTTCTTATTTCTCCCCTGTTTAGGTTGGTACGATGTAAGCTCACCGATCAGTGCTGTGAAATTGTGTCTTCAGTTCTACAGTCATCAAACTCCTCCCTGAGAGAACTGGACCTGAGTAACAATGACCTGCAGGATTCAGGAGTGAAGCTGCTCTGTGCTGGACTGAAGAGTCTAAACTGTCAACTCAACATACTAAGGTATTTGAGGGTCTGTGAAAAATAACCACACAAGGACATATCGTGGCAAACTTATTGTGAAATTATTCTTATTCCAGAATTATTTCTCACTGCATCCCAAAATTAAAGTAAATGAATATGATCATTCTGATGAAACGTGATGCATTTGAGTTGATGTGGGTGTTGACTCTGTTTGCATGAATTGCCTCAGATCTTAACCATATGATTAGCGTGCGCTTTCTGTTGGCATGTTCACATTTGCTGGAAGCTGACACGAGAGACAGTTACATCTCTCTCTCTTATACAGATTATATAAACAGAGAATTTTTGTTTTCATTTTTAATATGATAATTTAAAAGTAGACACTTATATGTATCTACAGATATATTACTCCTGTCTGTGTGACAAATATTTGCAGAATTTTGTTTTCCTTTTTTGATGCACTGCAGAAAAAAATTTCACAGAGACGGCTGAAAACATCCTGTTTGTTTTGTTTTGATTGCAAGTGGACACAAATGAAAGTAAACATTTTACAGTTTCGAATGATGTATTGCCGTATAACCATATTACCATAAATTACATAAATTAGTATTGTATTGTGTGAAAAATCCATCAAAAGGTGCCGGTATGTCTGTCGACCCCAGAGGGTTAATTCTTTTAGCTTTTATGGGTAAAAATAGAGTTTTTTTATTTTGAAATTATAACTTACAATTAGATCCTTTAGATAATTTGTATCTGATAATTTGCACATTTTACAACACTGTGATTTCATTCAAATCAATCAGAGGCCACCAGTAGATGAAGCAAACTAACATGGTCACTTACTGTTGTTGTAGATTATCTCAGTGTTTGGTGACAGAGGAAGGTTGTGCTGCTCTGGCTTCAGCTCTGAGTTCAAACCGTTCACACCTGAGAGAGCTGGATCTGAGCTACAATCACCCAGGAGAATCAGGACTGAAGCTGCTCTCTGATACTCTCAACCATCTGGACAAACTCAAGTATGTTAAGTAATATAACAATAATCCTGTCTGGTGTGATTGGTTTTGTTTTTTTATAGGGTTAGTTACCAAAAAATTAAAATTCTTTCATTATTTTCTCACCCTCATATAATTCCAAACCTGTAAGACTTTCATTCATTTTCAGAACAGAAATGAAGACATTTTTAAGAAATTCTGAGATATTTCTGTCCCTCCATTGACAGTGCTACCATTTCAACGCTTCAAAAAGTTCATAAAGAGATACAAAACAGTTATAAAACAGGCATATACTGGCAACACTGTAAGATTTAGTTTTTTGGGTCACCATAGTGGTGAAGAGTAGAGACTGTGCTTTAGTCCAGGGTAAGATCTAGAAACATTGATGAAATACTGCGTGTTGCCACATGTTGCGGTGACTGTGTAGTTGCTGGTCCAGTGGAAATCTTTTTTTGTACAATATTTTTTTAGTGGTCTCAAATGAATTAAGTTCACAGTAATACTTTGATCACATTATTAACTCTGTGTTAACTCAAGTTTTAATTTAATTTAGTTTTGTTAAGAACTGTACAACTAACAGTAATGTTGCCAGTATTTTACTGTAAAAAAGCCTGGTAAGATCTAACAGTGTATGGTGTATTATAAAAAACTAAAGTAAATTAGCCCAAAAATATGATGGTATACTCTTTCTTTTAATTATTATGTAATACACAGACATGTAGCCTATATAGGCTTTAGCACTACCCAAATCAAACCAGAGAGCGTCTTTTTTTACTGTTTACTGTCTTATAAACATATTGAAGTATGACTGAAACGACATGATCTGAGCAGTTTTCTTGGTTGTGTTTGTTGTTCACCATTTACATGAAAATATTACACCTCTTCATGTTAACAAACTTTCAAAACTATTAAGTTTATAAAAACAAATACTGTATAGTAAAAATGCTCAATTATACATAGCTTTGGAGCCGCTGCTCTGACGCTGTATAAACGCTTCCAGTGTGAATACTTGTGTGCGTCTGCAGCTTCAGTACCGATGTAGTTGTAAAACGGTTGAAATTAGCGCGTGCGCAACAGAACGCCGTTGCCGTTGTATCAGCAGCTGCTGCTTAAAGTCCCTGTTATCAGTCATGTACACGCGCATGGCACACTGTTGATGAAACACGTAAATTAGGAATTTTTTTATGGTTTTCTTTTGGTAGATAAAATATTAAAACATTTTTCCAACATGAGGTTTCGTGTCACTGTCAGTCTTTTTACATCAGTGCAAAACTAGGTTATGCAGATTAAGACAACTATTCATCGGCATGCACTGACTAATTCTATGTGGTAGCAACAAAAAATAAAAGATTGCGACCAAATCATGTGCTGGTGCGACCAACTGAGTAAGTTGGTAGAACCAGTGCAACCAATGGAAAAGTTAGTCTGGAGCCCTGCACTGATTTAAAGTGTACACTATTTATCAGCATGGTAATCCATGTTTGGATCCTGGCACTTCAGTCTAGTTTGGCTTTGGTTCTGTGCCGGGATTCGGACATTCATGCTCCACGTGTTTGTATTCTGTTGTGAGCCACAGGATGTGCTTTCGCTTGTTCTTGTGCGCTCTGTCTTGTTGTGTGTTTTTTAGTTCGCTCAGACCGTACGCTCTTCTGTTCGTGTCGTGTGTTGTTGTGTTCTGTGTAGCACACGGTTCGTGTTTACATCGGCCGCGTGCTTTCATGTCGTGTTTTGTCTTGTGCTGTGTAAAAGCTTGTGTTTTACACTGGCTGTGTGCTTTCATGTTGTCATGTTTTGTGTGAACATGTGGCTTATGAATGTTCTCATAGATGGGTTTCTGTGCAACGTCATCACAGAGATGCGCGCGCAACTACGTGGCAGAAAGCAGCAATCTTTACGGCATATCGGGCAGAAACAGAGATGACACGAAGCTGTTGTGCTGTAAACTGCACTAACCACCAAAAAGATGGATTTAAAATGTACGAAATCAATACTTTTATTCATCAAGGATGAATGAAAAGAGAGGGAAGAGAGAAGAAGAGCAGCAGCTGTTAGTGCACTTATTTAATAATGTAGTTTAAATTATACACACCTTATAACCGCATTATTATTTTACTGAGATGCCGCAGCTCAGCCTTTCATATTAATCTCTCATAGCGTGAGCGTGCACGTCTTTTGCATCATCAAAAATCTGTCATTCTCAATATCGTTTACACTGCCACAAAAAATTCAATCTTTTACTCGCATCTGACACAGCTCGGAATTTGTTGCACATGTGTGAACGCAAAAATCCGGACGAGATCCGATTTTTTTTTTTTTTTTTTTTTCGCGTCCGATCTGAGCCACTCCCAAATGTGGATTTACACATATTTACAGATACAAATCCGATATATAGTACATCCGAGCTCCGTCTAAACACGCATATCTTAACTTAACTTCTCTGTAATTAATTAAACCAACAAGCTTTTTTACCCAGCGGGCACCTTGATATCAATTTGACGTCAAAAGTTAGTCAAGACTTGATCAAGATACTGCATATAATTTTAAGGTCAGTTTGAAAGGCAATGTCTTCCAGTGGTAATTAGGGGAAAAGAGAAAGTTAAAACCCACACTGGAATTGGTTTATGTATATGCAGGAGCAGGTCGATATGTTTGACATTCAGTTTACATCAAATCAATGTCATGGATTGGTTTTGACGTCAATTTGATGTCTTTTCAACATCAATTGCCCACTGTAGGTTACTCACTCAGAGTAACCACGTGTCCACACGGAGACACGTTTAGCTGTATAAGTAAAAAAATTGTATCGTATTGCCGTTTCGTCCAGATGGATCCGGCGTTTCGGGAGACTGAAACTGCTATTCTTTTAAACCGGGTCCCAGAGTGGAGAAATCTGAAAACGACACCCTTGCGTTTTCGTGTGTACAGCCAATCTGTATATGTTGTGAAACGATGATGTCATCACCCCACGTGTCGACCCTAGTCAGACACCGCTAAGTCACGTAACAGCATCAACAACTGCGGACTACATACTTGTGTTCGTGCTGCAGAACCTACTGAGCCTCTTTTATCTCTTTTGTTATTATTTACTTGAATTGATTTTTATTTTTATTTCTTTATTTTACTTCTGTTTGTTTCTTTTATATTTTCTTTCTTATGCTATGATGCTTGTCTGTTGTCTGATTAAGACATTTATTTGATTATTATTGGAAAAAACGCAGCCCTGCCCCTCATGCTCACTGGTAAAATGTGTTCGCTCAGATTCCACTCCGACATTAAATTTCTCTGTACTGTAGGCCTACGTGTTGTAGCCATTAAAGAAAACGTATTTAGTTTCATATTTATGTTTAAATAATGTTATTTTTTTATTTAGTCTACACTACCGGTCAAAAGTCGGTAAGATTTTTAATGTTTTTAAAAGAAGTCTCTTCTGCTCACCAAGGCTGCATTTATTTGATTGAAAATAACAACAAAATAATAACAATACAGTCATATTGTGAAATGTTATTACAATGTAAAACAGCTGTTTTCTATGTGAATATATAGTAAAGTGTAATTTATTCCTGTGATCAAAGCTGAATTTTTGGCATCATTACTCCAGTCTTCAGTGTCACATGATCCTTCAGAAATCATTATAATATGATGATTTGATGCTCAAGAAACATTTATGAGTAAATCAAAATAATTTATCAAGTAAATAATGACATCAATGTAGAAAACAGTTTTTTACATTTTTATTTCTATTGCTATGATGAATAGAAAGTTCAAAAGAACAGCATTTATCTGAAATGGAAAGCTTTTATAACATTAAACCGTTAGTTATAAACACAGGTTTATTTTATTTTAATAAAAAATATAATTAATAATAATTCAAAAGCAAAACGATTAAAAAAAAATTGAGAGTGGAAATTAATGTGTTTTTTATTTTTAAATAAGTGTGTTTTTTTCCTACATCTAGAAACTTTTAGTTTTATAAATCTTTTGAAGGATGAACAAAATAAATTTTTTGGTCATCACATTAAAAATAACATTTAAATATTTGATCATATTTGAGTTTTGAAGTGCTAGAAAATATATGTGATGTACTTGAAAGCATTTTACATATTCCTGCCAAACTTCCATGGTGACAGTTAGAGTTTAGCCTACTACATTAAATCCATCGTGAATGTTTCTGATTTGTGGACTTAATCATGGTACAATGTTTCTCCTGGTTTCCACGGCAGCGCTGTTTGATCTAATAGAGATCTACGGGTAATAACGGAGAAACTTGAATGCTTCTCACTAGATCTCGCAGCGATGTTATTATTTCTGTGGCGAATTCAAATGCTTTCTTTACTGTATCTCTGTGTAGTAACAGTGTTGCTTGATCAAGATCGGCTCGCGCTGCACTGACATTGGTCCAAACTGATAAACGGTCAGTGAAGCAGAAAGCACAAATGATTAGCGCATGATTGAGTTTGCCATTTGATGCTGGGCAGTGTTGTTGTGTTCGCGCCAGCGCGACTGCTATCTAATATTTTGGTCGGCAAGAAAAATGGTCCAACGTATCGTTCGGTTTGTAAGCCCCGTACCGAACGGTTCAATACTATCGTTTATTGTTACACCCCTAATATATATATATATATACATACAATATCCGTGGTTAGTCATGGGTCGTGTATGGCATTAAAAATGAAAAAAAGGCATTAAAAAGCATTACATTTAAATTGAAGATACCTGCAGAAACCCTGAAAAAAATATATAAAAAAATAACTAGGCAATAGTTTTAAAGCAGGACCATTAAGATGGGGAAATCTGCAGAGATGAGAGGAGATCGGCATTTTAGAGCCGGAGTGTGCAGATGAATAGTTCCAGGTTCATACACAGAAGAGTGAGAAACACAAAAACAAAGTACGAGACATCGTGATTCACTCAAGGAAAACCACAAAGATAACACCAGAGGTTGTTTGATCACACAACAGACACTTAAAACAGACCTTCCTCTTCTTAAAGGGGTCATATAATGCCATTTTTGTACAAGCTAATATGATTCTTTAGGGTCTAAATTAAAAGTTTGTAATATACTTTAATTAAAAATTCCCATTAGTATTGTAAGAAAACACTCATATTACCTGGTCAAAAACAGCTATTTTCAGCACGCCGTTTAAGTGCATGTGTCTTTAAATGATAATGAGCTTTGCTCACCCCGCCCCTCTGTTCTGTGCGTACACCGTTTCTAACACAATAACCATAACGCGTTGTTCATAATAAACGTGGGATTATGAATTATATTGAGAACGTCGTACATAGAAAACATGCCGTAATGTACCCTGAGTGTAAACAGATGCATTCATCATGAAGCGTGCAAGCGATTTGCAAAGATTAATATAAATATTAATATAAAGGTTAATAAAACGTTACACTCACTTCTTCTTCTGGAGGTTCAGCAGGAAGACGATCCTATTTTCAGGAGCAACTTCTTAGCAAAACCAGCTTTACTGACCCTCGTTTGTAAAGCAGTCTGGTGTGTGAAATGATTCGATCTGCTGTCAATCAACAATTGTGGGAGGGGCGTCCGACCGTGTGACGTCACATGGTCGAACGGCTTGATTTGAGACGGGAAAACATGTAAGGAGATTAAAAAAAAAACACTGGATGGATTTTTATCATTTTATGATGGTTGTGTACAGGCACTGCCAACACACATTTCAGTACATTCAACTTGTAAAAGTGCATGTACCATTATATGACCCCTTTAAAGACCTCTGAGCAACCAGGGCTGAAATCTCTTCAAATCCACAGAGATTCAGACTTGAATGAAGGCCTGGTACTAGAGCACTAATGCAGTGTGGAATGAACACACACACACACACACACACATACACACTCTTCACTCATGTTCCTATCCGCATATTGCTGTTTTTTTTGTTGTTGTTGGTTTTATTTACTAAAAATTTGTTTCTTATGCTAAAGTTAATCGTTTTATACATTTGGATTATTGAAATAAATAATATGTAATTGCAATCAAGTATTTTCTTTTAGTGGCAACTTAAGTTGCATTATTGCAAATGTATGTGGCATTATTGCAATAAGAAGACGCTTCAAAAGACCTCAAACAAAACAAAAAAATCTAAACTTTGACAAAAATACTGATTTAATGTATTTTAAAATGATTAAATATATATTCATAACAAAAGCTGTTAGAAAAGCAGTAAGTCACATCCAGAAAAATGAATGGATCTCTATGGGGCAATTACACTTTCTGGCTAAAACTATATTATCTGCAAAACAAATTCTAACCAGATGGCAGAATTATGCACGATACATGCATCTAACAATATCCAGAAACAACTCATATTGAATTTTGATCATTATTAATGAATGTGCTTTTTCTTTCTTAAAAATGTAATATTTCATATGCATGCTAATGGTGTAGCTGAGGAGTTTTGCAGTAAATAGGTAGGCTACAAAATTACTTCAGATCTCCCAAAAGCACAGCATTAATGAATAGATGAGAAGTAAAAAAAAACAATTATATATTTGTATTATTACAAATGTTTTTTTGTTTTTTTTTAAGTTCTTAAACAAGAGCAGTACGACAACTGTTTCTCCACAGCAATGTGCATTCTGGTCCAACCAAGTCTAACAAGGAAACACTGACAACATGCGAGAGATCTCTTGAGATTCTTTGTGCTACAGTGCAGAGAACTGTGGAGAAGGTTTCCGTGTGTGTGTGTGTGTGTGTGTGTGTGTGTGTGTGCACATTTAACATTGTGCTTGTAGTATAGTGTTGCATCATAATTTCTGTGATTTTCATGACATGTTGTCAGTTTTATGGTCTAGTGGGGCATTATGGATCGAAACATCCGGAGTGTGACTTTAACAACATACAGCCAGATATTGCATTTATTTATTTATTTACGCAAACCTTGTTTAGGGCTGTCCAATAGCACATAACTTTGACAAGCCTTTTTACATTTCCTTGATTGGAATAATAGCAGGGTAAACTTAGTGGCATGGGAGGCCAGAGCAAATTAATTTACCATTTTATCTAATAGTGAAAGAACAAATCCACTATTGAATTCCCACGATTTTTTCAATATAAAATAAAAATAGAGAAATGGATTAAGGCAGCCAGAATAGAGAAACGTCAAATTTACTGTCACTCCCTCGGCAGCACTATTAGAAACACCAGTTACGGTTACTTTATTTATTTATTTAGTCATTTTATGTCAGGGCTGAATAACGCAAGGTATATTAAATGTATACATTACATTTTTCAAAAAATAAGAAAATATATGAACTGTATAAAGTTATATAGTTTTTAAATACTCCCTGAAAGAGCAAGGCAGAGTGTGTATAAGCTGTGGTCAGAGCCAGAGCGCATAGCGGACGTCTCCTGGATCGCCACAGTAAAGCAACAGTAGCCTACCTAGTCTACTCACTTATCAGGTTATTTTATTTACATTTAAAACTATAAATATGACATTTAAAAATATGACCAGAGTGAATAATAAATTATATTACTATGACATA
The DNA here is from genome assembly GCF_963993115.1 of Abramis brama. NCBI lineage: Eukaryota > Metazoa > Chordata > Actinopteri > Cypriniformes > Leuciscidae > Abramis > Abramis brama. The sequence continues at coordinate 7,333,690 of NC_139963.1, read as the reverse complement.
GTATGAAAAGTTTGTTTTCCTCAGCAATTATAACAACTAAAATAAATAAAAGAAGTTTATAGGTAAGAGTGACGGTTGAGACGTTTGTTGCAACGCTCTTAAAGGTGAACTAAGTAACTTTTTTACCTTAACCGAACAGCTTCGGAGTCACTGGAATAGTTATATGACTTTTTTCGGGTTGAATGGTGGTCGTCGTGCAGCCCCCGAGCGCCTGTGAGCCAAAAAACCACCCTTGCAACTTTGGGCCGGCGAGCCGCCGGCCTCAGCGTCGGGAGGTATCGCGTCATATCAGGTCTCGCGATGTAAAGAATTGCTTTACGGCACTGCACATATACACAATAGGGATAGCTCACAGATGAAGTTATTAGAGGCTAGACAGACTCACGGAGGCAATTGGCATCTCACAACTTGTACTTTATTCCCCAATCGAACTCGTGTAACTGTCTGTCACCCATTCTACTGTCCACAGCTTTACTTGATAAACAAAAGTAGGATAAGAATGAGCATCAAGCTGAAATAACCCGCATACATGGGGTGTTCGAGGTGCACATACAATACAGACTGCCGACAGTTCAACAGGGCGCGCGCAGCTCTTAAAGGGGCCACACCTTATTTCCACTCGTTATAGTTTCCATCCTACTGAACAGGTACCGGTATAGGGGGCGGAAGGGATCAGACCGTGAGTGCAGAGACGGCTCTGCGCGAGTGGTATTTATGACAGTAACGTTAAATACAAGTACTCCATGGCGACTCTAGGGGTCGCTGTTTGACAAAAACGGAAAGCTGCATAGTGTGCCTTTAAAGAAATCCCTTTCCTCAGGGACTTTTCCTCCTCAGTGAAACCCTTACTAGAGGCTTCATGTAAACCACACACACTCATTCTCTGAACTGGCTCAAACTAACATGGCAGCATCGTGCATATAACGCTATAGCTCAAACTAACGCAATTGTTGTAAAGGTGTTTAAACAACAAAACACATCCACTTGCACATATTTGACAATCGGAATACCAGATATGTCACGCTATAGCTAACACATTTGTGAATATTTTGAATAAAAAAAAAGGGAAAAGGAAATAAAAGCAGATCATCAGTCATTCAGCGCTATTGTGTTTGCGGTGTGTCACGTGACTAGCAATGACGCGTCACCATGGAAACAATAAAGTGACGCGCTCTAAATAACGGTCGCCTTTGAAAAAATAGCGAATGCGATTTTTCATTCAGTCTTTTTTTTTTGTGTGTGTCAATTTTGTTTGTTCTTTTTGCATGCAGTTTTCAAAGTGACAAAATGAAGCAAAGCACAACTAGTCCACACTTATTTTATTTTAATTCGATGTTATCATAGGCAAAACACAATTGCTTTATTATTATTATTATTTACTTTCATGCAAAGTGATAATATAATTGCACTTTTATTTTCTCTATTTGAAAGTTTGTAATGCTGTTATGTGATGTTATGTTTTTAAAATGTGATGTTAATAAAATACATTGTATTAACCCTTTCTTACCTCCAAAGTGGAGAATGGCAGCAAAAGTTTGAGAAACACTGCTCTAAACCACTGCTCTATAAACCACTGCCGCCATACTGGTATTCCCTAGTGAGCTCACGCGTTCTGTTGAATCAATAGGAAATTTTATGATTTGACTGAGAAAACACCGTTTTTAAATATAAAGTCTCCCTGTACATTTTTACAATTTTAAAATTACTGACCAGTAGTGTATATTGTTGTTACAAAAGAATTTTTTTTTAAAACATTTGCTTCTTTTTATTTTATTTTATTTTATTTTTTTTACTTTTTATTCATCAAAGTATCCTTAAAAAAGTATCACAGGTTATAAAAAAATATTAAGCAGCAGAACTGTTTCCAACTTTGATAATGAATCATCATATTAGAGTGATTTCTAAAGGATCATGTGATAGACTGGAGTAATGATCCTGAAAATTCAGCTTTGCATCACAGAAGTAAATTATAATTTAAAGTATAATAAATTGAAAACCAATTATTTTAAATTGTAATAATATCCTGAAAATAAAATAAATAAATGCTGGCTTGATGAGCAGAAGAAACTTCTTTCAAAAACATTAAAAATAGTAATTTTTCCATTTTTTTTGGCCTGTACTGTATATATATCTGGCAACCCTTCAGTGGAGCTTTAATGAAGAGAGAGAAGAAGAGCTTTATTATTTTACTGAGATGCCGCAGCCTTTCATATTCATATCTCACAGCGTGAGCGCGCACGTCTTTTGCATCATCAAAATCCTCAGTCATTCTCAATATTTAGTGATTTAAAGTATCAGTATTAGTCTCAGATACAGGATATATTCATTCGCCTTCACAAGCAGGTGTTGTTCGTTACCATGGCAAACGCTTCAGCGTCCATGTTGAGCATGCTTCTCGTGTGTAAAAAGTACATTTAAAACGTGTGTCGTAATTATACATTATTTAAGGTTATTATTTTATATTCGTTAAAATATTGATATAGGACCAGTTGTTGTCAAGTAAGATTCACACTCTCTATACTGTCCGGATGCGTGCGTTTGATTTATATTACATTGTGGGAACCAAATGTCCCCACAAGGATAGTAAAACCTGAGATCACCTCCATTGTGGGGACCAGCCAGCGGTCCCCATGAGGGGAATGGGTAAATAAACATACTAAATTATATTTTTTTGAAAATGTAAAAATGCATAAAGTGTTCTGTGATGGGTAGGTTTAGGGGTAGGGTTAGTGTAAGGGGACAGAATATACAGTTTGTACTGTATAAAAACCATTAAGTCTATGGAGAGTCCCCACAAAGATAGTGAACCAGACGTGTGAGTGAGTGAGTGAGTGAGTGAGTGACTGTGTGAGTGAGTGACTGTGTGAGTGAGTGACTGTGTGAGTGACTGTGTGAGTGAGTGAGTGAGTGAGTGAGTGAGTGAGTGAGTGACTGTGAGAGAGAGAGAGTGAGAGAGAGTGAGTGACTGTGAGAGAGAGAGAGAGAGTGAGTGACTGTGAGAGAGAGAGAGTGACTGTGTGTGAGCGAGAGAGAGAGGTTCAAAAATTATTTTATTTTACATTTCAAAACTCATACATTCATATACTCATTCTAAAATAATTCTACATTATTAAATTAGATTATATATAAACCCACAGATGTATATAACAAAAGTAAAAATAAAATTAAAAGTTCAAAACCATCGCATCATCATAAATAGTGCATAAAACGTTATCAACACACCATATTTCAATAAAACTCCTTACATTATTAACCATATTATAATATGCATACTCTACTTTAAGCCTTCCTGCTACTAATTTCCTAAACATAACTTCAGGGTCCGTAGATGCCAATTGCAAGCCTTTGTTCTTCCTGGTTTTCCACACTGCCAATTTTGCAGTCCCAATCAAATAACTCAATAAACACACTTTCTTCCTTATCAAAAATGCATACTTTAACCCTCCAATAAACACTTTATCCGAAAAAGCCTCGTTAAATTCCCTGAACCATTCCTTAAGAAGGTTAAAAAGACTTTGTAGCCTTTCACATCTTAAAAACAAATGTTCTAAATCCTCCTCCTTCCCCACCCACTGCTGGATTCAAGTGTGCCACATGTCTGTCTGTAGCTATTGCCCTGTGAATAATCCTCCATTGTAGATCAGCTGTTCGCTTCTCCACCGGAGGTTTATACAGTGCTCTCCATCTGTCCCTCACGAGGAACTCTGGTGTCAACAGACCTGGCCACCCAGAGGCTTTTACTCTCCTGAGTGATTCCTGATGTATGATCTTAACCGTAATGTGATAAATGGCCTTCTTTGATGTAGACTCGAAGAGTTCTATTTGAGGAACCTCAAAAGACAAAATTGAACCAAACTCCACACCTTCCAGATCTTCCTTACTTGCGGGAGTTATTTTTATCTTTGGGAATCCTTTCTCATTGGTCTCCTTTCTTGCGATGATCTCTCTGTAGCTGCTTGGTATTACATTCAAAATTTCCTCCATTAGTTTTGCTGTAAGTCTTAGTGACCGTAATCCTGTCACCTCTCTGAGGGTCTCTGCCGATCTCCATCCATTATTATCCAAGAGGTGCCCCAGTTTTACAATGTTATTCCTTAGTAAGCATGTTCGTATACTCACAGAAGATAACATCCTTGTCTGGATCATTGGATTAAAAAACAAGGGTTCTTCAGTGACCCATTGTCCATTAGGATCAATGTCCCGCTCCACTTTAAAAACAGTTCTCCAGACCTTTAACATAGCCTTGTAAAAGGGGGTAAGCTCAGACAAGCTCACCTCCTCCAGTTTTATTAGGAATAAATGTTTGTCCAATCCCAGTCCTCCTGCTCTCTGTAGCAAAGCACAAGCAGTTTGGGCCCAAGTCAAGTCCTTATGATAGAGGAGTCTCTGTGCTGCCTGTATCCTGAAGGCACTGATACGACTCCTCACATCCACCAACCCCTGGCCACCTTCCTGGACAGGTAAATACAGTGTTGCTGCCCGGATCCAGTGCTGCCCACTCCAGAAGAAATCCACCAATGCTCTTTGTATACGGCAGATCAGTTCATCAGGTGGCTCCATAACAATAAACTTGTGCCACAGTGTAGAGGCAGCTAGGTTATTAATAACCAAAACTCGCCCTCTATACGACAACTGTGGTAATAGCCATTTCCATTTAGACCAGTGGTCATTTTGATTTGATTATTTTCATCTGTGAAAATGCCATTTCACAGAGGTAAGTTGATCCAAAATAGGCACTCATTTTTAGTGCACATGCAGTGAGGAGCGGAAACTTTTCTCTGTTGACAAGTCCCCAAAAGTCACTGTCCCTTGATCTGGCTTTCAGCTCAATGTCATTTTGCAAATCAACCATCTCCATGTCAACTCCACTTGACAAAGAAAATACTTGCTGGAATTTGGCTGCAACCTGTTCTATATCAATGAGCATGAATGGGTTTGAGACAAATGCAGCAATGCATTCCATTTAGTTTAACTCACCAAAACGCATATTGAACTCTGTTGCAACTTTGTCCAGGTGAGCACAGTATTTCTCAGGGTGAAAAACGTCCTTGTCTTTAATGCTCTGTGACATTTTTTCCAGGTTGGGAAAGTGTGTTAGCCTCCCGTTTTTAAGCTGTGTGATCCAAACACCGAGCTTAGACTTAAAAGCATTCACTGCGCTGATCATGTGTGGCAGGTGTCGGTCTTTTCCCTGGAGCTCGTTATTGAGTGTATTCAGCTTTGCGGTCAAGTCTGTCAGAAACCCCAGGTCACACAGCCACGCATCATCTGACAGTTCCTTGTGCTCCTCGTTTCTTGCAGATAGAAATGTCTTCATCTCAGGCAGTAAGTCAACAAACCGCTGGAGCACTTTCCCGCGGCTCAACCACCGCACATCAGCATGAAGTAGTAGGTCTCCGTACGCGGCATCGAGCTCATCCAGTAACGCCTTGAATAAGCGACGCTGAAGTGCTTTTGCTCGTATCGAGTTTATCAGTTTGACCACCAATGACATTACGTGTGAAAAATCTACGACTTTCCCTGCTAAGGCCTGCTGATGAATAACACAATGATAATTCTTGAACTCGGGAAAATCAGGGTCATTACGGCACAGTGCTATAAAACCAAGGCGCACGCCACGCATCGCCGGTGCTCCGTCGGTGGTAATTGCTACCAGTTTATGAATGGGGATATCATTTTCGCTTACATATTTTTTAAACTCAGTGTAAATATCCTCACCTCGCGTTCTCTCCTTTAAGTGCAAAAGAGTGAGGAAGTCCTCTTTTGTTGTAGAATCCTGGAAAGCCATTCTGACAAAAACAACAAGCTGAGCTGTGTCCACTGCATCCAGAGATTCGTCGAACTGCAGTGAAAAATATTCACAGAGTGACAAGTCCTTTAAAACCTGTCGATCCACGTCCTCTGACAGTGACTCGACCCTCCTTGCCACTGATGCAGGGCCGAGAGGTACAGCACGGAGTGAGGCTTTTATGTCGTCTTTGTTTTTGAAATCCTTGAAAATAGTCTCTGCAGTAATGGCCATGGCTTCCTTGAATAATTCGCCATCCGTAAAAGGCTTTTTGTTTTTAGCCAGAAAGTGACTTACACGATATGATGCTTCAGTAGCAGCCTTATTTTGATCAGCAGATTTTGTAAAAAGTGATTGCTGGGCCTTCAACTCAGATCTCAGCTCGTCAACTTTCCGTGCACGAATCATGCTCTTTTGCGGGGTAGCAGTCTTTAAATTTCGGATGGTTGGTATTGTGATGCCGCTCCAGATTCCCTCTTTTACATAATGCTTGTTTTTGGTGGCACAACATACATACACACTTATCTTTTACCAAGGTAAACAGAAATTCCTGTTCCCATTCTGGATGAAAATTGTATGTTTTTGCCTTCTTTCGTGGAGCCTCCGCCATTCTAGTTTGTAGTATGTTACCTCGCGCGGGCTATCACCATGGAGATATTGACGTTTGCGACAGTTAATTTACGGGTGCTCTTCTTTTATTGGATTGGTCACTTCATTGAAAATAAAGCAGTTGGATTAAGAAATACAGATGCTTGCAAAACTGAAAACGTTTTTATTTTCGGGAGCTACCGGGACAGTGATAAAGATCTACCAGCGATCGACGGGTTGGCGACCACTGATTTAGACAATCGGGCAATCACTTTCTCCAGCATTCCCTCCCAATTCTTCATCTGAAATTGACTATTCCCTAAATATACACCTAAAACTTTTAGCCCTTCCCTGCCCCATTTTAAACCACCAGGAAGCTGCGGAGGTCTTTTCCCCATCCACTGTCCAATAATAAAACCCTCACTTTTCCCCCAATTTAATCTAGCTGAGGATGCCTTCTCATATTGCTCAATGATCTTCGTTAAAACTGTAACATCATCCTGGTCTTTAATAAAAACAGTAACGTCATCAGCATAAGCCGATACAGACACTATAGAACTTATGTCTCCATTTGAGATTAAGACTCCATTGAGATTTCTCCTTAACCTGCACAAAAGAGGTTCAATGACAAGACTATATAACTGTCCTGAAAGTGGGCAGCCTTGTCTAATTCCTCTAGAAACAGGTATTGGTGCACTTAAACCACCACCAGCTTTTACAAGAACAACTGCATTTGAATACAACAATTGAATATATGAAATAACATTTTCACCAAAGCCAAAATGCTGTAAAACATTATAGAGATACCCATGGTCAACTCTATCAAATGCTTTCTCCTGATCTAGAGAAAGAACACCAATTTCAGAATTATTTAATTGACTTAATTCAATAACATCACGTAATAATGAGATATTGTCCATTATAGATCTTTCAGGAATGCAGTACGTCTGATCCTTCTGCACCAATAAACCCAGATAACACTTCAACCTGTTAGCCAAACATTTTGAGAATATTTTGTAGTCAACACACAACAATGACACTGGTCTCCAATTTTTTAAAAGTCCCAGATCTCCTTTTTTTGGAAGTAATGAAAGTACTGCCCGACTACAACTTGTGGGAAGTATCTTACTTTGGCAACATTCAGAAAGTACCTCATAAAAATCTTCTCCTAAAATACCCCAAAAACATTGATAGAATTCGGCAGTCAGTCCATCAATTCCTGGGGATCTACCCGTGGACAACTGCTGCATTGCCTCTGTAAGCTCTTGAAAAGTAATGTTCTCATCCAAAGTCTTTCTCTGTTCACTCTCAATCTTTGGTAGATCACTAAGTAGATCTTCAGCGCTTTCATGGTTACAGTTTTCAGAAGCATATAATTGTGAGTAGAAATCCACAGACATCTTCCTTATTTCAGCAGGATCTGTTGTTATAGAACCATCATGACGACGAAGATGAAATATTTGCTTCTGTGTTGTACTTTTCTTTTCAAGATTGAAAAAATATGTGCTAGGGGTGTCCATGTCTTTAATAGAGCAAAATCTTGCCCTTATTAGAGCTGTCTTTACTTGCTCTTGTAGAAAAGTCCCAAGCTCTTTATTTTTCTTTTGTAGAGCATCATCATGCACAAGTTCATTATTATTATTAAAAATGTCCTGTTCTAAAAGTTCAATGTCTCTTTGTAGTCTTTTCACAGTATCCCTCACCACTGATCCAATATGAGATGAATAATTCTGACACAACATCCTTATGTTAACTTTACCCACATCCCACCACTGATTGAGATTCTCAAATGAACTTTTCCTCGTTTTCCAGTTCTTCCAGAATA